>NC_139559.1:74884441-75280699 GCF_965112155.1 Podarcis liolepis | reverse complement strand
TGTTGTTGAGAAAACGACGAGACGGGGAGCTGTCCTTAGTGAGACGCTTGGCTTCTTGACAAGCTCCTTTGCCTGTCCTGCTCATAATGGATACAAAACTGTATGGGGTTAGTAGACATCATATAAACACCATAGGAAATCAGAGCCAATGAATCATAGAGACAGACCCCTACTGAGTGGTGTATGTCTGAGCAGCCTGTAACTGCACAGAAAGGGAGGGAGCGAGGGAAAAACCCACTTAAGCAAGTCGCTTTCACATGACAAGATCGCGAAAATTTGAAATGAATCCGTTTAGGTACAGCCACGACTGAAAATAACCAAGGACTGCTGGCCAGGGTGGGCATGATGATCACTGCAGCAATACAAAAGCTCTTAAATACACTTACAGTGTAATCCTATGCATGCCTGTAAGCCCCACTGAGTTCAATGGTCCCAGGTAAGGGTGTACATAGGATTGCAGCATCCATGTCTCAAGGTGCTTTGGGATGCAGGCTGAATATTTCAAATGAGTCATTTAGATATTGCAAATGTAACTGGCAACAGGTTCTTTTTTTAAAAAAAGAAACTCCTTGGATTTTCAAGGAAGGTTAAATTCACATTAAAGGGGGAAGGAAGGATATGCAGTGGCATTTTCAGGCCCACAGGGTCATGCCGACCCTGGAAAAACTTGCATGCATGAGCAGGATCAGTCCCACAATAAACGCTCATCTGCAGCTCCTTACAAAGCAGAGAGAGAGAGAGAGAGAGAGAGAGAGAGAGAACGAGAACGTACTGCAGGGGCGAGGAAGCTGCCCAGAGTGTTGGGCAACCCAAGAAGTGCGGGGTATAAATAGTAAATGGGACGCGGGTGGCGCTGTGGGTTAAACCACAGAGCCTAGGACTTGCCAATCAGAAGGTCGGCGGTTTGAATCCCCGCAATGGGGTGAGCTCCCATTCCTTGGTCCCTGCTCCTGCCAACCTAGCAGTTCGAAAGCACATCAAAGTGCAAGTAGATAAATAGGTACCACTCTGGTGGGAAGGTGAACGGCATTTCCGTGCGCTGCTCTGGTTCGCCAGAAGCGGCTTAGTCATGCTGGCCACATGACCCGGAAGCTGTACGCTGGCTCCCTCGGCCAATAAAGCGAGATGAGTGCTGCAATCCCAGAGTCGGCCACAACTGGACCTAATGGTCAGGGGTCCCTTTACCTTTTTATAAATAGTAAAATTATCATTGTGGAATGGGACATCCCTGTTTAAATTGGAGAAACGTTGGAGGGTATGTTGGAGTTCTTGAGCACATTCCAGCCAGGCCAAATGTCAAGGAGCTGTCAACAAGGCAGGTCAGCCACAGGGTCAGCACACACATGGGAGACATGGAATGCAATTAGCTTTTTATTAGCAGAAAAAACCAACAATACAGCAATGTCGCTGGTTTGTTTTAACTCAGCGAAGCTGCAACTAAGCTCTAGGTATGCCCTTCCCTTCTAGCCTCTCACTCTGGATCCCTCCCAAGCAAATGAAGGCTGCTTGAGTGGGGAGAGCGCCTCCTCTAAGCCCATCTGGCACCTTGCTCAGCAATGTACAGGACCTTCCTCAAGCAGGAAGTCAGAGCAGGAGGAGAGTCAGCAGAATTGGGACTGTCTGTGTACACACTGTGACTCTCAGCTTCTAATCTTATCCTGGAAGGGCCTCTGTCTCCCAACCCCACTTGATCGCTCAAATCTCCTGCTTCTATCAGCTCCCAGGTGGTTCCTTCTGTTGACTGCTCCTCAGTGTCCCACCACCAGGCTCCAGGTGTCCTCTCAGGGGCATAGTGGTGTTTTTTGTTTTGGTAAACCACTTTGCAGGTTTTTAAAAATAAATTTTATGAAATAAACAAACAATAAATATAAATAAAATAACACAAGCCAAAACACAATCCATCCTGTAGATTTAAGTATCTGTCCATAGTCGCCTACTTGTTATCAGAGGCCCAGAATCCACATTCCTTTGTAAGAAAATATGAAATAACGTAAAACAATTTTTGCAGGCAAAAAATTTTTTAATGGGGGGTGGGGGAGAAATTTTCCACACCGGGTACCACCTGACCTTCCTACACCTCTGTGTCCTCTTCAGAGACCTCTCTGGGAGGATCTTGGGAGGAAGTCTCCCACCAGTCTTTTTCACCCAGCCTATCCCTGACACCAAAACACTCAAGGCGGGTGTGAAGGAAGGCTGGTTGGAGGTGTTACCTGGGGAGACGAGGTGTGACTGGGGAATGGGTGTGGCCCAAGGGGCTCCAGGCCTGATTTTCTGTGGCACATTGTGCAGGCATAGATTTGACTTCGCATGTACACTTTGAGACATAATGATGGATGTATTGCCTGTCAGAATGAGGGGAATGGGCAATTGCCTAGGGTAATACAATGAATATAAAATAAGTATGGCGTTGTGCACCCGGAGGTGGGAATAAAATTAAAAATCCTATTAATCTTTCTGCATTAGCCATATTATTGATATATTTCATTGCAGGAAGATACTTATTGCCTAGAGATGCCAAATACTCATTTTCTCTCTCTCCATACTCTTCCATTTTTAAAATCAAAGCTTATTTCCATGATGTCAACATGTTCAAGCTTCTCAAAGGTAAATCCAGGAAACGAACGCCATATTTTAAAAAGGAACATTTGTTTGAGCAGATGGAACTGTAGTACAAAAAAACAAAACAAAACAAAAAAACACCAAAAAAACACACACAACAACCCCACATCAGGGAAACCTTGTTAACATTTTTATTAGCTGTTCTCTTTTAAGGCATGAATAATGATGCTCTTATATATCATTATATAGCATGGCAAAAATCCCTGAGTCCTTATAAAAATAACCTGAGTTTCTTTCATGCAAAAGGCAAATGCATGAAAGGAAAAGCAAGTTAGTTAACAGGTCTTGAAAGTACAGGTGGAGATGGGAAGCAGGCATGAAGAAGCTGCCCCTAACCTTTTCAAAATGAATATGAGATTCTTTCATGGTGTTTGTTTGAGTCTTACGCACTTGTGGATCAGGCTGCCCATTCAGACTATTCTCCTTCCATCTGGGGAAGGCAAACAGAGCAAAGTCAGCACACACACACACACACACACACACACACACACTCAATCACATGTTGGTTTGCACAATTCCCTGAATGCCTGAAGAGAATGTACTTGGCATAGTTCATGTTTTTCCTTCAGATTGTTTTCCAGGAAACATTGGTGTTATCTGGAAACTTTTCTAGTATTTCTCAGTGGCTACGTGTAAATCTTTAATTTGCACTACAATTCTTACCGGCCCTAGCCAGTCAGGGGAAATACTGTGAAACATCTTTAGGCTACCAGATTGGGAAAGGCTACCCTAAACTTCGAGAGCAGGATAACTGAAGGACCGTCTTTTCTCAGATAAGCATGTCCCATGTCCCATTGCCTACGAAGGTGTGTTCGCTGGGATGCAGGGAATGTTCTGCATGGCAGCACTCAGATTCTGGAACTTGTCAGACTCCCTCTTTGATGGAGTTTAGATGGATTGTGGATTTTGTTTGTTTGTTTGAATTTAATTTTACACCTGCTTTGGTTGATTTCTGATTGACTTTCACTCGCTTTGGGGTTTTTTGTGTTTGTATTTATTAATTTATTATTATTTAAGGCATTTATCATTTTTTCCATGTATAAGACGCCCCCCCCCCCGAGGGAGAATTACCCTAATCAAGTAGTTCACATCAATAGTACAATGTGCTACAAGTCAGAGAGGAAGAAATATCACAAGACTAAAATCCAGGATGCATGTCTGTCTGTCTGGGTTTGAAACCAGATCTCCCCTGTTTGAGCCTGATCCACTATTCATTATGCCACAATGGCTTTCAGGAAGTACATACAGTGGTATCTCGGGTTACAGACGCTTCAGGTTACAGATGTTTGAGGTTACAGACTCCACTAACCCAGAAATAGTACCTCAGGTTAAGAACTTTGCTTCAGGATGAGAACAGAAATCGTGCTCCGTGGTGTGGCAGCAGCAGGAGGCCCCCTTAGCTAAAGTGGTGCTTCAGGTTAAGAAGAGTTTCAGGTCCTCCAGAACGAATTAAGTTCTTAACCCGAGGTACCACTGTAGTTACTTTTTAGCTGCTAAGAAGGTCCTAAATATGTTTACAGGGTCAGAAAGAATTTGCTTTTGTGTGTTCTAAATCATTTGCTGTGGTTCCACTATTTTGCACTCTGTAGCAATCCTAGCAATGTTATCAACACAGGTCAGAAACAATCACCCATCAAGCAGGAATAGGTAAACTGCTCTTCTGAATGATGTTGTTCTCCAGCTCCCATCATCCCTAGCCAGCACGTTGAAAGTTCAGGAATAATGGGAGTAGTAGGCTAAGGAGGACAACAGGATACCCACCCAGGAGTCACAGCTCAGGGCCATGCAGCAAATTTGTGGGTGCCCGTCCCCTTCATGGGGAATTTTGTGGGTGCTAGGGCACTCAGGGTCCCAGGGAGTTGGCACCTATGTACCCACCCCTGTTTCAAAATGAGAGGAATTGCAGCTTTGGCATGCATATCTAGTAAATAGGCCTATTTAATTGTTCAGAATACAAATCACTGAATAAAACCATAGGTAGAGTTGCTCCTGGAGAGTAATCACTGGTGATCTGAAATGAACTTTGGATGCAGTCCCCAGATTATCCTGGCAACTCTGACGTCCTAACCCCCTAATCATTGTTTTGAAATTGATGGTATTTAGGCTGCAAAATGAATAACATATTTCCAGCACTGCACCTACATATTTTTAGATCACATCATTGTGCTCTCAAAATACTAGCTAGCAACTTAATGAGAGATACAGCAGTAAAGAATGAGCAGAGGGAAAGACAACTGCGGTGCTTTAATTAATTTCCCACATTTTTCCTAGTTCTAGCAGTCATTGCATTTCTATGGGAAGTGATTTGGCACAGAAATATTATTGTAAGCTGCAAGATGATTTATTCATCTCATTGCCTGCCAAGTGTTCCTGTTACATAGTCAATAACCAAACCTTAAATCTTACTTTGGTTTTACATATTGGATTCGAATTAATCTTATGGAAAGCTAAGGTAATTTGGGATAAAAAATCCTGATAGTTCTTCTTTCCTCTGGCTAGAATCCTCCCTTATGTTTGGCTTTTAAAAAACCGTGTTCAGCTAACTTTTGAGCAAGACATTACAAATAAGGTTTATTATGTTACTACAGTGAAATGATCATTGGTCAATTATTTAGAACATATTTATGGTGCTATTACACATTCCACTGAGACCATTTATTTGGGAAGAATATAAAAAGCGGCATGTGATATATATGAAAATGGTGGCCTTGCTGTACAGATGAGTGTGAGGCGGGCAAGCAGGGGAATCAATGCATACATATGCATATATTATATACAATTGTTGGAATTTAAAAATGCCTATAACCTTTCCCCTTTTGGACAAAGTGGGTGAAATTTACAAGCATGGGCATCTTCCCAGTATGGATTAAGCCTGCCAAATTTCAGAAAACTAGGTCCAGGTCATATTGGGGGAGAAGTAAATGGGATTCAGACATGGGTGTCTGATTTTTTGTTGTTGCTGCTGTGGCGAGGGGTTTGTAGCTACAGGCTGTTGGCTTATTTTCAGTCTTTATATGACTGAACCCCACATACCATGACATGGTGCTGAAGAGAAGCAATGAGAAGCAATGGGCTGTGCCTGTTGGTGGTTTACTGGGATGTATGGGATGATACGTGATGCGGGTGGGGCTGTGGGTTAAACCACAGAGCCTAAGACTTGCCGATCAGAAGGTCGGTGGTTCGAATCCCCGCGACGGGGTGAGCTCCCGTTGCTCGGTCCCTGCTCCTGCCAACCTAGCAGTTTGAAAGCACGTCAAAGTGCAAGTAGATAAATAGGTACCGCTCCGGTGGGAAGGTAAACAGCATTTCCGTGTGCTGCTCTGGTTTGCCAGAAGCGGCTTAGTCATGCTGGCCACATGACCTGGAAGCTGTACGCCGGCTCCCTTGGCCAATAAAGTGAGATGAGCGCCGCAACCCCAGAGTCGGCCACAACTGGACCTAAAGGTCAGGGGTCCCTTTACCTTTACTATGGGATGATACATTTCAGAACTGACTTCAAATAAACTGCTTTATTTGTTCATTAGCAGAGTAAGGCACTAGAAAGACATATAGCTCCAATCATTGAAGAACAATACCATTGGACTCTAAACCAAATTCTAAGGGTCAATTTCACTCCTTTTACACGGAATCTCCTTTGGCTGTGGTGACGCAAATTCTGAAACCAGTCTTTTTTTGGTTAATGCTTGATATGTCCATAACATGAAGAAAATGTAATACAAAGTGGATAGTTCCTATAAAAGAAATTGGAGTGTTTGAAAGGTTTGGCCTGTGCTTTGCCTGCTTGGAATGTGTTCCTGAACCGTGATTCATCTGTATGTGCACCTGTATGCGTGTCTCTGTGTGTAGGAACCTCTGAATTAAACATGCCTATAATGTCGCTGATGTGTACGTGGGTTCTAACGAGGTGAGACACAGTGATAATAGCACGAGACTTTGGACTCAGCTACATTAGTCAAGAAACAGTGTTTTGAATGCGTTATAGACCTGCAACACCAGATGGCGCCAGAGAGCAAAAAATATATATTCAATTTTCTATAGCTTTTTTCCCCCTTTTGTAATGACAATTTAATTTCTGACTTATTTATAGTGTTTTTCCTCCCTGTGTGTAGATCCATCCTTTATTGAACAAACAGAACAGAACAACAGGAGCAAAGCAACTGCTTACAGTGGTACCTCGGGTTAAGTACTTAATTTGTTCCGGAGGTCCATTCTTAACCTGAAACTGTTCTTAAACTTTAGCTAATGGGGCCTCCTGCTGTCGCCGCGCTGCCACGGCACAATTTCTGTTCTTATCCTGAAGCAAAGTTCTTAACCTGAAGCAGTATTTCTGGGTTAGCGGAGTCTGTAAGCTGAAGCGTATGTAACCTGAAGCGTATGTTACCCGAGGTACCACTGTATATGTATTTCTGAAAGCCAGGCCACTCCCACTCTCAACATGATTGGCTGTCTAAACCCCCAAGCTGCGAATCATAACTCAGAGCTTAAGAGCCAATGCCAGTAGCCCAAATGCTTATACTGCTACGTGATTGGCTATCATGTATCGAATCAGAGCACAAGGGCTCGGAAGCCTTAGTCCAGACTCAAACTCGGACCACTGAATACATAATAGTAGCCTACTATGTAAAGACAAGAGTTGCATGCATTACCCCACTTACTTTGGGCCTCGGGCACTTGTATGCGGCCTCTGGAAAGTTGCCTGGAAAAGTATATGGCCCTCAGGTTGGAAAAGTTTCCCCACTTGGTGTAGAGCTCTGTAGATATGATAGAGAGAGATGGGGGAGAATAAATAACATGGTGCCAATATTATAGCAAACTGAAGAAAAAAGGAGGAAAGTTATAGGAAGACATCTTGCGGGAGCGGGAAGCTGTCATCAGCAGTGGAGTGCCGCAGTCCGACGATGACAGGGACAACGGTAACATTGTAAAAGAATGTGATATACTTTGGTCCAATACACATCAAACAAGCCAAGAGGGATCTGTCTCAGCAGGCTGGGAGATGATCATTAATTTTTAATAGTGTTAATGTTTATTAGTGAAAGATGATTGACTTTAAGTGCCTGATGAATAATAAATAAATGATGTAGATTGCTGGCGTCTGAATGGCATTAATATGGAAGGCCGGCGGGAATATACCCTTTATTCTTTAAGAGGGGCACTGCAACCGTCCCCGGAGGTGTGCAGCGCTTGATTTAAGCTTTCCGATTCAGAACACGCCAAAAAACTTTGAATGGCTTTCCCCCCGCTCTTCCCACCCCAACCCTCCGTGTTTTTGGTTACTTTTCTTTTGGTCACGAGGATTATTGCAAAGCCCCAGGACGACGCAGGCAAGTTCATCCCAGCTGTTGTCGCTAATCCGAGTCTGCTGGAGAAGGTGTGTGATTCACTTGGAGGCCCTGTTGGGTTTTGTAACAAACACCTGTGTCCATCAAAGAGAACACACAGGATCTCTGCAAGAGCTCTCCTTGACTTTGTAATTTCATTGACTGACAGTTTAATATCTATTTATTTTCACATCTGACTCCAGTAGAGACAGGCTGGCATCCTAAATGTCAAGATATTATGCTGACAACTGTGTTTTTTTCATTATTTAAGAGGAGAAAAAGGTTCTTCGTAAGTAAAGTGTTATTTTCAAGCACAGCAGATACAATAAAGACCAAATTATAGTGCATATATAATTGCCAGCATAACCACTGGTAGGTTATCAGTACACATTTTTTTATTATCATATAGGAATAGGTAGAGGTATGCGATTCGATTTCCTTGCAAGCTTACTCTCCCCCTCATATTCTGACTTTGAAATGTGCAAATTGCATAATTTCAATTGATGGAGCAGCTGTCATTTCTGGGGAGTTATGTGAGCCGTGTTTCCTTTGCTAAAATTAAATATTTTAATAGAGGGCCTTCTGTTTTGATCCAGTCTTGTTTCGTCTGTAAACGGAAACAAGGGGTTTTGCTCCATCTAAATTCTGTAACACTGAAATGGCTTAAGAAGAAGAGACGAAATGAGTAAAAACGTAAATATAAGCCTTAATCAAGACCACAGTGATTGTCAGGACGTCAAGAAAGAACAGAACAACACCACACATGGGACATGGGACAAACAATGGCGATTGTGCAATAATGTTCTCCAGATGTTAGACTCTTAAACCAGGGCTAGATTGCATTGCATTTGCTAACTTAAAAGCCATTCACCACATTCCGTGTTGAAAAGAGAATTGCTACATTTAATCTCACTTTTTCAATGGCTTATGATTACTATTGTAATAGTACCAATTCATCAGAACTTTTTAGCTCAGACTTTTGGGACAGCAGGGAGGGGAAGTGTGTCTTATTGTAAGAAAAAGTGATAATGGTTTACTCAGGCTGCATGCTGCATCTGGTACAGAACAGATCTGTAGCCTAAAATCACTGCATGGTAGAGGTCTGCTACCTCCACCATTGTGTAGTTAAAGAAAATCACTTGGAATCAAGCGAGAAAATGGCTTTCTTAAGCCCACCACCATTTCATTTTGCTGCTAAGAAAATGTTCATTCTCACAAGGAATAGTACTGCACTATGTTTAAGATTTCATATTAGTTGGTGTGTGTGTGTGTGTTTGCAGGGCCAAACGAAGGCGTCGTGACACCTGGGGCAGGTGTCGCTACGTAGGGCACATGTGCGGTGTCACTACGTATGATGCATGCGCCGTACGTAGCGACGCCGCACATACGCTGTATAGCAGTTTGCCGCCAGCGCCGCTCCAGCACCGTACGGATGGTGCTGGGATCCTCTGCTCATGGCTGCAGCCGCGAACGGAGGATCCTCTGCTGATGTAGCGGTGACAGAGGGATCCCGACACTGTCCCTATGGCGCTGGAGCAGCACCGGCGGCAAACCGTTATACAGCGCATGTGTGGCGTCACTACGTACAGTGCATGCGTGCGACGCCGCTTAGCCATTTGCGGCTGGTGCCGGGATCCTCTGCTCACTGCTGCAGCCATGAACGGAGGATTCTCCACATGCGGCTGTGGTGGTGCGATGGCTGCTCACACCACCGTGAGCCTCCATGGGGTGCCTTCTTGTCATCCCCACAGACATCGAACCCGGGGCATACCGCCCCCCACGCCGTGATGCCACTGTGTGTTTGTCTGCCTTCCACATCTGGGTGCCTTCCAGGTGATCTGTTTTGCAATTCGCAATTACCACCCTAAACATCTGGAGGGCACCGGGTTGGGATACATAGTTACACACCACCTTGGTTAAGCTCTCTTTCATTCCTGGGGGGGGGGTTTGGCATTTTAGGGTACTTACATATGACATTTGGTCCATGCGTAGTACAAGGCATCATAAAAAGGTAAAGGTAAAGGGACCCCTGACCATTAGGTCCAGTTGTGGCCAACTCTGGGGTTGCGGCGCTCATCTCGCTTTATTGGCCAAGGGAGCCGGCGTACAGCTTCCGGGTCATGTGGCCAGCATGACTAAGCCACTTCTGGCGAATCAGAGCAGCACATTGAAATGCCGTTTACCTTCCCGCCGGAGCGGTACCTATTTATCTACTTGTACTTTGACGTGCTTTCGAACTGCTAGGTTGGCAGGAGCAGGGAACGAACAATGGGAGCTCACCCGTTGCAGGGATTCGAACCGCCGACCTTCTGATTGGCAAGTCCTAGGCTCTGTGGTTTTACCCACAGCCCCACCCACGTCCCCCCACAAGGCATGATAATTGTTAGAAAAATCAGGAGGGGAAATAAAATATTTTTACACCTCCCCTTCAAAGTATATCCCAAAATGTTTTAAGTTTCTCAATTCTCTGGGACTCCCTGTCTGTTGATATTAGGAAGGGTTGCCATATTCCAAAGAGCAAAAAAGAGGGCAGGTGTGTGTGTGTGACGGGAGGGGGAAAAATAGCAGTGTGTACAGTAAAAGAGCAAAGGTGTATTGAAATATTTAATAATGGCAACTCACTGTCTTAAGTCCTAGAGCGGCCCTGGTAAAAATGATACCAAAGATTAAAATTAAAACCTGGACATTTTGCAAAATATTGAAAATCTGCCTGGATGGTGATTTTACCTTTGAAAAAGAGAAGAAGAAGAAGAAGAAGAGTTTGGATTTGATATCCCGCCTTTCACTCCCTTTAAGGAGTCTCATAAACAAATGTTGATATCAGCCTACCAAGGTGTGTTATTTTATTATGGACATTTGTTTTCAAAATCTGTTGATTTTACCTATATATTGAGAATTTTATTATGTTTACTGTTTCAAAGCCAGTTTTTTATTGCTATTTTCTATAACACTAAGTGATAAATGGCAAGCTATTACACTGACATCTGTGGTTTTTTTCATTATTTAAGAGGAGAAAAGGTTCCCCGTAAGTAGATTTCTTTTTCTTTTGTTCCTGTGTGCTATTGAAGGGCATGTGCTTGCTTATACAAATGAAAAGATGTTTAAAAAATCAGAAATCAAAAGAAAGGATGCTTACAAAAGTCTCCACATCTAAATTTCTTCTCAGGTTTGGGGTTCTAATGCCTATTTTGGCATCAAAGTGCATCTAATTAATTACCGGTATCTCTTAATTTGTGGCATGGCACAATTGTATTCAATATTCGTTTGCTGCCTAAATGTCCAAGAGGTCGCTGTATCAAGCATTATTTGTAGCCAGGATCAAGGCACATAAATGGTGGCCCAGATCAAATTTTAGTCATGTCCTTGTTTAAATATATGCTACAATTGGGATGCAGGTGGCTCTGTGGTCTAACCACTGAGCTGTCATGTGACAAAGGTATTTGAGAGCAGAAGCAGTAAAGCAAAGCAGTAAAGGAGTCTAGAAATGCTGTGAAATGCTGAAAAGCTGCACAATCACAGCATGCTGATTCACTGTGAGGCATCTTGAGGATGACTCATTCTCTGTATAAATGTATTGTATCTGCTTGCAGGCAGACTGTTATGTACTGAAGTTCTCACCCTGGGGCAGCAGGGGGATACTGTAGATAGTTCAGGTCCACATATGCAAATAAGGGATTGAAAGTGACATTCAGTGATTGGATAGTTACAGAAAATGGTTACTGTTGCGTTCTAGTGGAGCTCTATATAAGCAGGCTGGCTGAACCCTTCAGTTCAGTTCTGTTCTGGCCTGTGAATAAACAAGAGCTGTTTGAAGAATCGCTGTGTCGTTTGATATGTTCACCCACAACTTAACACAAACAGTTTGGAGCCTGTGAGCTGTGGAGCCATGAGTTAGGGTGGAGTTAGTATGTGTTTGGAGCCTGACTCAGAAGTGAAGCCTGTAACTCTGTGTATGCTCTGAAGCTCGTTTAATCTTCTGTTCACTATGCTGTTTATTTGCAAACAAGTTTTAACTCAGGAAAGCTTTTATTCTTTTACTGAAGAAGACTCTGCGTTATTAATTTATCGCTGTGCTTCATGAGTCTCTTGGGCTTGCCGATCAGAAGGTTGGTGGTTCGAATCCGCGCAATGGGGTGAGCGCCTATTACTGTGTCCCAGCTCCTGCCAACCTAGCAATTCGAAAGCACACCAGTGCGAGTAGATAAATAGGTACCACTGTGGCGAGAAGGTAAACAGTGTTTCCGTGCACTCTGGTTTCCGTCACGGTGTCCCGTTGGGCCAGAAGCTGGCCACATGACCCGGAAAGCTGTCTGTGGACAAACGCCAGCTCCCTTGGCTTGAAAACGAGATGAGCGCTGTAACCCCATAGTCGCCTTTGACTGGACTTAACCATCCAGCGGTTCTTTACCTTTACCTTTTTACCTATATGCTAAAATAATATTCAGGTGACTCTCAGCAGCACTTAATGGTACTCAGCTTCAGGACTGTTGTTGTTGTTGTTGTTCCGCCCTTCATCTGTAGAAGAGAATGTGTTAATAAGAATTCTGAGGTTGTAGAACTTCAAGTTGAAGGTGTGGGATCCATCACTGAATGCTCCTCAAACTAGAAACAAAAAAAGGGGGGGAACACCCTACTGCAGGTTGTTGTTGTTTAAAAAAGAACCCTAAAATCCTCTAGCTAGGGATTGGGAGGGGGCAGTCAGTTTTGTTCACATTTTATGAAACAATATGTGTACCAAAACACAGCTGCTCTTCAAAATCAGTACTTAGCCATATTTCAAGATGTAGATTTTCAACCAAACGTTGTTTGCAAAAACATATATATCAGGAAAAGTCTGTATACAGTGAATACATTGGTGAAAATAATGTACAAAAGGGCATTAACTTAGGGGAGATCGCTTTCAAATGTGCGTCCATTAGTCAAAACTGAGTACAAAACATAGGAGGAATTCATGCAAAAATGTTGATGAATTTTTGTGGGGATTTTTAATTTTTTTAATCTCAAATTGCTGCAGAAAGGCAGAGAGCTGAATTTAAGATATGGAAAAATGAGAAACGGAGGTAACTGAAACCGACAGGGTCTTCCACCCATCTCTAGCACAGGGTAGCCATTTTGGTGCCCCTCAGATGTGGTTGGACTGCAGCTCTCAAGTAATGACCATGCTGTCTTGGGATGACCACTGCATCCAGAGAGCACCCTGTTGACTACCCCTGCTTTAGCACATAAAGCACATAAGTTGTAGCCCCGCCCACCCCGCCGCTGTGCTAATTTCCTACTAGCAGAGAGTTTTCAGCAGAATATTCTAAAAAAAATGTGATCTCCTGGTTGTCGTCTAAAGCGCTACAGTCCTTCATTCTACCACCTCAGGCCTCTGCCACCTCATTTGTGACATGAGTGCAGCTGGCCTGAAAGGGGGGGAAAAAGTGAATTGCCTCCACTGTGTTTGAGGTGAGGTGATAGGAGAGTTCTGTCTCTGGTGTTTGACTTGCGATGGCTCATTCCCTCAAGCAATTCACCAGCCTGCGCTGCCATCCCCATTCCTGTCCTCTTGCTGTGCTCCTTCACCCTGTCGACAATTCAGCCTATCAGACCGTCAACATGGAGCTGACATCTCTGATCATTAGAGCAGTAGACTGTGTTTTGGGGTTGTTGTGTTTTTTTTTACGGAAAGAAGGTATTCAACGACTGACTTACAAATGAACTGAATAGCCCATGCGTATTTATTCTGCTGGAAGAACCCTCGTTTTAATTATTCCCTCTTGCCCTGCTGTGAAATTCTCTATAAACATTAGCTGACAGTTGATCCACACATGGACACATAGCAATATATTAATATGCATGCATTTACCGCAGATCTTCCGCCACCATCATATACTTTGGAGTATTTTTGGTGCTGATCCCCCCCTCTTTTTTTTTGTTATTTCAAAGATTAGAAATACAGAACGGCAAGCAGTTTCTCTTCTCTTATAGGAAGCTAGCTTGGAATGTAAAATGTCAGGCTGAATGCCCCTTTGCTCATACACTGCAGGTTTAAATTGTGAACAAGACAGATAGTTCAAACTCACCCTGAGCACAGTGAGAAAGTAATTACTCAGTCATTGAAAAAGGTCCTATTATCATTACCAGATAACCTGAATGTCCACCGAATATCTGGCTATTATTTTAAATGGTTTCCCAAAAGCATTTTCAGAATCTCAAATTTAAATCATATGGAAATAGTTCAATTTATCATTCCCCCCATTTTATTTTATTTTATTTTATTGAAAAAAAGGGGAGTTCTGTGATTATTCTAAATGTCAATTTAGCATATATTTTAGCCTACCGGATATGGAAAAGTATTGAATGGAACCTTCCTTTCATGGAATAAATGCCCTTTTTTGTAAACTAAAAGGGACAGTGATATGTAAAGGTCAGTTAACATGGTGAGTTGAGTTTTGTTATTAATATATCCTAGTATATTACCTTTACACAACATTACCCTACCAATTCCCATTAAAAAATTTGCAACGGCAAAACGCATCTCTGCCTGCTTTTCCACCTTCTCCTTAATTCTACAGTTTTTCATTCTTCTGTTACTTTTTTCTGCATGTAACAATTTCTCCGGCAAATAACGCTAGATGATCTTCACTCTGCTTCTGCCACAGTGCATTCAAAAGAGTCGTACATTACGGTTGCTGTCAGTGCTGTGAACTAGAAATCCCCTCTCATTTCTACATTACATTCCGCCTCCACAAAGCCGTGGCACACAAACCGCCTCGCAAGCAATTGTTTAACCGCTTTCGCTCGCTGGGAAATGACAATTGATTTCATTCTAAGGTTGGGGGGAAATAATAGTGATAACAATAGCGACCATAATAACAACCCTCTGCAAAGTGGAAAGTGCCTTGTAGAATGTTAACACTTGATTGAAAGACAATATGGCATTTGGCCATCTGTTCATCCATGATCTACTGCAAGCTATATTCTGCACGATGAAATTATTTGAGTTGGGTTAGGTGGAGACCGGCAGTAGAAGCTATGGGTTAGAGGGCAGTCCTATGGCCAGGTCCACCAGGGCAGCAGCTGAGGATGTCGTGGGACATCAGTTGGCTCATTCCTGGCTCAGCCACACTCAGACCCTGACCCCAGCACAGCCGAAGATATACAGACATAGCTTCTCATTATGACTGAGTCAAGGATGGCGTTGTCAGGAGTTCAGCCTACACTCGAGTAGGACCCTGGCAGAGACACATGCCCGACTGGCATGTTCTCTCCCTCCTTGTCTTTCGTTTGGGAGCTTCAAAAGCTTTCTTCAGCCCGAACATCACAGCGACTGATGCCAACAGACATCGGCACACTTAGGGATCCGCAGAATTTGCGCACCTTGCATGGCAGAACCCCAGCAACTCAGCATTTTGGCTAATCTACTTTATTTACATATAAACACACATGGAGCACTGCAACATGGCTCCCTCTCTCTCTAGCATCAAACAGCAATGAGGGGAAAAAACAAAGGACAATAGTTACGGAACACAGTAACACAAACATCCTGTCTTCGTCACTTCACTCTGTGGAGTCATATCATGTCATGTGAAAGACAGCAATCCTGTGACTGCAATCATAGATCAGGAATTCTAACAGGCATAAGTCCGCCCACCAGTGGTGTTCCAGGCACGTGGGGGAGGGGGCAGGACCAAAGAAGGGGAATTAGGCTGGATCCCAACCCGGTTTGGCTTGGTTATGTGACCAGGCAACCCAGCATAGAATAGTATTTTGAAGGCTTGCTTCCCCTCTGCCAGTGCAACTTACGCTGGCTTCATTTATACTGGCTTGCTTTACATCAGCTTCTTGTGTCCAGGATCACTCCCTTAACTTGGGAGAGGGGGGCAGTCGTGCCTCACATAATTGATCACATGACATGGTACACAGGCACCATTTTAATGGCAATGTCCATTAACTGGGGGGCTTGGGCCCCTCAAATATTTCATTGGGTGTTAAAAATATTTTATGGGGGGGGGAAACAAAGACCCCTCAGCCCCTAGGAGTTGGCACCTATGTCCGTTAGTCATGTAAGACCTATTTAAATTCCTAAGAGTTACTGAGGGGCTAATTTATGTACTAAGGGCTCAGGTACATAAGTAAAGAAAGAGCGATCTGAATGCGGTATAAACATGCAACACCAGATGGTGCCAGAGAGCAGGAAATTTTAAAACACAGTTTTCCATACAAATTTCTTTCTTTTGTTATAACAATCTAATTTCTTACATATTTATACCATTCCCAAAGTGTCTAGATCTACCCAAAGTGTATACAATCCATTTTATCTACAGGGCCCTGTATTTCAGGATGTGTTTGCATATGAAAACAGCTGTTTTTTGGCCACATGAACCAATGAAAGCTGAGGGCTGAGCAGAACATTTCTCTTTTTAAATCATTTGTTGGGTTAATGGAGGTGAAATGACCCCCTTAAAAAAAATATCTTTGGAGTCTGGGTGGGGAAGGAAATTTATTCAATTTTTTTCGGATTGAGTTGCCTCTAAACCTTACAACATAGCCTTTGTGTTTTGCCTTTTTCCATGCTTTTTCCTGCGTTTCAGGATGTCTGGCTGTTCAGAAGAAGTACAAGGCTTCCTACATTTTCTGACAAAACCCAGTAAAGTTAAGCAACAGCCACCTTTCAGAGAAATCCTCCCAGCCTCCCCTCAAAAGCAGCAGGAAATATGTCCCTGTTTTTCACAGGGTGATACTATTTTCAGGGAAGTTAGCTCCCCCTTTTAGTTCCTGTCCGAAGCCTGGACCTGGGCTAGGGCCATGCCACAACCTCAGTGGTGACCCTGGGGGAGCTATTAATTGATGTATATCATAGGGCTCCCCCTTCCGATGGTTGACCCTTAAGGGACTTCCTGCAGTCGGGCAGGAGTCAGGATATAATCTTGCTCCACCCAATTGCCTAAGCCAAACCGCTCACATCTGTAACCAATAAAGTTGTGGCCTTATTTATCCCATTAACCCAATATATTTGTGTGGTGTATTTATTTCGGGGGGAGCTAAGGGGTCCGGGTCCTTGCCACACAAATGGCCCAACATTACTTCAGTAATTCAGGCTTTTCAGAGTTGTTTTGTTTTACAACACAGGGAAGCGAGGTCCCTTGCTTTTTGACCTGGAAGAGGATTCCACCTTCACTACAGAACAATCTGTCAAGCAATCCAATATTTGAGCTTTGCATTCCACCTGGTTACATCAAGGCTCTAAACAAGCGAACCACCTACTTGCATATGCTAACAAATGTTTGACTGGGGAAGAATGGCAAACTAAAAGCAGCTATTAAGGATTTATTTAGAAAGCTTGCTTGAAACTTCTAAAGGCAAGACAAGGTGTAATTCAGAAGATTTGTTTCTTTTGTTAGTGCTTTTCTTTTGAACATTTTTAATCCGCAATGCTGGCAGAGCCTGGTGAATAAATGCTCCCCCTCCCTTTATAACCTAGTTTCGAGCCAAACTTTACTGTCAGTAAAACTAATAAAACACTATAAACTTTATGAAATACCGGTACTTGTTTGCACAGGTCCTATGGTTCGAATTTGCAGGTTTCTTTCATTTCCCCGTACTTTTTTACTTGAATATTTTTTACACACATGGCAACCTCCGTTGGAGGGCTGGGAACATAAAAGCTCCCTTGCTTTTCATTAACACTGCAGGGTGAACCATGAAAAAAGAAGCATCATATGGTATGAGTAGGAGAAGGATCCTGGTAACGTGCCAAGGTGACCATCTGTGCATGCCCAACAGAAATTTTACAGATGCTTTGATATGATGCGATGCAGGATACTGGTCAAGCCACCAAGAGCGCTTCCTTCTGGACTTCGCAGATGTTTGTAAATCCTACAGCTGCTACAGACGTACTACATGGGATGCTTGAAATCTTGCCTCATCGGAAGCTCGAGTAACATGCTCCCAAAAGCAAATACAGAGTTCCAGATAATGTGTGTGCATTAGATGCAATTAATAATATCCCTATACTGAGTAGCACAGACGTTTCCTGTTCCGCAGCACAGATCTCTATCTAAGTACAGCAATGTAAGCTGGAATGGCTGTTGTTAAATTAATGTATGCACCATTCTGCACTACCTGTGTTTAGCTATAGGCACATGCGTATTTGATCATAATAATCTCAACCCCACTTTGTTGTGGTTACCTCTACCTCTTGCCTGCCTCTAAATATCAGTTGCTTATTAGTTTCTCGGAAACATCATACTGTTAAGACACCATATGTTGGACTGAACGGACTCTTTTTTGATATTATTACTATACTGAAAAACCTTCAAATAAGAAAACAAAAAAGGAAAAAGAAACAAAAATACATAGAGAAAAAAGTGAATAAATATGAAAAATATCCTAATCCAGTGCTTTTTTCTGGGGGGGGGGAACCCAGGGGTACGCACCCCCCTAAACATTTTGTGAATCTACGTTTGGCCTCATTGAGGTGCAGTATTTCAATATGAGTAGGAAAATGAGAGTACCCCTAAACATTTTTTTTAGAAAAAAGCACTGCCCTAATCCATACATTCTTTTCTAAGTTTGATATTATTATCCTAATACATATGTAAATGTTAATAGCCTACCACATTTTGTATAAACTCATTCCAAATATTGTCATATTATCCAAACAAGGTCTACTGAATGGACTCTTGGACTGATCCAGAGGTTTTTTTACATTCTTATGCTAAGGTTTATATTCATCCTAGGAAGTTTCCCAACAACCCTTCTCTCTTCAAAGCTCTCGGCTACATTGGGAGCAAATGAGAGTGAAAAGGAACCTGCCTATATTTTTCACGGAGTGAGGATGAAAGGACAGGTGATGTTCTGAGGTTTTGTCTAAATTCAGCCCCAAAGCAGTTAATAACTGTGGTTGTGTTGTGCAATGTGCATTCTCTCCAACCTGCCAGATTCCTGTGTGTGTACTAAACATTACAGCAGTAAATCCTGCTGGCCGGAACATCTGCTTCTGGTACCCTCAGCAGTACTAATAACAGATTCTCTGACAGCAGCTGACAGGTGGATGCTGTAGGTAGAGCTGAGAGGCATGGAGGAGAAGCTTTTGTTGTTAAGAAGATGCTGCCCAAGTTTGGTGGTTGTTTTTAATAATAATAATAATAATAACAATAATAATGCAGAGATGCAGTGTCCAGGATTAATACTGACAAGCCACAGATGAAACCTGCCTATTCACCGAAAGCAAATACTATACAATGAGGTGGGGGAGAGAATTTGCCTTTCTCCTAAACTATATGGGGTTTTTTTCATCGCCATTTCTGGTATATGGCTATAATCATATAGCCACACTCTGAAATTTCACTCTGGGTTCTATTTTGTGCGAATGATTTTCTAAAGAAAAGAAAGCTGAGGACATCTTACATCAAAACAAATAATGACAGAAATACTTGGAGGAGCGGAACGGAACATAAGTAACTTTCCAAACATTTGACCACATGGCAGTTTGATCACATGGGCCCTGAAATCCTATGGCCCCTGTAAGGGCACCCTAGAGACTACAGGATCTCTTTGCAGGGTCTACTGCTTGTTGGAACCCTCAAACAAAGGAGTTCCATGTCAGCTGGGATAGCTCATTTGGTAGAGCATGAGACTCTTAATTTTGAGGGTCGTGGGTTCGAGACCCATGTTGGGCAACCGTT
Organism: Podarcis liolepis; assembly: GCF_965112155.1. NCBI lineage: Eukaryota > Metazoa > Chordata > Lepidosauria > Squamata > Lacertidae > Podarcis > Podarcis liolepis. The sequence continues at coordinate 75,261,087 of NC_139559.1, read as the reverse complement.
TCCTACATTGCAGGGGGTTAGACGACATGACCCTCGTGGTCCCTTCCAACTCTACAATGCTATGATTCTATGTCATTTTTTAGCACTTGGCAATTGAAAATGTCAACGCAAGGAAGGAAAACTAAAAGGTAACTGAGGTATAATGAAAAATTACAAGAAACAGGTAACTGTGCGGTATAATGTATATAACAATGAGAATACTTGAAAGTCTTTTTAAATGTTTGCAGCACTTTTTATTTCTAATTGTGTGAATAATCATTGCATTAACAAAATACTTAATGTTGAGGAATTCCATAATTACGTATGTTTTCTCTCCCCCCCCCCCCGATTTTTATACACTTGTCCTTATCTTGCGTTTTTCTTTTCTTTCTTTCTTATGTTGTAAGCTTGTAATGGCAAATACTGTATGGATGTATTCATTTTAACTCAATAAAGATTGACTAAATACACACACACAAAAGGAGGGAAAACTGATTCTCTGAAATCATCTGGGAAGTCAGACTGGATGTCTGTAAACACTTCAGAAGCTTCAGAGAGGCTTGCACCTCTGTACAAATTCTCTGTGTTCCTTCCACTTTCTGAGTTTAGAAAATAAAAAATCTGGCTGTAGGCCTCACCAGGGGTGCCAACTATAGGTGGCTCTGGGTGCCTGAACACCCTCAAAAAATTGTTGTGGGTTCTTAGCATCCATACCGCAGGGCCCCCAACACAACTTCTGAGGTCTCGCAAGGCCTTGGAGAGCATTTCTGAGGCCTTTCCGAGGCCTTGCGAGGTCTCAAAACCTGACCTGGTGCCGTCATGATGTCACATGTCACATGTGACATCATGACGTCACATGCACTGGGCACCCATAACCTGGGACCCAAGTTGGCTCCTCTGGGCCTCACCTGTTCCTCTAGTTCATCTACCTGCTTGCCTGACTGCCCACCATTTTCACCTTGGGATCATGCCTGTGTTTCATCCTGGCCAGTTACAGGTAGGTAGCCGTGTTGGTCTGCCATAGTCAAAATAAAAAAATTCCTTCCAGTAGCACCTTAAAGACCAACTAAGTTAGTTCTTGGTATGAGCTTTCGTGTGCATGCACACTTCTTCAGATAAGTGTGCATGCACACTTCTCCTGGCCAGTCTCTGTCACATATTTTCCTCATTTGCTGTTCTCTGTGTTACAAGGGACCACATCTCTCCAGAACTTCTGGCGGAGACCTGCATGTTGTATTGCTCATTTTATTCACTGATTTCTGGCACTTCTGTGTTCCCTTTCTATATAGTAGTATAACTAAATCTACTTAGAAATAATAATGCAGCAATCAGCAACAATAAGTAACAGCTTACAACAAAGTTAAAAGCAACAGCACATTCTTTTCAGAAAATCAGTAATATGGAAAGGGCTGCTTGAAACCATTTTTCATTGCTCATCTAAAAATACAGTGTCTTTGGAGGCGTTTGGAGATTATGCATGTCCCAGGCAAAAGGTCTTGCTTTTGTTGCCCATCTGGAGATAAAAAAACTGGTGACATGAGTGCATAGCAAGATCTCAAGAGAAGTGAGGCAAAGTATTCAGGCAGGCTTATCGTACCATCCAACATTTATCCAATGGAAATAGGGGTTTCCTATTCAGTCATCAGCATCAGTGCTATTTTTCCGGGAAAAGAGGTGCCAGAACCTACCATGAATGCCTCCTGTGCCCACCTGAGAGGGGCCAGAACTTATTTCTGGTGAGTTCCAGCTGAAAAAAAGCCCTGATAATAATTTTATTATGTATACCCCAGCCACTCTGGGCATTTTCCAAAATACAAAAAATGTAATAAAGCATCAAACATTAAACAAATCTTCCCTAAACAGGGCTGCCTTCAGATGTCTTCTAAAGGTTGTATATTTACTTATCTCCTTGCTTTGAGGGTCGCATAACTCCATATCCTCCAACATTTCTCTGATGGAAATAGAGATGTCATGAGGAAAAGTGAGACATTATGGGATCAGATCAGAAAATGGGATGGCTTCTGTAAATTAAAGTTAAAGGTAAAGGGACTCCTGACCATTAGGTCCAGTCGTGATCGACTCTGGGGTTGCGGCGCTCATCTCGCTTTATTGGCCGAGGGAGCCGGTGTACAGCTTCTGGGTCATGTGGCCAGCATGACCAAACCGCTTCTGGCAAACCAGAGCAGTGCACGTAAATGCCATTTACCTTCCTGCCGGAGCAGTACCTATTTATCTACTTGCATTTTGATGTGCTTTTGAACTGCTAGGTTGGCAGGGGCAGGGACTGAGCAACGGGAGCTCACCCCATTGCGGGGATTCGAACCGCCAACCTTCTGATCGGCAAGTCCTAGGCTCAGTGGTTTAACCCACAGCGCCACACGCATCCCTTCTGCAAATTAGGCTTGCCATATTTTGAAGAGCAAAAAAGAGGACACATTTGCCGACTTCTACTTTTAACTATGGAACGCTGTGACGACTCTACCCAGGAAAAAGAGGGTGTGTCCTGGAAAAAGAGGACATATGGCCACCCTACAATCAATATGAGACTGTCTCCGGAAAATATGGACACTTGGAGGGTCTGTCATATGGTGGAAAGCAGCCCTTGTGATACCAGGACAACCATCTTGAATTAAACACCAGGCATCAATGAAGTTGCTAAAGGATCAGGGTAATCTACCAGTTCCAGGCAAGAGCCTGGCATCTTCATTCTGAAGCAACTGAAATTTGCAGGTTGCCTATATGGTTATAGGGAGTGATGAAGCTAAAAACATTTATTTGTTGGGTTTTTCTTTCAGCCCATGTTAAGAAAATGTCAAGCAGGATTTGTCCAATGGCCATGAATTAAGTCTGATATCTCTGATCAAAAAAGCATGCATCCACTCAAAATCCGCAGCAGGAAAGATTGCTAAGTAACCCACATACTTTTAACAACCGTGCACTAGGTCTTCAAAAGCATATATTCATTTAAAGATGGTATTCAGTATAGGACTGTTGCCGGTTTATTTCCTGATACATCTTGCCAGTGTCTGTGGCAATGCTCCACTGACTACTGAAATATAATAGCTGCCTTTTCTTCACCGTACACAATTTGACAGCATTTATTCTTTCCTTCAGTGAACATAATTACTTCACATATGGAACCTGTGATAGCCTACAGGCGTCTGAGGGAAACCAGAATCATACAATCTGTCCCCTTTGTGAGCTTAATTTACATTCACAAGTGTCATTTTAATAGTGCCGGCAACATGTAGGATAAAAATTACAGGTCAGCGGCAGCATGTCACAAGAAACTGTGCTTAAGTCAATAACATGGGTATTATTACATTCCGGATAATTTTACAAGGTGGCTTGCCTGGGAAGAACTTGACCCCTATTTCTGATTGTCTTTTTAAAAGTTCTCATAGGTATTCATTTTAGAAACAAATGCCACAGATCTACAAACACGTTTATTATAATTAAATAGGTTCTTCTGGGGCCAATAGATGCACTGTGTGTAGCTGTGTCCTCCGATGTGACAACATTGCCTTTTCCAGAGCAGGATGGATGCGAGTGTGTTTTAAAGTTTTCATTGTTCACTCATCAGTTGCTCTGATTCATGTGGTCTCCACACTGACGACAAGGACAGCCTCCTGCCCTGTGAGTAACAGAGCGGTGCTGCCAATTGACCCAGGAAAACCTGGCACAGCCATATTTTATTTTATTTTTGTTAAACTGTGGCCTGCTGTGTGTATAAAGGCCAGACATTTGGACTGATGGATTTCTTTTATAAAGCAAAAGTCAGCCGCAGTATTTTCACTTTCACACATGCCTGAGCTATGCGGCCCGTGCAACTGAGAACGGAAACAGATGTGGTATTTAAAGCCAAATCACACCTGCAGCGTGAGCCTGGTGTTCTCCTGACCTCACAATCTGCATCACAGACAAGCATCCTAGGAAATCAAACCACAGGCTAAACGTCTGTCTTTGCACTCCCCAGACTTTGAGCAAGCTGTTTCTCTTTTTTTAAAAAAGGGGGGAGGACATGGATAAGTTCCTCTATTGCCATTTTTTAAATGAGCACTTAAAAAAAATTGCTATCCCCCTCCCCCCCTGGAATTTGGGATGGCGATGTCTTGTTTACATCATAGGCAGTAGCCAATCGCCACCATCCATATATTACTTTTGCTGCAAACTTGCCAAACTATGTTTCCATCCTGGAGAGGAAACCAGCTGCAATGCTCTACAAATGTTACCCACTCTGTTTGGTTAAAAAAATGACTAAAAGGCAGAACATCTGGTTCATAACTCAAGGAAAGAATAGTCACTAAAAGGAGAGGAAGGTACAGAGTGGAGGGGACAGAGATGAAGAGCTGGCTATGGTTGGAGCAATCTTCTCTAGGAGAAATCCCATCCCCTTAGGGTTGTCATATGTCTGGGATTACAAAGGCAGAAGTGACCCTTCCCCCCCCCCCTCAGCTTTTGTGGTGTCCTGGTTTGCTGGGAGGGTTTCCCTAAAACAGATTGTGCACACTTTAAAATAATAATAATAAACACGGCAACCTTAAGTTTTCAGCCACAGAGCATGTAAGAAGTGGGCTGACCCTGTGCCTCCCAGACATTGGTGTAGTATGAAAAAGGGTGAAGATAGGTCAGTAGAGCATGAGACTCTTCATCTCAGGGTCATTGATTTGAGTCCTACATTGGGCAAAAAGATTCCTGCACTGTAGGGGGTTGGACTAGTTGACCCTGGAGGTCCCTTCCAACCCTACAGTTCTACGATTCTATGAATTAGAAGAGTGTAATTGTAGGGATAATGGGACGCGGGTGGCGCTGTGGGTAAAACCTCAGTGCCTAGGACTTGCCGATCGTATGGTCGGCGGTTCGAATCCCCGCGGCGGGGTGAGCTCCTGTCTTTCGGTCCCAGCTCCTGCCCACCTAGCAGTTCGAAAGCACCCCTAAGTGCAAGTAGATAAATAGGTACCGCTTTCTAGCAGGAAGGTAAACGGCGTTTCCGTGTGCTGCGCTGGTGCTGCCTCGCCAGAGCAGCTTCGTCACGCTGGCCACGTGACCCGGAAGTGTCTCCGGACAGCACTGGCCCCCGGCCTCTTAAGTGAGATGGGTGCACAACCCTAGAGTCAGACACGACTGGCCCATACGGGCAGGGGTACCTTTACCTTTAATTGTAGGGATATAAGGAAGCAGTGACTACCTTCACATCCTGGGTTCATCCCAAGCAGTACTGCTTGTGTTCTGCTGCAGTTCAGCTTCTGCTAAACCCCTTCATTACCTGTCTTCTTATCTGCTGTGGACGAAGCTTATGCAATTAATCCCACAATTAATTTCAGTGGAGTAAATAAGGCAGTAAATAATGTCATTATTTATGTAACATTTGCAAATGAAAAACGATTTTTAAAAAAGATCACTGTGTGATTTCTGTCCTGGACCTCCAATAGACGAGCAAATTGTGTGGATTTCCACCCACATTTCTAATCCAATATCCCTTCCTGTGGTGGGTGTGGGCAAAAGAGAGACAGAGTAAGTTATCTGCAAATAATGAGAGCAACTCCTATTAGAGAGAATAGTTCATGTACACCAAATTTCCTTCCTCATTGACACTGGCTCAATCCTTCGCCTGCAGGCTGCAGAGTAAAGCTTTAGGACACAAGGGGTTAAGGATGACAGCAAGGCAGAGCGCCTCAGTAACTGTACCATTTTCAAATGGCACATGATGAACAGGTATATCACATTTAGAACAGCACAATTCATTGTAGCAGCTTTGGTTTTTTTTAAAAAAAGCACTCAAAATTTAATGGATCTAGATAAGTATGTGCTTATTAAATTTTTAGCTAGGAATTTTCTTTCTGCACTTTATGTAATTGTGAGAAGTATAAACTAGACTGTTCCATTGTGCTCATTTGTATTTTACTTCTTTCTGTAACTTTGTGTCTTGTAGGGTGCATGATCTTATTCTCTGGATTATTACTCCGTATGCAACAAAGTGGTCAGAGGGCATTTAAAATATATTTTAAAAAATGAATCATAGCCCCCTGAACTTGTATGATGATTGGTTTGCTAAAAATACAATGAAGTCTATTACCACTACTAGCTATGAGGTGGGTGGCAGGATCAGCTTTGTGATATTCCTCCACATTAAAACACACACACACACACACACACACACACACACACACACACACACACACACGACAAGTATAAAAGCAGCAAGTCACAGACTCTAACTAGCTTAGAACCTTTCTCCATGGTTAGCTAGTTTCCCAGCTTCTCACAGGTCTTAGCTAGATTCCCACATGTCAGCTCAGGGCTTCTCAGGATCAGCCCATATGTGGAAGAGGAAATCTGTTTTGCACACTTGGTACTGGTATTTCACCATGTTGGTGAAGGTATTTCACCATCTGTCTGCTTGCTGTTCTCCCAACCAAAATCTACCCCACCCAAGTTGTTGGTAAGCTACGGAGGTAAAATACAGGCACTTTGTTAGATACCGCTGCACACGGACTGCTGCACAAACAAAGTGGCATTTTCCCAGACCTAAATCTGGAAAGGAAGGAAGGAAGGAAGGAAGGAAGGAAGGAAGGAAGGAAAGAAGGAAAGAAGGAAAGAAAGAAAGAAAGAAAGAAAGAAAGAAAGAAAGAAAGAAAAGCTAATAATGGATTTCTCATGTCAGGTATGGTTTGATCCGAGTAGAATGTGGCCTTTTCATTGAAGTGCTTTGGTTGATGTGCTTGGCCAAGAGACAAGCTCAATGTATGGGTCTGAGCAGTTTTGCATTTGCTCTGCCATTTTCCATCAGAAAACGTACTCTTTAGTGCTGAATTGGAACAAATGGCATTCAGTGCTAAACCTCAGGTATCCCTGTGGGAAAGCAGTGGGCCAAACGGAAGTGTGGATAAGCCCTTTGAGAGGTTAAAGTGAGGTGAAGGACAATCTAGGGAGATGATTTCAGTGAGACAAACTGGAAGCAAGAATGGCAGGGCAGAGGACCAGGGAGCAAACCGGGAACAAAAAGAGAAGCAGAGTTTTTGACCAGCACAAAGACAGGGGGTTTATGGAGGGCAGGAATGGACAGTGGCAAGGGGTGGTTGTGGAGCAAGGCATTGGGAAAGCTATGGGTTTCTGGAGGCCTACAGCTTTCTTCGCAGCAATGAGTCAAGGAACAGGAGGTCCAGGAATGCCTGCAGCTGATTTTCCAACAGTCCCACACTTAAAAAAGAAAAAGAGTATTTAAAAAACAAAGTCTAAAGCATATTGCTCAAGATAAGAAATGTCTACCTTTCCGTGTGATATTTAACAAGCTTGATCTCTTCCATCTATCAAAGATCAGCTTAAGATTTTGCTTGAAAACCTTTTAAGTATGTCTGTGAGCAAACTGGAGGATAACAACTAAAGGGGAAAGATAACTTGGTCGTAAAATGGGAGATTGGAATGCTGGCAAAGGAAAGGATGGGAGAGAAAACAGATTATTTGAGCTAAGTGAAAGGAACGAGAGAAGGGAGATTGATTGCTTGATTAAATTCTCAGGTAACAAATATGTTATTTAAGATACATAAAACAAGATATACCTGGGAAAGAAGAGGAGATGCAGGAAGGCAACAAATGGATTAAATAATAATCAGTTTAAGAATCCAGTAAGATCATGCAGGAGGAGCCAGTACAGACAGCAACTATAGTTTGATCATGATGAAATGTGGACCAAACTAAATGTGGTTCTATTATTTGATGTCCTATTACTACTACAAAGTTGCTACAGATAACACCTATAACAGGATTGGGGAAGCAGTGGCCCTCCAGATGTTGTCCAGTTCCAACCCCTATCAGCTCCAGATATCATGGCCAAAAGTAGGTAAAGATAAAAGACCCCTGGACGGTTATGTCCAGTCAAAGGTGACTACGGGCTGCGGCGCTCATCTTGCTTTCAGACTGAGGGAGGTGGTGTTTGTCCACAGACAGCTTTCTGGGTCATGTGGCCAGCATGACTAAACAGCTTCTGGCACACGGAGGGCTGTGACGAGTGCCAGAGTGCATGGAAACCCCATTTACCTTCCCACCACAGTGGTACCTATTTCTCTACTTGCACAGAAATGCTTTCGAACTGCTAGGTTGGCAGAAGCTGGGACAGAGCAACAGGAGCTCACTCCACTGTGTGGATTTGAACCGCCGACCTTCTGATCAGCAAGCCCAAGAGGCTCAGTGGTTTAGACCAGAGGGCTACCTGCGTCCCTTTTTGGCCAACTTTAGCTGAACAACAGTGTAAGGCAAAATTCAGTGTCATCTAAAGTACCTAGGCAAACAGAAGCTAGCACCCAACATATTGTAATGTTAAGACAAGATGTGACTCTTTGGAAGGCCAGGGCTCCACTGAAGAAACCTTCACTAAAGAGGGTACTTGAAAAAAGGGCTTCTACAGAAGATCTTAAGACACAAGTAGGCTGGTATGGGGAATGTGGCCCCTATATTGGCACTTCTTACTGGAAGCAACAGGCAGAGCTGCTAGAATTTCAAGGTGGAATAGGAGGAGACACCCCTTAATTCCCAGACTGGCAAAAAAGGATGACTCAAAAATGCACTGCAAGGGGGGGGGGGGGGATGACAGCAAACATGAAAACAAAACACTTGGCCACCCAAAGGCAGACCCAAAAGGAGATACCGTGAGAACAAAGACCCCTTGGAGACTTGGAGACTTTAACTACAACTTCCCACATGGGAGACAGTGGGAGAAACGGTAACTGGGACATGACTAATGCTACACTACAAATCCACAAACGTGTGCAGGTAGCAATGTCCTCCAGGATCCCTAGTGAACAGAAATTCACAAGGTAATAAACTTCTGCTGTGGATCCCAGAGGGCACTGCTGACAAATGGGATGTAAGAAAGCAGTAGCAAGAGAAGGCGGATCAGCCCAAGAACTTCTGCAGAACTTTGTGGCTGAAAGAAGCATCTGAAGAGGTGGTGGAACTGATCGTGCAGTGTTTAGCAAACGTATTTGCAGAAGATATTGTTGTCGTGGGCATCCATCTGTTTTGAGACACAATGAAATGCACTTTCAGGGGTGATGCCAAACCACCGTGTTAGCAGCACCAAAGTGGCTTCCCTGGGGCACAAACCTGGACAGTGCTTATGGAGGTCCTGGGCTGCCCAGATGACAAGACCTTGCTTGCTCGGCCCCACTGAAGTGGTCCAAAGGAAAGCAGAACAATATGATGGGCACCAGTTTGACTGCAGGAGTTGCCCAACTGTCTTAGGGACTCCATTCTGGATTTGTATAGGGTTTTCTCCATAGCCTTTTCTTCTCCTGAAGATATCCTGCAAGGCAGTGAAGGTTTAGGATGAGAGTTTTCCTTCTCCTAGATGGTCTATCTTCCAAGGTTGACAAACCCCATCTGCCCCTGCAAAGGATGTGGCCAATAGGTATTTAAATATGTTTTGTGGATAGTATATTAGTATTCAGATGCCAAAGGAAAGCTGCAGAACATATTCAACAAAATGAATTTGGTTTTTCCAGGGCACTGAGCAGACACTAGAAAATCTAGAGGGGGTGTTTGTGTGGACAGAATAGTGTGGCTTCACAAGATTTCAAATGCCTGGTGAAATGTACATTTTATAAAAAGAAACATTTACTGGCAGGGGAAATAGGTTTACAAGTGAAAAAGAAATTTATCTTTAAAAACAAACCTATGAGGTATCGCTCTTTAAGAATATGAAGTATGGGTGACAGGGAGGAAAAGGAATAAAGGAAACCAAAGGTGTGTGAAATGGGGAGTTGGAAAATAATTTATAAACGGAGTTGGATATGAATAAACGCTGGGCAGAACTGTTGATACGAAGTGATGCAAAGTGTGAGGAAGATGAAATCAGTTGTGATGGAACACATTCCCGAAATGAAGGGCTACTTCAAGAAATGATTGAAGAGAAGTTAGAAGCGGGAGGAGGGAAGCAAGAGGAAGGTCTGGCTATGACTGCATACAGCAGATTTAAGAAAAATGGGTGGGGGGGTATGTTGACCTAAAAGGATTAGCATAATAATAGAGGGGGTGGGAAATGGACTGAAGCACACAAAGAGGTGCAGAAACTGAGGCTTCTAATCTGCCATATGAATCAGACCTTGATTACAAGTGTATTTGCAAGTCTTTAGACCTAAGGAGGCTGATGACAGTTAAGGCCAACACTTGTCAGGTAAATCTGAAAGCCAACAGAAAATAAACCAAAATTCATTCCGCCTCTTCATGGGAAATACAATTTAACATGGGGAGATTATAAATGTAAAATACTTGTGATACAAGCATTTTTGTCCTGACATTTTGTTGCAAATTTCAAAGCCAACCAAATGTCTACATAATGAACAAATATGCCATTGTACCTGGGCTAATTTTAGCTGTAGGCATGGTCTGATTGGTGTGTGAGAGAGTGAGAATGAGATTGATTTGATTTATTTATATTTCTATGCTGCTTTTCTTCCACACACACACACACACACACACACACCAGTCAAGAGCCTTCCCACCGGAGTGGTACCTATTTATCTACTTGCACTGGCATGCTTTCAAGCGGCTAGGTTGGCAGGGGTTGGGACAGAGCAATGGGAGCTCACCCCGTCACAGGGATTCGAACCGCCGACCTTCTGATCAGCAAGCCCAAGAGGCTCAGTGGTTTAGACCACCCGAAGGTTTGGAACCTTCTGAGTTTTTCTACTAAGGGCTGATCTCTCTCTCTCTCTCTCTCTCTCTCTCTCTCTCACACACACACACACACACACACACACACACAAATGCAGGAGAGAAATTTTGGATTTACTTTCTCAAAGAATATCCCAGGTTCAATCCCCAGCTTCTCCAAATAGGGCCAGAAAAGATCCCTGCCTTAAATCCTGGACAACAGCTTTTTCTGTTCCTAATGAACAGGGGGTGGGGAGTAGGTTGTTTTGCAGGGGTAATTTTGAGGAACTGGAGGATTTTAGCATACATAAAAATTGAGGAATAAGATCGCCACCAGCTTATAGGAACAGCCGTGCGATTTTGTGAAGGCTACAGTCGTTTGGGGTTGTAACACCCGCATGACCCTTACAGCAGCCCTTGTGCTAGAATGAGCTACCTCTGAAAGGTTGTGAACTGGGCAACAAGATATTGTGAAGTTTGGCAGGGATGGGTGGCTTGCTGAATGGACCCGCAGGAAGATCTCCATAAACTCTGAAGGGGCCTACGGACTCCCACTTTGAAAACCGCTGTTAAGCAAAAACCAGAGTCCTACCAGCGTTCAGCATTTCATATACTTCCATCGTAGCAGGGAGATCCTGTTTTGTTCCTCCCCTTGTAAATTATTACATGCTCCAGAGACTTCAGTGTCAGGAAGCAAGAGATAAGTGGTACGCTGTGATTATGTGTGTTTTTCTCTTTCCCATCTGCAATAATACGATTCAGTGCCTGGTTTTACTGGAAATGATTGCCAGTGGGGAAGACAGGATGGTGCGTATTACAATTATAAGCCAAAGCTGCTAAAAATAAAAATAAAAATGCATGGCAAAAATACATGCATTCTCATGTGCAGATCTAAATATGCTCCGAGTCACACATGGCTACCCAGGAAATCTCCCCATCCCATTTATTTCGATTGGAACAGGCCGATCTGCACATGAGGGTTTCTGTTCTGCTTTGAAACTGATAATGTGTTAGGGGAGCTGCACGTGTGGATGCAGGTTCCCTGGATAAGAATGGTTGGAGAGAGAACAAAAGAATCATAGAGTTGGGATGGACCCCAAGGGTCATCTAGTCCAACCCCCTGCAATGCAGGGATCTCAACTAAAGCATCCATAGCAGATGGCCACCCAACCTCTGCTTAAAAAAAGACAGCTTGCAGCTTGAGGCTCATTGACAGGCCTGGCACCAATGGTTGCCCAGTCAGGCACTGGCCAGGAGTCAGAATTCAAGAGAGTCCTTTCAGCTTTTTGTAAAAAATAAGTTTGTTTTTTTTTATAAAGAAGATCTTACCAGCCACTGCTGCAAACCACAGTGGTTGCAAAAATATTATCCTGGTCACCTCACCCAGAATGCTCAGCTCTGAAGAAGGAAGCCCACTTTGTCTATTTCTCAGCTAGCTCCTAGAGGGCTCCCTCAATAAAATATTTGAGGGGGGCAACCCCCCCAGTTCATTGCCATTCAAATTGTGTGCGCTGCGTCATGTGGGGACGCGGGTGGCTCTGTGGTGTAAACCACTGAGCCTTGGGCTTGCCAATCGGAAGGTCGCAGTTCAAATCCCCACGATGGGGTGAGCTCCCGTTGCTCGGTCCCAGCTCCTGCCAACCTAGCAGTTTGAAAGCACATCACAGTGCAAGTAGATAAATAGGTACCACTCCAGTGGGAAGGTAGACGGGGTTTCTGTGTGCTGTTCTGGTTTGGCCAGAAGCGGCTTAGTTGTGCTGGCCACATGACCCGGAAAAACTGTCTGCGGACAAACGCTTGCTCCCTCGGCCTGTAAAGCGAGATGAGCGCCGCAACACCAGAGTCATTCGTGACTGGACTTAACTGTCAGGGGTCCCTTTACCTCTTTTACTGTGTCATGTGGTTGATTATGCAAGGTGAGGCTCACCTCTCTCCCCCCCCCCATTTTTTATTCAAGTTGGCACCCGTGTTCTCAGATCTCAGAGGTGGCAGAGAAGCTGCTCCAAACTGCTTAGAGGAGCTGCACACTGTTGGGATGAGGCCCAATAGACAGCTCCACAATCCCTTTTGCTTTGCCCCTTCAGCTTGGGACGGTCAGTCCCTTTGCCTGACTGTCATCAGAAGGTGGCTCTAGGGAGGTTTGTTAATCTTTTTGTGGGGAGCATGTGCTCTAGGTAAATATATCTGAGTTCTCTGTGCAGAGGCATTAGCAGTTCATAAACTGTGGCTGAAACGAGAGCATTGGAGGGCAGGAGAATCTGTGCACGTTTTGTAATTAGCTATCAGTACCACAGTACAAAATAATAAGAAGCCATCCATTGTCTCTGATGTTCTAAAGTGGTTTTTCTTCTTCTTCTCCTCAGCTGATTAGTTTTCAGTGAGATTTGAGGCTACTCAGTACCTCGGTGCATCCCATTCATAATTCTTTGGAAATGCTTTTTTAATCTTTTAAAAGAAAACATTGAGTAACTAGAGGGAAAATGTGCTATTAAGAAGAGAGAGGAGGCTGTGTTTTTCTTCAGTTGGTTGAAAATCCATATTCCTTATAACACTGAGGGGAAACTGGAAAAAAAGAAAAGAAAAGAAAGAAGTAGTTGCTTGTGTTAGGGCCATATGGGAGTCATTTAGGGGATTGTGTCCATTTACTGTTCAATAAAACATGAACGCTTACCATAGCAACCGCAGTGGCATGTGGTATAATGCTGCCTCTGAGATGCAGGATGCAGCGTTTAATAGAAGAAAAATGCTCAGTTTTGAGAGCGTAACGAACCCAAGAATACTTTTCGTGATAATTTTCTTTTTTAACACCAGAAAACAAATTTGTTCAACAAAGCACTTCCTCCTACCAAGTAAATACACACAAAAAAGAGCATAGATAATAATTAATTCTCTGTGTTACTTTCCATTTTGGGAGGTCTTGTTTAGTGGTGTTAAAAGAGGTGGTCTGTTCAATGGAATCAGCACAACCACACAGTTTTGTTGCAGCCATAGTGACAGATTGTGATTTTATCATCCTTCTGTTGGTGCTGTAGAACCATAGGGAGAGGCAGATTTGGGCCCCAGAAGGTGAAATGCTTCATTTTTTAATTTTTCGCATCCATTTCTGTGCTGCCTACCCCATGCAGAATCCTTTTTCTGTGACTATCTACCTCAGAGTCAGAAACAGAATCTATTTCTGGGTACCTTTACCTCAGTTAGCATCCATTCCTGTGTTGTCTACCTCAGACAGAACCCCTTCCTGCTTGGCTTCCTTGTATACTCCAGAGCTTAGAGTGAGGAAACAAACTGGGTGATGTGTTGAAGACAAGTGGAGGAAAACACCAGTTGCATACCCTCCAACATTTCTCTGATGAAAATAGGGATGTCCCATTCCATAATGATACCCCACACATCATACTGGGTTTTATACCCCACACATCATACTGGGTTGCCCCAGCCACTCTAGGCAACCTTCTACATATATAAAAACATAATAAAACATTAAACATTAAAAAACTTCCCTATAAAGGCTAGCCTTCAGATGTCTGGAGGCATACCCTCCAGTGAAAATAGGGACATCCTACCATACCCTCCAACATTTCTCGAATGAAAATAGGGATGCCCTACCGAAAAGTGGGACATTCTGGGAACATATCAGAAACTGGGATGGCTTCTCTAAATCAGGGACATCCCTGGGGAAAAATGGGACACTTGGAGGGCCAGCAGTTGAATGCAACCCAACTCTTGTGAGGGTTCATCATCAAGCCTACCTTGTGGCAGTGAAAGCTGCGAGGAAGGCATGCTTTGCTGCCTCCATTGTATCCTCATTGTGCCAGCAGAGTTTACTTCCTGTGATATTTCAAGAAGTCACTACTTAGGATTTAGAGTGCTTCTAACATTCCCTTTCATCAAACTCGTCTGGGCTGTGTTCAACTTCAGTTTCAATCTTTATTGGGAATGTATCAGATTAATCATGCGTATTAATTACAAACTGTGCGTTATTATTTATCCATGATAAAAGTGTGTTCTTTGTGCAAAGATTCATAGCAAAATAACATTTCTCACCAGCAGAAGTAAATTAAATTGAAGTAAGACCCCTAATACCACCATCTGTACAAGTAAATTACTTTCCGAGTAATTAAATATGCATATCTGAGCTGCACACTGTACAGATGAACCAGGTTTTATTGAAGCAATATGCTTATAAATCCCTTAGGTATTAAAGATGAAGTATCATTGGCATTTTGTATTCATGCAGCTATGAATAAGGAGCACATGTGAGTGAGTGTGTGCGTTTGTCTGTCTGTCTGTGGGCTGAATGGGCATCATATTATGGCTGTCACATATTTTTTTAGGGATGTGTTTGATTAACTTTTCATGATTAATTATTATTTGCCAGCAAATAACCAACATGATCAGTCTATTTATATTGGTGACATTTCACAGAGATGTAAGGCTCCATAAGCTATATTAATATTGCATGTGTTTGAATTTACAACGGCAGGACGCTCGCTTGCCTTCTCCGGGTTCTGTGAAAGTAGAGCAATGCTGTGAAACTACTTTTCATTATATCGAGGGGATTCATTACAGCTGCATTCGTCCCTCCATGAAATACCAGTAGGCGACCAGTTGGAATTCATGGTCACAGCCCTTTATTAGATCATCAGAGTTTGTAGCCCATAACAAGTACAAGTACAGAAAGGAACAATATCATTAAGAAGTGACTCACCTACTACCCAACCGGCCATGGGTCTTGCAGAATAGCAACTCGCTGGCTAGAAATGTCTGACCTTGGCCCTGCGGCTATCAACACCCTGTTTTCACAAAAGAGCACAAATGAGCAGCATGTTCAAGTTATCAAGTTATATGGAAGGATTCACAGGGCTATGTTTTTCACACAGTGACTGAAATGATCTCAAGGTAATATGTACACCTGAAGCTTTCAGCACTCTTTTTTTTTTAATATGATGGTTTAGTATATGTGGGTATTAGATGTCAATGGGGGATAATTTGCCCATGATGAGCTGCTAAACAACTGAATGAGACTTCGGTGTGTTCTCTGATTTCACTCTTAGTGATCTGAAAATAGAAACTTCTTTAGTAGAGGGAGTAAAGAGGGAAAAAGGACCCAGGAGCAATATCCTGAGCCTCAAAAAAGGAGCTTTGTGGCCCCAGAAATAGCAAGATAGAGAGGAAAGTTACTATAACTGCATGCCATGGGAACTGTGACAAAATAACAACATTCAAAAAAGTTCATCATTGTCTCCTTAGATTTTCTCCCACATTTAAATATGGATACAACCAGTGCTTCTTCTTCTATTTTTACAAAAAAAAGTGTGCCAGTACAGTGGTACCTCAGGTTAAGGACTTAATTCGTTCCGGAGGTCCGTACTTAACCTGAAACTGTTCTTAACCTGAAGCACCACTTTAGCTAATGGTGCCTCCCACTGCCACTGCACGATTTCTGTTCTCATCCTGAAGCAAAGCTCTTAACCTGAAGCACTATTTCTGGGTTAGCGGAGTCTGTAACCTGAAGCGTATGTAACCTGAAGCATCTGTAACCTGAGGTACCACTGTACCCACCATGAAGTTGTAGCAATTGGTGCCACTGGAGAGAATCACTACATGATCTGCAAGCGATCAAAACCTCTCAATGCTCTCCTTTGTTCCCCCTTCAAAAAACAGTGCATTTTAGAGCCAGTTACCTGTGGAATCTCCTGCCAGCCTCACTTAGATCCGCTTTTACTGACCTTTTTTTCCAAGCTATGCCCTCTGCCATCCTGGATGGATGATATAACAGGGTACCGTACGAAGGCAGACTTTGTATATGTGGGCACTATACATTGGACCCAGGAGGTGATTTCTCACCTTTGCATTCATACAGGAAAGATGTCTCTCCCCAGCAGAGAAGGTCCTATGGCTTCTTAAATGCTTCAGTGACTCATAAAGTCACCCTTTTTGCTTTAGCAGCCAAAAAGATCAGAAACAAGACCCTGCACAATATAGCAGTGAACTGTAAGGGAGACGCAGAGATCTAAATAGATACCATTATTTGTGGCATGACACCCCTTTTGCTTGTATTTATTTTTGGATTCAGATTTGTCATGTTCAATGGCTAGTACAATCAAGTTATTCGGATTGGATTGCCATTGTTACAGTAAGTGCCACAGTTTTAACATGCAGGGGAAAGGTGCTGGTACTGTCTACCCCTGAGTACCCCCAGGAAAAAAATCACTAGATATGACTGCAGATAGTCTAAAACCAGAAATAACTTAGTCATGATATTACTTTAATGTCGTTGTGAGTAGTGCTTGTAGTCTGAATGAGTCAAATGAATGCGCCTTCTTTTGTTATGACACCCTGCTGTGCAGATGTGCTTGCAGATCAGCCAACAGACTATATCAAACGCCCTATGTCTAAGTTTCCATTGTCACCCAGTAGCCATATTGGTACATTTGCTTGCGGAATAGTTGAGACTTCATTCTTTTTTCTTTCCTTTTTGTAAGAGGTAGCTGCTTGCAGCCTCAGTTGCAGACGCACTGCACATTTAAAGCACATTGCTTCCGACAAAGATGTAGTTTACCTTTCATAGAGTTACAATTCCCAGAACGTTTAGCAAGCCACAGTTTCCATGTTTCTTAGGGGGAAGTCATGTGCTTTAAATTTGATTTTAATGTTCTATAAATACGGGGTGTGCACTCCTTAACCAAGACTTTGGTTGATTGGCATCCAGTGCCCTTTTTAAATGTGTTGGGGAGGGGGTGCATTATTGGGTTGTTCCTGTTTTTGTTTTTATTATGTATTTTGTGTTTTTATATTGTGTTTTTATATCGTAACTGCCCTGAGACCTGCAGGTATAGGGCGGTATAAAAATTAAATAAATAAAAATAATAAGCCATGACTTTTTTTTTTTAAGGTGAGTTTGACATTATGGGGAACGGCTGAGCATGATTTTGCTATGATTGACAATATACTGCTGCAATCCGGAGTACTCTTAGTAGGGATTACATCTAACTAAAAACATTGGAGCTTACTTAAAAGGAAACATGCTTAGGATAATTAACACGGGACATTCCTTTGGAGAGCTACAAAACTGGTGCTATAAACCCCATGCCTTGAAAATTATTATATGTTGCTATATGAAACAACAACAAAAAACACCAATGTATTGTGCAAGAGCAGGAGGGAGAGATAAATAAAAATTTTCTGCTTTCGGTTTTGCTATCTAACAGTAACATGCCTCAAAATTGTATTGAGAGATGGATATTAAGTCTCCACTTGCCATTTCTAACCATTAAGGCATCATTTTGTTCAGGGACCGTTGAGCCTTTTGCAAGCTAGGAGTAGCATATCCCATCAGGATTTCCTCCTCCTCTGTCTAGCTTTCATCTACTTAGACAAAATTGAGTTAAGAAAGAAACCTTCACCTGAAAAGCTTTTTGCTGGTTGCTGTATCTTTAAAGCTTTAAAAGCCTTTCCCCCCTTAGCATTGCTCTTTCCTCTTTTTTTGCGGAAAAGGTCCCTATTTTTCTTATATTTTCCCCTAGAGAAACAGCATCATTTGAACATTTTTTTTTGGGGGGGGGCAGCTGCATTTCATTGTGAAAGAATAAGTCAGGGCAGATCAATCATACGGACATTTTTATGGAGTGCAGGGGAGGAGGGGAGCAAGGCCCCCAAATAAAAATCTACATTTCCCTGTCCAGATATTTTTATAACTAGCCCTGCCCTCAACAACCCTCACATCTCCATTTGCCAACAGCATGCTAATGTTCCAGAGAGATATGTGTTAATGCTTCCTTCTCCCTCATTAATGGGATGCTACTTTGTGGAGGAGTATCACACCTAATGTGCAAATCTTAGTCATTTTTAACAAATAATAAAACCTTTTTATCCTCTGCTGGTGTTTACTTTTCAGCGCCTGCAAGTTTTTTGTATCTGGGAAATAGCCTTGGCCAATTTTGTATCGATGTGGTAAGATGAGAAACAAGCAGATATCAAATGAAAATGAAGTATCTTAATAGATATGGGCCGGAGGCACTGGAAAACACTATCATGCATTTCCATTTTCTCTGATCCTCCTAAACACTTCAGATTTCACCTTTTCACCTTTGAACAAGATGGCACTAACTTTGATCCTTTCAATTTTGTTCAACTCCAGGCGAGGGCAAACTACTTGAAGACTGTTATCATTTAGATCTTTGACTCCATCTCACCTCCCTGCTGTGGCCCTGTTTTTTGTTTTAAATAAAAATAAAATAAGCTTGAAAAATACTTTGTTCAATATTTATTTTAGCATTTAAAGTCAGTACTCTACGTCATTTTACCATAAAACCGAATATGTACATAAAAATAAAATCTACAGTTGCAAGATTGAAATAACAGCCAGTTGATTTCATTTAAAGGATCCAAGTACTGCTTTGTATAATGCTTTTTTAATTGAAAAAGAAATTATATGAATCCGGGTCACTGAAAATGTAATGCAACTGAACTGTGGTGATACATCAGATTATGCTCACAGTTCAACAGCATAGTCAGAGATAAACAAACTTTCAAGTATCCATCACAGTTTTACATGTTCAAAGACACACAGATTTGTAAGATGAGCTTGTTAGCCATTTTGCAGCATCTTGTACACAAATGCTTGCCAAAAGTTTTCAGTTATTTTGAGTTTACCTCATGTATTCATTTAATTGCTAAAAAGAAAAAAAAGGTTAGCCATGTTGTTCTATAAGAAAACTCATATTGGGGCAATATTGCTCCCCATTTTTATTATACGAAACAAAATACCGCAGTGTGCAGGCTTTCAAGTTTTTCAGAACTCTTCATCAAACTAGCTAGCAAACAGAGAAATGGTTGTGGTGGTTGATATTGAAACCATGGAGTCTACATGCGCTCACTGTCTGAAAAATGGAATGGGGAAGAGGCAGCAAAAATTCAAATGAGGTTCTTTTTAGTACTACACAGGTATCAAAACAAGAAGTATAATTTGGTTGATTCCTCATCTCTGGCAACACAAGAACAGGCTGTTGCTCAGGCCTCTACCCTTCCTTAAGCAAAGCATGCAGATTTCTTGACAGGTGGAAGATAGGAATTGACAGGAACTAGGAAGTATTTATGTTAGCAAAGGTGAGATGGTGTGCTAGGCAAAAAGCTAAATAGGGCAGCTTTATCTAGCAGTTTGGAGATACAGGCTCTGTGGATTCGACAATGGCCAACCCTGCCCCACATTACTACCTA
Source organism: Podarcis liolepis (assembly GCF_965112155.1). NCBI lineage: Eukaryota > Metazoa > Chordata > Lepidosauria > Squamata > Lacertidae > Podarcis > Podarcis liolepis. Next base: position 75,241,239 of record NC_139559.1, on the reverse strand, counting down.
GCCTAGAGTTTCCCAAACTTGGGTCTCCAGTTGTTTTTGGACTACATTTCCCATCATCCCTGACCACTGGCCCTGCTAACATAGGATGATGGGAGTTGTAGTCCAAAAAACAACTGGAGACCCAAGTTTGGGGACTGCTGATCTAGCCTGATGAAGAGCACCAAAGAACTCAAATGCTTGCACACTATTTTGTGATATTTTGATTGACAGCAAAGAGGAACAAATCAATAGCTTCAGGGTGGGGTAACAACAACAACGACAGATTTATATACCACCCTTTATCAAAAGATCTCAGGACAAGATAAAAATACAAGGTGAAAGCAGAAATAAATAGTTAAAACAAAATAATACCCTGCTCCCACAAACACATGAAAAAGAGTATTGGATTTCAGTCAGCACAAGGCCTGGTTGAAGAGGAACATTTTTGCCTGGCACCTAAAGGTGTATAATGAAGTTGCCCTATGAACCTCCCTGGAGAGAGCATTCCACAAACGGGGAGCCATCGCAGAAGAGGCTTGTTCTTTGTTGTCACCCTCTGGTCCTCATGTGGAGGAAGCACACGAAGAAGGGCCTCGGATGATGATCACAGGGTCCGGGTGGGTTTAGGTATTTCGAAAAAAACTATCCTCCCATCTTATGGAGCAAATTCCCAAACTACAAAGAATCTCAAAACAGTTTCAGGTGTTTCATTTGCCTTAGTCCACTCCACTTCACCTTGGGGAGGAGTTGCGGTGGACCGCGTGGCCCCCCACTCTCCTCCGAGGGCAGGGGATGAAGTCCCACATTGCCTGGGGAATCCTGGCCACGTCGGCGATCAGCCAGCCAATCCGCTGGCTGGTGGGGGCGTGGCTGGGACCATTTAAGATGTGGCGCGAGCCGGAGGGCTTCCTCTTGGCTCGCTTCTTCTCCCTCCCTCCCTCCCTCCCTCCCTCCCTCCCTCCCTCAGTATTTTACAGGTTTTTCTTCTTTGGCCTTGCTATGGACCTTGGTTGGTCTCCATTGAGGGGCCTGGTAGGAATTTTTCCACTTGGCAAATTGGCTTGGGCCACTTGGTTTTCGCCTGACTCATAGCAATCATCACAACTTTGTAAGGTTTGGTGGTTAGGCATTGGTTGATCTTATGATGGGGAGGGGAGGTGCAGCCATAACCTGCCCCTCCAAGCTTAAGGGTATTCCATTAAAGGAATCTGGGGTGTGTGGATCTTGTCTGAAGCCTGGGGTAGGGCTAGGGCCATGCCATAACCCTGGCAGGAACACCTGGAGGAGCTTGAGTTACTTTGCATCGATGGAGCTCCCCCTTCTGGTGTTTTATCCTTACAGGACTCCCTGCGCAACAGGCAGGAGTCAGATATAGTCGGGTCCATTCAGTGACTAAGCCAATACCACTCACATTCTGTAATCAATAAAGTTTGAATCAATAAAGTTTGCCCAATAACGTTAATCTAATATTTTGTGTCCTGGTGTGTTTTATTCTTCAACGAGGGGGTGGTTGCGGGATCTTGACACGCAAATGCAAGTGCTTCCCCTTTCCTGTATGTGCATTTCATTGCTCTGAAGTTTCTCCAAGTCTCATTAACTAGTAAAGAGCTGTATCTCTCTTTACGACCTTCAAGTGCCATTTTAAACCATGGTAGAAATTGTTAATTTTTATTTAGGATTCCCTTCTCCTTTTCTTTCTTTGCACTTATCTTACACCTGAAAATCAATTATCTCCCCAATGCTTTCCCATTCAGGTTTGCTGTTTCATTTCCCCTAAAATAACCCATTTCAATGGCTGATCTTGCAGAGGAATATCGAGTGCAAACGGTTCAATTAAAACAAAAATCACTTTAGGGAAATGTCTACCCATCATACCACACATGAACCTCTGGGAGGCAGCATTCATGTTGTCTTCATTTTGGGGAATAATATTTCCCACGGTGCCAACTTGTCCTCTACTCTGGCTATATTTTTGGTTTGTCTTTGACCCTTTTGACCGAGCAATATGTCAGAGACCAAATTATTTCATATGTCAACTGTCTCCGGCCTTCCTTCACCCATGATACCCCTAAATAATTCAGTTTATATATTTCAGGTTGCTCCAACTAGCTTCTAGTCCAAAAATATTTGCCTAGACATGTTATCCTTGGGAAACAAAGGCCAGTGTTACCCATTATGTCAGTCATGTGGAGGCTGGTTGATAACATTTCCATGTGGCAGCTTCCGTTACACCGCATAACTATTGCCGGAATCCTTATACCCTACCTTGATCACTGAGATCATTGGCAGGAGCATCGTTGGTCCTACCCCAAGTTGGTGAGGCTCATTTGACAATAACAAGAAACCGAGCCTTCAGTGCCATCAGCCCAGTCCTGTGGAATACTCTGCCAATAGAGATTCAGCAGGTGCCTTCTGTGCCAACTTTTAAACACCTGCTGAAAACTTTGGTCTTCTGCCAAGCCTATACCGTCAATTAAGAATACATCCTTCCACAATGGTTAATTGATTTCTTCTTTATGCTTTTTATTGTACGGTTTTATTCTTATTTGGGGTTTTTCTTTTGTTGTAAACAGCACACACACACACACACACACACACACACACACGACACAGTGTTATACAAATATTCAATAAAACATACATACATATATTATGTAAGGTTAAAGGTAAAGGACCCCTGGATGGTTAAGTCCAGTCAAAGGTGACTATGGGGTTACTGCGCTCATCTCGTTTTTCAGGCTGAGGGAGCCGGCATTTGTCCGCAGACAGCTTTTCCAGGTCATGTGGCCAGCATGACTAAACCGCTTCTGGTGCAACAGGGCACTGTGACAAGTGCCACAGTGCATGGAAACACAGTTCACCTTCCCACCGCAGTGGTACCTATTTATCTATTTGAACTTTCAAACTGCTAGGCTGACAGAACCTTGGACAGAGCAATGGGAGCTCACTCCGTCACATGGACTCCAGCCTTCTGATCGGCAAGTCCAAGAGGCTCAGTGGTTTAGACCACAGTGCCACCCGTGTCCATTAAATATCATGTAGAACAGGTGTGGGCAACCTTTAATCCTCCAGATGTTGTTGAACTACAATTCCCATCAACCCTGGCCATTGGCCACCCTGACTGGGGCTGATGGGAGTTGCAGCTGTAGCAACATCTGAAAGGTCAAAGGTTCCCCAAACCCAATGCAGACTCACCACATAGATCACACAGGTTCGTGACCTAAGGGAGAACTAGGCCATTACATAACACAGACATCTTGGGATTTCATTTCCAAGCAGGCATCTTCAACTCTGACTGAGAACCCTCTGGGATTAATAGCATTTCAGGCCAATATTCATGGGGAAAGGTGACAGCTGTAGGGAGCTCACAACCACTAATGCGACAAGCTTAATGCAGTTTTCTTGCAACTTAATTCTGCAGCAAATGAAATAGGAATGATTCATAAATTAATGTGGTTCGGCCACAGAACTTGACAAATTACTGTGAAAGAATGGCTTTCTCTCTCTGCACATACCTGGTTGGGGATTGTGGGAGATTTAAAAATGTGGGAGACTTGGTAGGGAAACCCTAACTGCCTATTAAAAGAACTCTAAAGGAGAAAAAAAAAGAGTGTAAAAATGCATGTTTACTCAGAAGTAAGTTCCACTTTGTTCAGTGGCACTTCGTTCAATGTTTCAATGTGTTTAGGACCTGAAGCCACCATTTCAAGTTTTCATTACTTTAAAAACTATATGAATTCCGTACCAAAAATAAAAATCAGGCTTGGCATTTTAATAATTGTTTTCATTTAATTTGTTTTCCTAGCGGGATTTAAATCACCATTCCTAGATGCATCATAAGCAAAAACATCCATTAGAACCCCTTCTTTAAGACTAATCCTTAGATTTAAACCTCATTTCCCCAGCTTGTAAATTCTGAGCTGTCCACGTCCTGTGAGTTCTCTTTGTAAGACCTTAGGTAAAGGTAAAGGTACCCCTGCCCGTATGGGCCAGTCTTGACAGACTCTAGAGTTGTGCGCCCATCTCACTCAAGAGGCCGGGGGCCAGCGCTGTCCGGAGACACTTCCGGGTCACATGGCCAGCGTGACATCGCTGCTCTGGCGAGCCAGAGCCGCACACGGAAACGCCGTTTACCTTCCCGCTAGTAAGCGGTCCCTATTTATCTACTTGCACCCGGGAGTGCTTTCGAACTGCTAGGTTGGCAGGCGCTGGGACTGAACAACAGGAGCGCACCCCGCCGCAGGGATTCGAACTGCCAACCTTTCGATCGGCAAGCCCTAGGCGCTGAGGCTTTTACCCACAGCGCCACCCGCGTCCCTTGTAAGACCTTAGAGCTGAGCTACTCAGCTCATCTGCTATAGCAAGTGACTCTTGATTATTTTAAGTCACCTTGCAATGAGATCTACTTTGATCTGGCAGCTGACAGTCAAAGCATGTATCATGATGTAAGAGCTGAGCTTTATCTGTGCAAAATGTGTTGCTTTAGCTGTTCAAGTGGTTACACGTCGTGAAGCCCTAATTAAGTTGCAAAAGTCCTGGGAGGGACACGAAAGTGCTGTGTTTTAACCTACCAAACTTGGTCTTAATTATGCATTGTGAAAGTTAACTGGGCCAGATTAAAGGGGAAATGGGGAGAGCAGAGTGCCAAACTAGACAAAGTGAGAAAAACTCTGAAAACTGACTGTCGCCAACTCCAACATAGGGAAGTGACAGGACTGTAGTTGCAATGTAGTTCCAAGTCAGTTCAGTTTTCAACAGGCAGCTGGATATTATCCAATATATTGCGGAATCTTAACAGCACACCGTTCCAATTTCCACTGCCTGTGGGCCCATCCAGCCTGAAGACAAGCACCTGTTTAAATTCCCCATCACTGTCATGTGAGCTTCTGTGACAAACTGTTTCCATGGAAACCAAATTATCTTGACAAATGTTCAACAGACTGCTGCCTAATCCATCTACACAGCGTTGTAAATTAGTCATCTGTCTACTCTAGATCTCCTGTTCCTGATTACAACAGGCCTCCAGCTGGCCGGTAGCAGAAGTCAATGTATCGGATTGCTTTCCGAGCTGAGGCATTGGCCATAAAGGACCTCGGGCAGATGCAGTTAGAGGAAGTTAGAGGAAGTGTGGCAGAATTGTGAAAATAATAATAATTGCGAATCAGACTATGCAAATCAGTCCACTTCTTGTTTTCGTAGGGATCTTGAACCAGGCTGAAAATGTCAGTCCTCTCCAATGAATCCCCCCTCCCCCAAATACTGAGGGATAAACCAGAATGTCAGCTCCATTTCAAGGATTATGATGTTTTCTTGGCTAAGGAGACATGCTAACAGAAAAAGAGAAGACTACATGGCTGAAGATGAGTCACTGGATGAACAAATGTTATATGGGTTGACAAGGGGTGATTTAGGAGGAGCAGCCATAGCTTAGTGTGAAGCTCACCATTTTATAAGGTCCCATGTGTAATCCCTACCATCTCAATTTACAGATCTCAAGTAGCAGGCCTATGACCTTGGAGAGTCTTTGTCAGTCAGAGTGGACAGTCCTAAGCTTGATAGGCCATCAGTTTGATTCAATATAAGGCATCTGTCTCCCCCTTTTGTTATTTTAGCATGGTTTTACAGGCTGCAGAACAGATAAGCAATAATCAGTGGATGGCATGACCAACCAACACTGCTATGAAATGCTGCAAGTTCAAGTTCCTTTTTTAAAAAAATGTATCAGCCAAAGCTGATGAAATGCGTTCCTCAGCTAGGAGTTCAGCAAAGAGTCTTTTGCCAGTCACGCCAGGTATGGTCCTCCAATTTTCCCTTTGGATGCACATGGCAATCCCCTGTAAGATGTATGGTAATCCCAGAGTTTGGGCTATGTCAAACCCTGTTAAGGTAGCCTATCTTTCCTACCTGGAGACTAGTGTTAAGAAAGTTGCCGTCTGTTCTTTTAGCCCAACACTGTTGCCAAGGTTGCTTTCTCTCGCCGTTATCTATGATGGAGGCTCATAATGGTGTAAAATATTTCCTCAGAATTGCTGTTATCCATAATTCTTACGAGCGTCTGATAGTTAAAAGCCACCCTTACGGTTACATTAAGGAAGTGAAACCCACACTTATTAGTCTCTCATTTCATCCTGTTTCACGTCGCCTCACCTTTTTGGCCTCGGCAGCTCTTTTGCCCATAATGAACTCCATTTAGCTTCCCTGCAGTAGGACCTTGTCTTTGTTAATCACTGACCTGGCAGCATGAAACTGCATTGAAGAGCAGGCTAGGATTTCTTTTGTTGCTTTTCTGGATTCTCCACTTCCTCCAGCAGTCGTAGGTTCCAAGGAAAGGGAGAAAAATAGCCTGAAGAATAAAAGATAACTAAAATAAAATACTTTAAAGTTGCACAAGTTAGAGTCCTTGATTTCCCCTTCGTCTGTCCACAATAGTCAGATATGTGGGAATCTTAAGGGGAGGAGACAAAATGTTCAGGCAGTCTAGCAGTGGGGAACCTCTGACCAATTAGGTCTGGCATTGGTCCCGATTTGACTCCAGTCGTGCAAACCAGTATCACACTTGACGCTGCAGGTGATGTCAGGTGTGAGGAAGGTGGAGGCACAGTCGCTAAGGAACAATTGCGAAGGCCAGCACTGATTGGTGATGATAGCAATCCTGCCAGTATTGGCTGTGCTTTGGAGTTCCCTGCCAGGAATTTTGAACCACAGCCAATGCCTGCCTCAAGCAAACTTGCTGGAAGCACAACTAACCCTGTACATCATTGGCTTGAATTGAAGACAAGAGAATACAGGAATTTCTTCTACAGGTACATCATTGCTGCCACCGGCTTGCTCGCCCACCTCTTCCTCTGTCCCACAGAGAGCAAGCAACTTACAGGGGGAACGCAGCGTAATGGAAAGGGCAGGGAGAGATGAAGATAGTCACTCAATGAGGATACCATGGTTAATGTTATCAAATGCTCCTAAGAAGTTCAGAAGAACTAACATAATACATAAGTGATCCACCAGGGTGACCAAGGCTGTTTCTGGTCCACAACGTGGCTTAAAGCTGGATTGGAATACAGTGGTACCTTGGTTTGCAACCGTTTTGGATTACAACCATGTCAGACCCGGAAGTGCGTGTCCTTTTTTTGGATTACAACCCTCCCCCCTTTTATTACAACCCATTTTTTTGGAGGCCCCATTGGTGAAAGTGTGCCTTGGGTTATAACCAGTTTTGGTTTACAACTGGACCTCCGGAACGGATTATGGTTGTAAACCAAGGTACCACTGTAGATCCAAACTGAGGCACCGCTCAGTAGATCCACTGAGGAAATATGCAGATCATCGTCACAAGAGTGCATACCAGGAATCCATCCTGAGAACCTATTGAGAACCAGAGGATAAATTCCTTAAAGAGAGCAACATGTTTAGCCACAACTCTCAGATCCTGGAGAACGAACATGAACATAGAGGAATGGTTGGCCACAAATTCTCAGCTCATGAGTAGATAACAGAATGCATAGTTGTGAAATTGGCATGCACAAAAATCTATATGCTGGGGAGCACACTATTTCCTTTATTTAGAGAAGGGATTTTCATTCAAGTGTTCTGTCATACTTACACAGCTGCCAGAGCTGCTCCCCCGCCCATCTCTTGACCTTTGGATTCTGTGCTGTTGCAAAGATGGCAGGATGTCAATGCCCCCCAAATTGAACCTGTGATGTGTTTTTCTTTGATTTATGGGTTTGTAGTCAAACTTTATAAATAAAGTATCAAGCTGAGCAATCAATCAAAAGATAAGCAGATTCCTATCTTTTAGAAGGATTCTGGCCCAGTAAGTGAGGTCTCATCCATCTTTTGCAAGCTTCACTTTAGCTTCTGACCAAGAGGGAACTCCTCCCAATTGTGGGTTTCTTGGCATTAAATACTACTCCAAGTACAAGCTCTTAAAATGTATCTTTCACTTGTTGCTTTTGCTGTTCCAATCCAATTTCAAGAACACTTACATTTTCTCTTTGCACTTTATTATCCAAACCTTCCTTCAATGCTGTAAATTCGAAGGAAACGGTGCCATTTTTAAATCCTCCTAGGTATTAGTGTAAATCTGTTTTGCTATTCCAAATAAACAAACACACACACACACACACACACACACACACACACACACACACAATCGAGTACACTCAAACTGAATCCCCATTTGTTCTATTAGCATCCTCTGAATTTTTCTTCCAAACAAGACCAAGATTATCATGTAATGTTTTGCTTTTCTTTAGCACAGATGGTATGAATATGCAGATTGGTGATTTTCTAATCAATACTGTTGCACTTGGGAGTATATGTAAGTATTGTAATAATGCATTAGTCAGGAGTGATGTTGTAACACACTGAGATCACACACATAAATCTAAGACACCACGTCTAGACACTCCAGGGAAGACAGCCTGCCATGGGTTAGAGCAGGCTTTAAGGGAGTGAAGACTTTCAAATATGATGGGGAAATAATGCAATTTGCAGACTTTAATAAAACCATTGGGGAATTAATTTCAGCAGGGCAATATTCTTTCTCAAGACATCCATGATCTTATGTTAGCTTTGCAGCTAATCAGAACAAGAGGCATTTTACCTGTTATCTCTGGCATAAGCACAGTGTGGTATCTGTGAATTGCACTAGATCTTTAATGTGCTGAATATGAAAATAATCCCTTTATAGATAGCGGTTTAGCACTATAAAACTGCATTATGCAAACAGCACACAGACAGCATAAACCTTGGAGATTCAGAATCTGAAGAGCTTACAAATTAATCTCATAAATGCCGGCTGGAGCATGCTCTAGCAGGAGGCGTCCAGCCATGAAACTTGACCAATTGAACCTGCAAAGTTTTAATTAGTAGCATTTTTATGATACGGTATAAAAGGACAATGCATGATTTGTGCCTGTTTTTATTTCTGCACACGCATGTGTACGATACACATTCCGCACACTTGAGTTCCTCCGCGAAGGTCTAGCTTTAATTCCCTCTCCTTCCTCTCTTTGTGACTTGAGTTGCCTTTGGCAATTTTGCTGTTGGTACAGCTTTTGGCATCTGATTTTTAATCAGGCAACCTCTGTTTAAATTACTGCCAACCGATCATGAGACACAAGCAAGTAATCTGCTGCACCATGCCAGCAGTCGTGTGATAAAAATGTCAATTTAAACTTGGCTAAGGATGACAAGGCACAATATTTTCCCGAGCACAGAATGAACTGAATGCACAACAGGATCCTGTCTATTAGGTTTACCAGAGCTATATAAGCAGTCAAGCCCACCCTCTAGATCTGTACTGAAGAACACTTGAAGACGCTAATCAGAGGAGACAGGTGCAACTTTCTGGAGTTACTTGTCACTCAGTGATGGCATTCAAAAGCCAGCCTGGGATGCTTCAGAAAGGTGGTGTGTGGATACCACCCATTATATAGATTAGTCACTAGGTGGCACAGGAATTAGTTGTAGCCGAGGGAAACCAGAAGTTTGTTGTATCTGTTCTGCTCTCTGTTTAAGAGAATCAATGAAGTTCTTTACCTGCTTCCCAACTAGTGTGTCTTCTAAACCTTCCATAACAGGTGGCACTCTAAGGAAAGATAGGAGAATCTCTTCACATAGTACATAATTAAACTATGGAACCTTACAATGCAACTGAATATCAGAAAGTTCAAAATATGACTTAACTGTGTGCAGGGGGAGTCAAGCCACATCCACTGAACCTATATCTAATCACCTGTGAATTGCTGGGTAACACTGAAATTCTTTCTTTCTTTCTTTCTTTCTTTCTTTCTTTCTTTCTTTCTTTCTTTCTTTCTTTCTTTTTGTTTGTTTTGCCATTCTTATCTTTATTTTACCCCAAACCATGAGGTGATGCATTTGCCAGAACTTCCCTCTTCCCTCTGCTTTAAGACACGGAAAACTGTCACCTCGGGTGCATATGGTCATCAATTCAAGTCTCTGTTTTTAGAGAGTTGACATGACATACCTGCCAACTCCACTCTTTTCAATTAAATCATAGACCTGATCTATGGAGAGTGAAGATACTGGCTGGCTCATCTGCACATAGAGAGAAAGAGGGTGGAGTGAGGTCAGAAACATTTCAAAACAATCAACACCTGTATTGTTGCGGATAATAATAATAATGATATAATTATTATTATTATTATTATTATTATTATTATTATTATTATTATTATTATTATAAGTCCAGCGATCACTGGAAGGACAGATTGTGAAGCTGAGGCTCCAATACTTTGGCCACCTCATGAGAAGAGAAGAGTCCCTGGAAAAGACCCTGATGTTGGGAAAGATGGAGGGCACAAGGAGAAGGGGACGGCAGAGGAAGAGATGGTTGGATAGTGTTTTCGAAGCTACCAGCATGAGTTTGACCAAACTGCGGGAGGCAGTGGAAGACAGAAGTGCCTGGCGTGCTCTGGTTCATGGGGTCACAAAGAGTCGGACACGTCTAAACAACAACAACAAAAATAATATTAATAATAATTTATTAGTCCCCCACCCATCTGACTGTGTTACAATTTGCGTGTTGAGTTCCACAGTGCCACCCCCCAAAATAATTCACACTTCACGCTTAATTTTTGTTTAGGTTTTTGGCATAATTTAGGCCACAACTTTATTTAATACAAAATGTGAGTGGTTGCTTAGGCATTGGTGACTATCTGTCCTTGCCCCCAAGGACAGCGCTGGCCCTTCCGGTCATCACCGGAATCCAGCGTGGGAAACAAGTATTGGGTGAGAAATGAAGCTGGGACACAGTCCAACACCTCTCACCCTCATGTTCCGTTGGGGCTTGCACGGCCCAGGTCCGGCTCCTCGGACAAGGACGAATGAATGGCAAGCCCCTGGATTCCTTTAACGGAATTCCCTTTCCACATCATTTGGAGGGGTAGGCACTTACCCCTCCAAGCACCACTTTAACCAATGCCTAACCGCCAACCTTACAAGTTGTGACGATTTGCTACGTAGTAGGCAAAACCCAAATGGCACCAGCCAATCAGCCAGATGGTAAATTCCTACTAGGCCCCCGCACCAAGGCGGACGACCCCATGACAGGCAATAGCAAGGTCAAGCGAGCCAAAACAAAAAACCACCCTTTAAAAGGGAGGGGGGGCGGGTGATCCGTTGCAAAACAGCCAAGAGCCTGTCTCATCGTCTGTCCCCTGTATTTAAAACCTCTGACCCCTCCTCTTACATTGGCAACAAACAAATTCCCCCAGCAACCCAGTTAACCTCTTAAATGCTGGGTCCCCTCAAATCTGCCTAGTCATCCCAGGGTGGCCTGTTCCTCCAACCGCAACACGTGCTCTCTGTTATGGAGAACACGCTTTGCGTGTTGAGTTCCACAGTGCCACCCCCCAAAATAATTCACACTTCACGCTTAATTTTTGTTTAGGTTTTTGGCATAATTTAGGCCACAACTTTATTTAATACAAAATGTGAGTGGTTGCTTAGGCATTGGTGACTATCTGTCCTTGCCCCCAAGGACAGCGCTGGCCCTTCCGGTCATCACCGGAATCCAGCGTGGGAAACAAGTATTGGGTGAGAAATGAAGCTGGGACACAGTCCAACACCTCTCACCCTCATGTTCCGTTGGGGCTTGCACGGCCCAGGTCCGGCTCCTCGGACAAGGACGAATGAATGGCAAGCCCCTGGATTCCTTTAACGGAATTCCCTTTCCACATCATTTGGAGGGGTAGGCACTTACCCCTCCAAGCACCACTTTAACCAATGCCTAACCGCCATGGAGCCCTCAGCTCACCGCCAAACCACTCACAGCCCCAGCCAAGACCTCAGCTTGGCCACCACCGCGCCTAACCAAGCCTCATTCCCTGAGGCCGAAAGGTGCACGCCATCAGCTCGAAAAAGGGACGGTTCCTGAGAAGAAATCTCAGGATGAAAAATCACGTCTCCGCCCAGCTCCATGATCTTTTTGTATACAGCGGTATTGATGCGTTTTCTGACCCTTTCAGTGGCGGCTGGGCAGCGACTGCCCCTCCAAACGCACCGTTGCAATAGCCTTGACCAAAATATTTTTGTTGACGGCACCATTGCCTGCAAAGTCTCCAGGTCGGTCAATATTGCAGCACGCAAGTAGAAACAGTCCCTGGCTACCAGGTCGTTCTCACCCAGCTGCAACACAATAGCTGATGGCGGCCCCTCTTGCAGCAATTGCCTCCGGATCAGCGGCAGGAGCTCTGACCAGCGCATCCCACGTCTAGACAGCCAAGATAAATGAATGTGCGAAGGAAAGCCGAGACCTGGACCTGCTCCGGACCGCTGTGCTGCAACACCAGCCCAATGGACGATGCTGTGCCCCACCATCCAGATGCGGACAGCCGCTAAACCTGAGATAATAAGCAAAACAATGTAAGAACAATATTACCGAACATAACCTCGAAATGCACCCGATTTCCAGCGGCCCAGATCCTTTATTCTAGCGGCTGACAAGCCCCAGTGGGCTGCCGTTGTGGCAGCCCCAATCCTAAATGAATGGGGGGCAAAATCACCAGCTGTGCCGCCACAAGCCAGGATTGCCTTCCGCATCACTTTCGCAAACTGGTGCCTCGTTAGGGGCGACCCATCCTCATGCAATAGCAGAGGCCCATCCCCATGGGTGCGCACCGCCATATACCTGCGAACATCTTTTACAGGGCAAGGGCCCGCTCCACCCGTAGCAGGGAGACGAATGAGGGCACCCTTACCCCTCTGATCCGTCTTTGAATGTCTAATTGAGATTCTAAGTTCAACAGGGGATAATTGCACGTCCTGAAACAAAAGGCCCCGCCAGCTACCATCCCTGTGGCTTTCCACAACAATTTCACCTACTCGTAGTGCGCCAAAAAAGGCCATGGAAAATGCCGCCGAGAATAAGCGGGCCTCGTACCCTGACCAACACACCACCCGCAGCTTTTTGCGCATATTACTCAACATTTCAAATGATATGGGGCGGCGATTTGCTGGCCGAGAAGGACAAAGTCTACTCCAACCTTCAAGGGCCTTGCGAACAATGAACTTCGCGCAAGGATCTGTGTCAAAAAATACTTTACAGAAAAATGCTACAGCAGCTGCATGCATCCTAATCGTCCTGGCTGCCCGCCCCAACTGAAATAGGTGTGACAAGTATTTTAAAACTTGAGAGGACGTGGGTGGGACCCCCTTTATCTCGCATGCAGACTGTCGCATAAATTCCAAAAAATCCTCCCACACTTTCGTATATGATCTTAGGGTAGATGGGGAGACCGACGCCGCTACTCCCTGTAAAACTAATTGCTGCCAAGGTTCCAGAGATGATCCGGGAAATATTCCGGACGTATCCGCGCCTCTGGAACCAGGAGTCTGAACCGCTCCATCTGAAAACGGGACAGAGCATCAGCAATTTCGTTAGACACCCCAGGAACAAAACGAGCCGAAAAAACTATATTAAAACGCAAACAGTGCAAAACAAAACCCCGTAAAAGGGCTGACACTCGGGGGGAGCGTGACGACAGCTTGGCCAGCACTGACACCACTGCCTGATTGTCAGTCCAGAAGCAGACACGCCGGTTCCTGAACTCCTCGACCCACAAATGCACTGCCACTGCAATGGGAAAAAACTCGAGAAAAGTTAGGTCCCGCGTAATCTCTCCTCCCCGCCACTCAGTCGGCCAAGGTTTTGCGCACCAACGGCCCCCCCAATACAGCCCGAAGCCGAGCGAACCCGCAGCGTCTGATTGTACCTGGAAGTCATTATGCAAGTTCAACGTGTCTTGCCATAATGACACCCCGTTGAATTCCTCGAGGAATTCCAACCAGATGGAAAGATCGGCCCTAACCTCACTGGAGAGGCGCACCCGATTATGCGGGGCCTTCAATCCTGAGGTAAGACGCGCTAGGCGAGAGCAGAAGGGGCGGCCAGGAGCCACCACTCTGCAGGCGAAATTCAGATGACCCAGCAGCGACTGAAGCTGCTTAAGGGACACCTTCTTCAGAGGAAGCAATTCCTCTATAACCTTCCTCAAAGCCACCAGCTTGTCACTTGGCAAGCTAGAAGTTTGAGCGACCGTGTCCAAGAGGATACCCAAATAAATAAGACGGGTCGAAGGACCCTCAGTCTTGTCCGCAGCCAGGGGAACCCCGAGTTCCCGAGTAAGGTCGGCGAAGGCTCTCAGCAGCACCGAGCACTCGCCGGTATCGTGAGCAGAGGCCAATAAAAAATCATCCAGATAATGGGTGACTCCGCCCAATCCTGTTTTAAATTTGAGGGCCCATTCCAAAAAAGTACTAAATGATTCAAACGCAGCACATGCTATTGAACAGCCCATAGGCATGGCCTTATCAAAATAATAACCGCCCTCAAACTGAAAACCCAACAACCAAAAATCCTCTGGATGAATTGGCAAAAGGCGAAAAGCCGATTCAATGTCGCATTTTGCCAATAAAGCCGCACGGCCGAATCCCCGAATCATCTTGATCGCCCGATCAAGGGAGGCATACTTTACGGAGCAAAGCTCCGGAGGAATAACATCATTGACTGATGAACCCCTGGGATGGGACAAATTATGAATTAAACGAAATTCACCCGGGGCCTTTTTTGGCACGATACCCAATGGGGATACATGCAAATTAGGAAATGGAGGGACACCAAAGGGACCAGCCATGCGTTGCATAGCCACCTCCTTTGCAATCTTTTTGCGGGCAACCTGAGGTAGCTCGCGAACTGATTTTTGGTTGGAAGGATTCCGTGCGACGGGAGGCATAGCCACCGGAATCCGAAAACCAACAGAAAAACCAGCGCTCAAGTAACTTGCAGCTTCTCTATTTGGGTAAGACTGCAGCCAATTTTGCAGGACCTGAAGCCGCACAGGAGTATGAGCCAAGGAGGTCAATACGTTATTTTCCTGTTCCTGCAGCTGCGGCTGCGGGCGCTGGGGCTGACTTGGGGGGATGCTGGGCACCCCCCCTTCCCCCACGAAAGGGCCGCCGACTTCCAAAACATGAGGAAGCGGCATGGGAACCATTGCACTTGTCACACAAATGAGCGTACTTGCATCCTTGACGCTGACAGGAACCCTTATTAAAGTCCCAGCACAGCAGGCGACGTCCGGGTCTGAAAGCCGAAACCTTCTGCTTCGGCTGTTCCGGCACCTTGTCGATTAGTGGGGCCACGTGGGTGGTCCACACATCGAGATCCTTACGATCCCAGCGGGCTGATGGAATTTTGGCTGCACGACGCCTGAAGTTCTCATCATATTTAATCGCCGCTTTTTCACCAGCTTTGGTGAAAGCAGAGCGAACTATGGACAGATAGACTATCAAATGAAGAGACCTCCGAGGGTAAGCCGCCACAACTACACCTGCGAAGACTTGGAAACAATCGAGCCAGTGTTCGAAGGTCCTGTCTATAGCGGAAGCACCAGAACGTTTTCTGGAAGAGCTCCCTTTTTCCTGCTCCTCCGAAGGTGGGGACAGTCTAAACATGTCCACATAACGGCCATTCAATATCCTGGACCGCAGTTTTGACGGCAGATGCGAGCCTGGAATGATGTCTCTGGCCGAGTTGGTAGAGACCTTAACGTCTGGCACCAACACGCCATCCCTACACTCTTGCACGGCCCCATACTTTGCCCGGTGCGTGTTGGCCCTCCGTTCCCAAGCCCACCTCGGGAGGCCCGAAGCCGCTTCGCCGAATCCCCAATAAAGTTCCATTGAATTACCCGCCTCATCATCAGAACATGAAGATGACGTACCAGAATAAGAGGAAGATGTGTCATCCCTCCTTCGTTTGGCATGCTTGCGGGAAGACTTCCTGCGGCGACGCCGTCCCCCCGAAGACCTCCTGGCAGGAACTGGCAAACTGTCTTCGATGGAAGACTCAGAATCCGGGTTCGGCTGCGTTACACCTGAAGCTGGTGAAGGAGAAACCGCAGGTGAAAGGCCAGAACCCGCAGCCACCTCAACCGAAGGTTGGGAGCGTACGCTTCGACGGGTGGGAGCAGGCGAAGGGTTTTGCCTTCCTGCGGCCCTCCCCAAGGAGCGACGAGGCCCTCGAGACCGGCCCCGAGTCGCAGGTAAGTCGCGGGGCCAGGCCAACTGAGAATCAGCCATTGGAACCCCAGTTGATGGAACATCTTCCCCATCTTCACTAGATGACGGCGACACTGGTGATGACGCCACTACCGGACGAGTACGGCTTCCAGACGTGGAAGGCTGGGCGGAGCAGTGTTGCAGGAAACCATCCAATTCAGCTGCGAATCGAGACAAGGCCACTGGATTACCGGCCATGCTGTTCACCAGGGATTGCACCCTTCCCACCGGTTGACTTGGGGTGGGAGAGCGAAGCGCCTGTGATGGACCCCTAATAGGCCGTTTCTCGCCAGAGGATGGGCCAGGACGATTGGTAGCTTTTTTCGGTGCCATCACTGCTAAGGGAAATCAAATTGAGAGTTAATAGGTGCCGCCGCCCAGCGACACTGTTGGACCCAACAAGTGAATACACAAAATCCGAATACCACTTGTCAACTGAAAAGGAAGAATAAATCAATTGGAGCGATCACAAGGGATGTCCTTTATGGTCTTGCAATAGTCAATCATTTAAAATATTATTTATAAAACGTTAAATGCAATATCCCGGCCAACCAGCAGGTGGCGCTAAAAGAAGCAAGCCTATCTATTAAGCAGGGGGAAGCTGCAATGCCGGCTGGGCCACTGGGGGAGCTCGTGAGCAACGAGCCGCAATTACTCCCCACAGCCACTAGAGGGCCAGCAAGCAACTAGAGTGAGAGCAGCCCAGACGTTTTGCGCGATCACAAAATGGAGGGCCCGGTGAGTCAGCGCGAATAGTCCTGGCCGGAACAGGCCGCGCCAAGGCCTGTAGGCCCTACGTGGGCCACCCGCGCCCTACCACGACTCCCGCGGCGCCTCCGCTTCGCCGCAGGCCCTGCAGGCGGGCAACCAAACGCCAGCCGCGCCGCACTAACGCGCCCGATTTAATCTCCCCAGCCGATCAACAAGCGTCGGGAGCGCAGCGGCAGACGATACGGAGCCGGGAGCCGGAGGCCGCAATCCCCACCGACCGAATTACACCGGTAAGAACGTCCCCAGGGGTGGGGGAGGGGGGCGGGAGTGAAGGTTAGCCCAGCCGCGCTCAGCAGCTCAGCCACGGAGAAGGCAGGCGAGACGCAGGCACTGTTTTTTCTTTTTGGAGCCTGCAAACGTCCGCCGCTCCTCAGGGCTCCGTGCAGTGGCGGCGAGCCCTTCCCCACCCAAGAGAATACCGGCTCCCACTCTGGTCTAGGGACCCAAGGTGCAGGGAAGGCAAAGCCTCCCCCCGGCTGGGGGGGGATCCCCACCCACAGCCCTTTTAAATACTTGGGGTCTTAAGAATAAACGGTGGGTAGGAGGAGAAAGGAGAGGAATGAATGGAGAAATCAGGGGAGTATAGCAGAGGGAGAAGAGGAGTAAAGAAAATTCAGGGATGAATAGGAAGAGTTTAAGAATTAATTAAATAAAGGCCCAATACAACCGTCTGGATCACAAGCTGCTCCTGATCCGTTGCAAAACAGCCAAGAGCCTGTCTCATCGTCTGTCCCCTGTATTTAAAACCTCTGACCCCTCCTCTTACATTGGCAACAAACAAATTCCCCCAGCAACCCAGTTAACCTCTTAAATGCTGGGTCCCCTCAAATCTGCCTAGTCATCCCAGGGTGGCCTGTTCCTCCAACCGCAACACGTGCTCTCTGTTATGGAGAACACGCTATATGGAATATGTGGCTATGTGGCATCAGTTTGAGTAACATGTTTTATATATTGTTATAATCTTTGGGGGTCATTTCTGACCCCAAAGGTGCAGGGATGTTAAATTCTGATAGGTCTCTGGTTTTCCACTTGTCAGATCGAGAAGTAACATTTTAAAATTTGGCAAGATGCCACTAAGAAGCCTTTATATGAATTCTCCAGAATTTTGTTCTTGTGTGTTGCTTGTAAATGTTATTCACCATTTGGCAGGTGAATAACATGTGGATCAGAAACGTTTTACTTAGGCAAGGATATTTAATCACTGAAGAGGGTGAGCTTGTGAGTTCTTAATGAAACCTTTTAAAAAAACAAGAAGTCGTGAAATTCACAGAGTCAGAAGTCTGGCCCCCACTGGCTGCATATGTGAAAGAAACATAACTCTTATTTTGTACAGAAGCAGGTGGGGAAGGTGAGAGTGAAAGCGCTCGTAAGAATTTGTGGCAGGTGTCTAAACATGGAGGTAAGTAATAAGCAGATATTGGCTCCTGTTGAGATCAATATGGAGGTTTGGTGACCCGAAGAGGTTAAAATTGACTCAAAAGTAGAGCAGTAAATCTTGCTATTGATCCAAAAAGCAGAAATCAATATATATATTATTATAAACATTTTTCTTTTTGTTGGAGATGATAAAGGTAGGGTGGGTTTTAAGACTTTATGCTGACATGGCTTGGACAGCTGAGTTGTTTATGCTATTTAACTAAGGAAGGAAGACAGGATTTTTCTGGACTTCCTTCCCTAGGCGCTTCTACCTATGAAGTTGTTCTGAACAGATTTCAAATCCTATGCCCTTGTTTCCATTCCTATATAGTTTGGATGTGGAAACATGCTTAGGCTAGGCAACTGGAGGCGTATCTAGGGTCCTTTGCACCCTTGGCAAAGAGCTGTATCGGCGTACCCCCTCTGAAAAAAAGTCATGTTACCACAATAACTACATGAGATATTATTACATTTTGCGCAACCCGAGTACAGAGGTACCTCAGCTTAAGTACTTACCATATTTTTTGCTCTATAAGATGCGCCAGACCACAAGACGCACCTAGTTTTTGGAGGAGGAAAACAAGAAAAAAAAATATTCTGAATCTCAGAAGCCAGAACAGCAAGAGGGATTGCTGCGCAGTGAAAGCAGCAGTCCCTCTTGCTGTTCTGGCTTCTGTGATAGCTGCACAGCCTGCATTCGCTCCATAAGATGCACACACATTTCCCATTACCTTTTAGGAGGGAAAAAGTGAGTCTTATAGAGCAAAAAATACGGTAATTCATTCCGGAGGTCCGTACTTAACCTGAAACTGTTCTTAATCTGAAGCACCACTTTAGCTAATGGGGCCTCCTGCTGCTGCTGCCGCCGCGCTGCTGGAGCACGATTTCTGTTCTTATCCTGAAGCAAAGTTCTTAACCCAAGGTAATATTTCTGGGTTAGCAGAGTCTGTAACCTGAAGCGTATGTAACCCGAAGCGTATGTAACCCAAGGTACCACTGTACTTGAAATGTCCGGCGTGATGCAAAGGCAAAGAGGAAAGGCGAAAAGAAATTGCCTGCCTTTATGCCATGGTGCGAGAAGGACGGGAAGCTTCTCCGGTGTTTGATCTTGCCGTGATAGCATCGTTGCATCAGTACATTTTGCTCTGCGCATTGAATCAATGCCTGGATGCGCTTGTGCGCATTGGTAACCAAAACAAGGACGTGAACTGCATCTGTCTTCACATTTAATGTACACCTCTTCCTCAACAAGAGCTGGGCTCCCAGATTAGGCTGGATTGGGGAAGAACAAAACACCCCAAAAGGCAGGGTTGTTCTGTCTCCTGTTACAACTGCAGAGGAAGCAATTCTTTCTATAATGGCAGAATTTTCTGGCAAATCATAATAGAAAAGCCAAATTAGGGCCAGCTTGTCCTTCATGCTGTAAATGGGCAGCGAAAGAGAGAGAAATGTTCACAGTACATAATATACTTCATAGTTTCCAGACCTCTGAGCCATGTAGAGCTGCCCATCCCTTCCATACCCTCCAACAAACCACTGATCAAAAACTTGTTTTTGAGTCCCGGACTCTTGCAGGAGCCGGGTGATTTGCACAAGAGCATGAGACCAAGAAACAAGCATCTTTTGGTCTGGCACAAACCAGCTGGCTCACACCAGAACAGGGCATTCTGGGATCTAATCAGAAGCCAGGATGGCTTCTGTAACTCCAGGACATCATGCTGAAATCGGGACAGTTGAGGGGTCTACCCTTCCCTATAGAGGGTGCCCAGAGGTGGGAGGCCAGCGTGGTGTGTGATCTAGAAAGGAAGTCCTACAAGAGCTGGGAATTTTTAGCTTGGAGAATACAAGATTAAGGGAAAGCATGCCAGCTGTTTTCAAACATCTGAAGGGCTACTATGCAGAAGACAAAGCAGACTTGTTCTCTTTTGTTCCATGGAGAGGGATTACAGCTGATGGGTAGATACTACAGATGGGGTGGAAGATCTTGGAGAAACATCAGGAGAAACTACCTAATACTAAGAATGTGTGACAGGGGCATTGACTGCTTTGGAGCCACATCCACACCATACATTAAAGCACATTTTTAAAAATTTAACAGTCATGGCTTCCCTGCAAAGAATCTTGGGAGCAGTAGTTTATCCCTCACAAAGCTATGATTCCCAGCACCCTGTTCTCAGGATTCTTGGGTGTGGGGATTTAAATGTGCTTTAAATGTATGGGTGTATGTGGTTGTGACTGAGATGGTGGGATCTCCTTCACTGAAGGTGTTTTAGCAGAGACTAGACAACCGTAGGTCACAGATGCTGAAGTTCCAACGTCCCACATGCAGTTGGGCTAGACACTCTCCAAACCACCTCGCCAGCTAATTCTAAATTCTTTGGTATACTTCCTTACTCTCCTTGTTTTGCCACTCTCCAAATGGCATGCTGCATATCGATTTCCTGGCTGTCTTATGGTCTACTTATACAGCAAATGCAGAATATTTTCTTTTCTTTTTTCTTTTTAAAGCACGCACACAGGCAAATGGTACTTCAACCTTCTCCAAAAAATATATTTTTTAATTAAGAGACTATCATCATGACATTTTAGAACCGTAAAAGCTGCATTTAGGGGGCAACATGAGGTTTGCCTTTAGATATGTATCTCTACAGGAAATCTTCTTAACTCATTTTCTCCTTCACTCTCCATGTGTTTCTCCACTGGAGTTAAAAACACACTGTACAACCCATTTCCTCTGTAACTGCGTTTTCCTTTGCTTCTGTGGTTTTAGTTCTTGGCTAGTGAATTGACAAGATGTTCACTCAGTTTTCATATACGTGCTGCACTTCATTACAACTTTAAACTTCTAGAGAACAAAGTACCTAGGAATGCTGTCCTCCCTCCCTTATTCTTTGAAACTTTCACTTTGTATATATCCAATATAACCAAAGTGATATCGTCCAGCAAATGTTTAAATGAGCAGAACCTACCATCTAAACGATTTGAGGTGATGCCTTGACCCTGTATACCTGAAGAAGCGCCTCAACCTCTGATGTTGAAGCCCAGACACTGAGGGTCCAGCTCTGAGGGCCTTCTGGTCATTTCCTCACTATGAGATGTGAAGCTACAGGGAACCAGGCAGAGGGCCTTTTCTGTAGTGGTGCCTGCCCTGTGGAATGCCCTCCCATCAGATGTCAAGGAGATGAATAACACTGTAACCTTTAGAAGACATCTGAAAATAATAATAATAATAATAATAATAATAATAATAATAATAATAATTTATTTGTACCCCGCCCATCTGGCTGGCCTTCCCCAGCCACGCTGAGCGGCTTCCAACAAAGATTAAAAATACAGCTCTTTAATGTTTGAATATTTTGTTATGTTTTTAGATGTGTTGGAAGCTGCCTAGAGTGGCTGGGGCAACCCTGTCAGGTGGGTGGCATATAAATAATTAAATTATTATTATTATTATTATTATTATTATTATTATTATTATTCATAGAAAACACTGGAAATAACTAATAACTTCATGGTCTTCCTGTACAGTGAACTGCACTGCTGTACTGTATAGACATTTGCTTCTTCCTTTTTCACTGCAGTTATGTGGCATAGCATTTTATTTTTTAATTCCCTCATACCAAACCCCTGGCTTAGAAACAGCCCACCCATTGGATAACTGAGCCATTTGTCATGTATGTTAATCAACTATAACAAAAGTATCAACATGTTACTGTAAGTATTTGGGCAGAGGCATTCCAAGTAGAAATCACCAACCTATATATTATTTGTCTGTTTCAGGGATGGGGAATCTGTGGCGCTCTGGAAATTGTCAGACTCCAGTCCCCATGACAGATGGTCAGGGACAATGGGACTTGTACTGCAACAACCTCTGAAGGCCACAGGTTCTCCATCCTAGGCCTAGCAAATGAAACTATGCTGAATAGCCAGTATTGGGTCTGAAAAGCCAGTAATTTCAAGCTTCTGCCATTAATGTTTAAATAATACATTGACAAGCCTATTTATCCACAAGTCTTCCATTCTGAGAGTGACCTAAAAATAAATGTGACAAGTCTAGTGTGCAGCCCTACTTAGACAGATGCTGAAGTGACTGACATGTCCGTGAGTTATTTATTTAAAACCCACAAAACTACATGGCCTTCCATTTTTATCTAACTTCTGCTCGTCAGCATTGGTTTTTCCCCTCCTTTGATGGCACAATTCCTTAGCAACAGACTGAAATATGGATAGCTAATGAGAGAATTGTTTCCTTGCTGAGCTCCATTCATGTATTCCCCTCACATCTAATTCTCTCTTTTCTCAAACCTAGTTTGAACACTCTGATGAGAAGCAGAGGAGGCAGGAAAGGAAGGCAGCACTCCCCAAATTTCTAAACCTGAACTTAGCACTTCATAAACCTGAGGTACCAGACGGGCTGCCCTCCAGACATGGTTGAAATACGACTCCCATCAGTCCTAGCTATCATGGCCAAAGGCCAGGGATGATGGGAACTGCAGTCCACCAATATCTGTAGGACATCTTACTACCCATAAATTCTGGGCCATCTTGTCTCCAGCTGTACCGGAATAGTACTTCTAAGTGTAGCTCAATTTGCAAACATTTTGAATAATTCTTTTTATGTAACTGACAGAGAATCAAAATCCCATCTTCTCTTCTCTTCCTCCTTCTTCCCTTCTTTGTCTTTTTCTCTCTTTTCTTTTTCTTGCTGTATATAAAAAAAACTTTAATAAAGATAAGTATGCAAAAAAATAAAATAAATGTAGCTCAACTTAACAAAACAACAACCAAAAACCCTTACACATTAATACAGGGGTGGGAGACATCTTACAGTCTGCAGATGAGATTCTGGGTTGCCCTATCCCCTAGCGGGCCATTCTGATAGGTGGGCAAGGCTGCCCAACTGTCAATCACCTGATGTCAGCATGATGTCAGGTGACCCACTCTTTCCTCTGAATTCAAACCACACTGCAAAGGGCAATCCAAGTGGATTGGTGCTGACCTCAGGTCCTGCTTTCAGCTGAGGAAGCTGTGCGATAGAGTTCTCCACTGGGATCAGCCTATCAGGTGGTTGGTGCTGACTTTAAGCTCTGATTTTCACAGAGTTCAGCCGCACTGCAGAGTTCCCAATAGCACAGTAGATTCCAGTGGGATCCCAGTAATTTAACAGCTGTAATTTCCTGGCATTTTGGAGCTCAAGTAAACATGGAAAGCCCTTAATGTGATGTGTTAAACCAGAAGGTTGTTTGTTAATTGTATCTGATTACTTTTTGAGAAGCCTGCAACCCTCTCATCAGGCAGACTTGAAACTACAAAGGGAGAAATAGCTCATCAATAAGAAATCACACACCATTTAGAAGAGGAAGAAGTCACATCTCGCTAATCCTATATCTATTGAGTGCATAACTGTCAACCGTCCCTTATTTGGCGGGAAACTCCCTTATCCCAGCACCATTTCCCGCTGCTGTCCCAGATTGATGATGTCTCTTAAATTTTCCGGGTTTCAAAGGAAGCAGCTCCTCTCCCTCCCTCCCTGCCATCCAGGGAGGAGGGAGGCTCCAACTGTGTTGCTTGGCTACATTGCTCACCCAATAAGGAGTGTAAGAACGACTGGGGGGGGTGGAGCTTGCATGCCATGTGCCGATCAAATCAGCCGCATTGCCTGGGGACTCGCCTTTGCTCAGCGCTTCCCAGCAGAGAGGTGACGGTGGTTTTCCTTGCTGCATCCCCTTTGCCGGGTTGCTGTGCTGTGGGAACCACCGCTTGAGGCTTCGTTTGGCTGCTGGTTGACTAAAATCCCTTATTTTGGCTGCTGATCCCTTATTTTCGAGACTGCTGGTCCCTTCTTTTCGAATCTGTAAGTTGACAGCTATGATTGAGTGTCAAATTTATTGGGTGAAGTAAGTTTAGAAACAAGGGTTGCCAACTATTTTCCTAACTAGGCTGCTGTGTTCACTGGGGGTCATGCTGGTTGCCATGTCCTACAAACACCCTGGATAATTTATGTACATTGTGCAGTTGTTAAAGGCTCAGGAACAGGCCCACCTTGGGGTTTTCAGGTCAATTGGCAAGTCTAGTATTTAAAGGCTTCAACAGGAAATTCATCATTCTCCCTTTTCCCCCTAAAGGCTCTCCTATGCCTTCAGAAACTTACCATCAGAAATCAAGCCACTGTGTGCCTCAGAGATATTTTCCACTTCCCGCTATGTCTCTCAAATCATTTCTACTCATCTCCTGTGATTTCTTCTCCTTGCCACCTTTCACACCTAACGTCTGATCTCTTGACTTAACTGAACTGTACAAGGTTGACACCAAGTCTCCAAGCATCTTGCCCAGCAATAACAAACTTTTGTTGTTTCAGAGGCTAAGATTGGCCAGAAGTCATTGCCTAGCAACAGCAACATAAACCAATGTTAGTCAATGGACTTGCTTATTCTGCTGTGGCTAGGCAATGGTTTCTGCCCAATCTTTTCATAAAAATGACAAATATGTCATATAATTCATGGGTAAAGAGCATATGCTAGACTTTCCCCGTAATCTAAAACAACCTGTTTCCCAAAACACGTAACACAAAAAAATATTTATTGAAAAGCTACTCCAGCATCCATAGAAGAAAAACATACAATGTCAACATGCCATCAAACATTTACCTCATTCAAAACAAGCCATTTAATTTCCTTTCTATCCCAAATTAAGTAAATCTTACTGCCATTCTCAATCTGTAAGTCCTAGAAGATACTACCCCCTGGTTTCTCATCATAAAGGCAGAATGTGATTTTAAAATGGCTGTGGTGTGTGTGTGTGTATCTGTGTATCTATCTATCATCTATCGATCTATCTATCATCTATCTATCTATCTATCTATCTATCTATCTATCTATCATCTATCTATCTATCTATCTATCTATCTGATACACACACACACACACACACACACGCACACCACTTCTCCCCCATTCCTTTTAAGTCCCCCATACCAGCTCAGAGATGGCACCTGAGTGCCTGGTTTAAAGCAATTTCAGCTGAGTCTTTGAGAGATGTACGATTCCTCTGTCCAGACATTTGCAATTAAGGCAAAGTTGCCGCTGCAAACTGTTGACTCATTATATGATGAACCTGGGCAAATAAGAAAGGTGTAGAGGGTGCATACATTTAATAATCAGGAGATATTGACTTTTGCTGAAGGTCAGGATCACAATTTATTAACCCAATAGGTAAATATTGACTGAAACTTTAGACAGCTCTTGCCCACCCCACTTATTCCCCCCCTTCTTTTAGCCTAGAGGACTCAGGACTTGCTAAATAATTCTGTCTGCTACTTAGTAAGTTGTAGGATTCATTGTTTTACTTGCAGAGAGTTCATATTGCTCTCTTGGGGAGCGGAGAAATTTGCAATGTATTTTAAGAGGATACTTAAAATCATGCTAATTATTTTCGATCAGTTCTGCTCTTCTCAAGCAGATTCCTTTTGCTGAACTGGGTTTTCATATATCCTTTTCTAGTGGCCATTGTCCACGTTTCTTTCTAATTTTCCCTGTTCTCTTTTGGATGCTTGGTGGATCCCATTCATTTCTACCCCCTTTGGAAGGATTTACTCTAATGCCCATAGAGAGAGGTTGTTTACGCTTTTAAAATACTTGGTTAGTTCCCCCATCTCTTTTGCAATCAAATTCTTTGCAAATCTCGTTCCTTGTACATAGTATACAAATAAAAGTTACAGCACATTTCCACAGCAGTGCTAAATCACTCCTCCTGACCTGATAAAAAATACATCTTTTCACCCAGTAGACCTGACATGGCCTGTAAGTGTGCAATATGACAAAACTCTAAATAATATGCAACCAGTGTAGATTGTGAAAATTGCAGAGTTTTGTTTTATTTTTATTTTCTCTACAGGTACAAGGCTGTCTGCAGGCTGGGTACCAGAAGTGGGCCTCAGCATCTTCCAAGCATAAGTTCTTGGACCAATAACAGCTCCCTACATATGGCGTACATGTGTGGACGTGGAATCTGGTTAAGGAGTGAATCCTTCACTCCTTAAAATCCATCACCGTTGAAAGGGAGGAAAGGAAAGGAGAGGGAACCAGACAGAGTGACCGTCGGAGTCTGAGGGAAAGAAGAGTAAGAACTGAAAGGAGGGAGGCAAAAGGAATGGATGGAGTGAGGTGAAGGAAAAGCCTATGTCCAGCTTCTCTTTGAAGACCTCCATCAAGACGGAGCCCACCATCTTTCCTCTTGGTAATTGGGCTCTGTTGTTCAACTGCTCTTACTGCCAAGAAGTCTATGTACACACTATGCCTTTAATTAATATTCAAAGCACATTTCGCCCCTCAAAGAATTCTGGGCACTGTAGTATGTTAACGCTTGCTGGAAATTGTAACTGTGAGGAGTGAATTTCAGGGGGCCATAATTCTTTGAGGGACAGAATGCACTTTGAATGTATGTAGCAGCATAGAACCTGCTGTGTGACAGACCTTCGAATATTGAAAAAGTGTGACCATGCTCCTCCTCAGATGTCTCTTCTCCATGCCAAGTTCCTTCAACCATTCCTCAAAGAAGATTGCTTTTTTTACATACCCCTGACCATTTTCATTGCTCTCCTCTGAACACATTCCATTTTTTCTATAACCTTCTCAATGTGTGGTACCTGGAACTGGAAACACTTGTCTTCAGTCAGTGGCCCTGCAATAGACTTGGAAACTAAGATTCTATTAAGGCATCAAATTAACATTACCCTTTTTTGCAGCCACATCACGCCCAGGGGTGCCAACTTGACTAAAATATTGTGGAGGCCAAAGCCCCCCACGGCCTCTAGGAGTTAGTTCCTGCAGTTTATGACTGGCTGCAATCCTGAGATGGTTTTTCCGTGATATACTACTGCCATGCCTGGTATCTGTCCACCTCCTCCAATTTATACATGTACATTGGGATTTTCCCCGTAATGCGGCCCTTTATGCCAGTCCTCTTTCTATGATTTTGTGGGGCCCAAGAAGGATTTGGTGGGCTGAAAGAGAGATGATAATCTCATGCTTGTATATTTTAGACAAGTAAATAGGTGTGCATTAACAAATGGCTGTCCCCAACCCCAACAAGGAATCCCTATTTGCTTCCAAACAAATACCCACCCAATTCTACAGGTCTGGGATGATCACGGGGAATGTACAATCCTAATGCTCATTTGCATTTGCATTGGTGAGCCAGGAACTGGGAAGCAAGAGTAAACAATGGATAGACCAGGAGAAAGGCCCAAGTTGGGACTGACAAATATCCAAGGATGCAGAGCTCAGGAAGAACTTGAGCAAGGCTCAACTGGAAAAAGAATCTCTTTTGTACTCCTTCCCACCAAGAAGGAGCCAATGCAGGGGCAGACGAAGGGGTGTGTGGCGGGGGCAGACCGCCTCGGGTATCTTTGCTGAGGGGGATGGCATTTGGCAGTTGCAGGTGGTTGGTGCACCAAATGTCTGCCATTGGCGGCTTGCTCCACCCCTGGCTGCAGGGCCGCACACCATTCCGTGCACCCAAGTGGCTATCCCACACCCTCCGCCCCCCACACCCCTTGGGAGCATGCCCACCCTGGGAGCATGGGCATATGCTCTGCTGCTGAGCCAATGGTCAGCCCAGGTGGACAGAATCAGTCGGGAGAAGCTGCGACCTGCAGTTCAGTCGTTCATCATGAATGGCAGCTGCAAACAGATCTAGCAGTGGAAACCTGCTTATATGCATTGGTTTCTCTTTCTGGCTCACACAGCAACCATCACATCTATTTCACATTCTTATAGAACATTTCCTAATGGTTTTTTAAGTTAATGGGGCAAATATATTCCCCAAATGCTTTCTTGGGGTGTTGCATTATATCTCTTGAGCTCTCACACACAAACATTCACACACACGTACAAACTGCAGGCAATATCATTTAATTTGAATTTAGATTCTGCCCTAAACAAAGAGTTATGTGGCCTGCATTTTTTTACTTTTTTTTACTGCTATATCATGATTTACTAACTCCATTTTGGGGGTTAAAGGGAGCATGACCTTGCTCCGTATTAATATTTAAAGATTACCTTGTGCATGAAATCAGATGCTGACACAAGTCTCACAGGACTGGTGAGCTTTCTAATCTTTTGAAAGAAGCGGTGCCACATTGCAAATATGTCTTGCAAAATATTCAAGCTACAGGATATAACAAAATGTTAAGCCAGCAGGAAGCATGTCGTGAAAATTTCAATCTGTACAAGCAGTTTGGCAATAATCTATTTTTAAGTGAATTGCAATACCATGAAGGACATTGCTTAACATCGTAGCAAAGGCCAACAGCTTAATCTGAGAGACCGCAGCAAGGAGAATAATTCTCCTAGTCAGTCATAAATGCATTTAGTGCCCTTTTCAAGGTAATAAACAGAATCGACTCTTTTGAAAAGGGGAAAAGGGGGCGGGGTGGAAATCATCCCAAATTTTACATACAGTTTGTGAAACAATTTTGCACTTTGGGGCTGGGGGGAATCAACCTTGAAATGTTTTGAAATTACAGCTGGTCACCCTGAAGCAATAACTGGTGACAATGTTCATATAGATTACAAACACACACAATTTTTGTGTGTGTGTGTTTGTGTAACTATAAGAACTAGCGAGAATAAGGAAGGGAAATCTCCATCTCCTTTCAACTTTTCTCAGTAGTCAAAATGTCCTCTTCATGTCAGTAGTCAAAATGTCCTTTGTCATGCTCATCTCGAGGAACTATTGTAAAATCAAGGGATAGGCAACCTGTTTTTCCCCCTTCTAGATCTTGTTGAAATCCAACTCACGTCAGTACCTGCCAGTATGACCAATGACCAGGGCTGATAGTCATTGCTATTGGTGTCTGTCTCGAGATACAATGGAGTGTGCCTCTGGGGATGAAGTCAAATCACTGCACCAGCAGCACCAAGGTGACCTCTCTGGGGCAAAAGCCTGGGCAATGTGTATAGACATCCTGGGCTGTCCAGACAATGACCTTCCCCCCTCTCAGCCTCACTGATGTGGTCCAAAGGAAAGCAGAACAATATGTTTGGCACCAACTTGGCTGCAGGAATTGACGGAAGGAGGCATACAAGATGCCATCCATCCATTTTAGGGATGCCAGGTTTGTGTAGGGTTTACTCCTTAGCCTTTTCTTCTCCCAGAGATATCCCACAAGACAGCAGGAGTTTAGGATCCTAGTTTTCCTACCTTTCCAGGTTGACAAGCTCCATCTGCCCCTCACTTCCCTCTACAGCATGTGCAGAAGCCACCTTCTTGACTGTTGGACCCACAGTTGGCTTTGTCCTCTCATACCACTGGAACCTGTCTTTGCATGCAGGGGAAGTTCCTACCTTACTGAGGGTTTGAGACTCATCAGCTAGTGTCACCTGGTTAGCTGGCCAGTCGAAGCAGTTTCCCTGGGTTTGACCGCTGAGTGCAGGGTAAGGACTAAAGGTGGACAAACTACCTCAGAAGGAGCACGACTTGTCCCTCACCAGAGTTACCACTGCTCCCCTAATAACCCACACTTCCCAATGGTCGTTGTAGTCCTACAACATTTGGAGTGTCACAGGCTGCCCTCCTTGACAGGGCAATGAGATATGACCAGAGAGCAAATGTTAGTAGCCTGAAAAAAAATCAGCTGTAACCAATGAAAGCAACAAAACTGATGGTGGTGAAAACGACGATGACAATGATATATGTGTGTGTGCGAGAGGAGAGGAGAGAAGTGGGTGTGTGGGTGTGGAGGCTCTTTACACTTTTTCATACATTCTAGGCCAGAGGTCAGCAAACTTTTTCAGCAGGGGGCCAGTCCACTTCCCCTCAGACCTTGTGGGGGGCCAGACTATATTTTTTGGGCGGGAAATGAACGAATTCCTATGCCCCACAAATAACCCAGAGATGCATTTTAAATAAAAGGACACATTCTACTCATGTAAAAACACGCTGATTCCCGGACAGTCCACGGGCCGGATTTAGAAGGCTATTGGGCCAGATCCAGCCCCCAGGCCTTAGTTTGCCTACCCATGTTCTAGGCCTTTTTGTAGCATAGACCAAACCTTGGTCTATGTTATTGGACTACAACCCCCATCATCCCTAGCTAGCAGGACCAGTGGTCAGGGATGATGGGAGTTGCAGTCCAATAACACCTTGGGACCTGAGGCTGATAAAGTGCTGGTGTAGACCAACAAATATTCTTCCCACGTTAATCAAAATATGTCAGTGCATTTCTATAGTTTTTCACAAAAGCATATGTTGGTTTGCTGAGAACTCTCAAGGTCAATTTGATCCCTTTTAATCTCATACTAGCATCAACCCCTCAAACAATTAGTGACCGCATAAGAGAGCAAGGTCATGCTTATCTTCCAAGATCACATTCTTGAAGATGGTCCAGAAAAAGCAGCTGATACAGAATATCGCTGGTGCCCAACTGTTGATGGGCACCATGATTTTATTTTACTTCATTTATTTGACAACATTTATATACAACTTGATTGTGAGAAAACCTCCCAGCGGTTCACAAAAATATAAAATAAAACATTGAAATTCTCAATTAGCAGCAGGTGTTTAAAAACATTCACAGATTTAAATCAACAATAAGCTAAATACAGAAAATCACACACCCACACCATGCAGCTTCTACATGTCTGGAAACAAAACAAACAAAACAAAAATGTATTGTAACAGGCACTAAAAAGAACACAGTGAAGATAGGTGTTTGGTTTCAATAGGAAGGGATTATATTACAGTGGTACCTCGGGTTACATACGCTTCAGGTTACAGACTCTGCTAACCCAGAAATAGTACCTCTTCAGAATGAGAACAGAAATCGTGCTCCAGTGGTGCGGCAGCAGCGGAAGGCCCCATTAGCTAAAGTGGTGCTTCAGGTTAAGAACAGTTTCAGGTTAAGAACGGACCTCCGGAACGAATTAAGTACTTAACCCAAGGTACCACTGTATACCAATTTTTAAACAACTGTATTTGGTTACCGGTTTGTTTCTGTCCTCAGTTCAAGGGGTTATCCTAAATGATGTTTAGTGTTATCCTAAATGGCTCTTAATTATCTCAAGGAGTACCTTCTCTCACATTCCCCCCCTTGCTTTGCCCACTAAAAACTGCCAAAGAAGTTGCTCCTATTTTTTATGCCAATTGTTTGTTTTAATTTTAAAAGTGGCTGGCGAAACAGATTAAAGAACCGTTCAAATATCTTTAAAAGACCAATGCTCCAGATACTTTGGAGTGCATCTCCCGTCACCCTTGCCCATTGGCTGTGCTGGCTAGGGCTGATGAGAGCTGTCATTCAAAACAACTGGTTGTGGAAGGCTGGAGTAGATGATGCTGACCAAGGGGTCTGACCTGGTATAAGGAAGCACACCCTATGTTCCTAACCACACGGCGGCAAACTGCATAGGAACCTAGAAAGCACCCTTATAGCAGATCACAGTATGCATCCATCTAGGCCAGAAACACAGCAGCCCTCCAGCATCTCAGGCAGAGGTTCTTTCCTACGGCTGCTATCAAATACTTTTAAGTGGAGATGTCAGAATGGAAGTTGGGACCTTCTGCATTCAATTGCACTCTGGGACTTCCCTGCCTCTTGGTCCAGCAGTTCTTGCAACCAATCCTGCATGTATTTTATACCACATTGGCTCTTAGGATGAGGCCGCCAGTGCGGCATGAGTTTCAGATAACACGGAGCTATTTAGTGAAAGGAACTCACGTAGCCGAAACATTTTGCAATATCATACAATATTCATATTTGGGAGAGTTCTGATAATATAAATGGAATTGAACTACGTGATAAGGTTTCTGGTCTGCTGGATTCACTTCCTGATGTCTTTTCTCCTATTCATATTTCTAAACTTTTTTTTGGGGGGGGGAGAAATCCCATTAAATTCTCTTTAAATACCCTTATTGCTGGTTTGATGCTCTCAACCAAGAGTGATCACAATTTGTTAAGATAAATATATACTAGATCATGAATGTTTCATGAATCAGGCTTGGAAAATAAAGGATAACATCTTTTTATATATATGAAAGGAAAGTGAGCCTCTTTTCCATAGTGAAATTATTTCACTGGGGAGGAGAATGAAAGCTATTTCGGCTGCTTAGGACACCTGATGTACCGTTCTAGATGAATTCAGATCATTTAGGAAAATGCTACAAGGTACTTTAGCTTATGACTCTCATCTGTTAACGCACGGCTGTTTAAAGTAATAAAAAGCTAATTACAGAGTGGAAGGATTTTGGTAACTAAATTAACGTAGATTTATCCCTCTAAACAAAAGCCCTTGCTTGAATATTACTATTGCATTGTGTTTCCTTGCTGATGTAAATGTGTATGGGTGACACCACCAGATGGCAGCCTTGGGTACAATCTTCCAACTAGCGACCCCCCCCCCAACTTAGTGTGTAGCAAATGCTCATATTTTGCAAATATACGTTTATTTTGGGCATGCTTGTTTCTGAATAAATATTGGGGACCGTGTGTACTGTCAGCTCTGCATTTTTAGCTTTACTTGGGGACAATTGTTTGTTCTGACAGTGCTTTTCATGACAACAAATTGGGAAACAGATATGGAGCTGGGTTGAAATTCCCTTCAAGAATCTTCAAGATGTGTGTCCCATTCTGTTCTTTGATTATGATAGAGGTGCAAAAATATACTTTTGAAATCCTCCAAGGCCACTCACTAAATATATGATAGGAATCAGCAACTGGTAGCCTCGGGGTCAAAACTGTACATCTGCAGACACACATTTTCCCTCATTCACTCATTTATAAAAATGTTTCTATACTGCCATCTCATGTAAAATATCAAGGCCTCTCATGTAAAATATACAATAAAAAGCAGCTCAAAATATTATTTAAAATGACTGGCTAGTCAAGAACATTTTAACAGCTGCACAGTCTTGCTGCATAAAAAAAGTTTTCAGGACACACCTGGAAGTCAATAGTGAGGACCATCTCTCTGCGGGAAGTGGATTCCACAACATGGGAATGGTGACATTGTATATATTAGGGATGAGGGAATAAATCTGATTGAGGTCATATTGATTAGTGAACCTAAACTAATTTGCACTTTCTGAAATGATGTGAGAGCTGAATCAACAGGCTTCCTTCAAAATTCACACTGAATTTTTCAGTGTGGTTCTCCTGCAAAGAAATGTAGACAAAATTGCATATAACGAGATAAAGTAGGCAAACAAACAAACAAACAAACAAACAAATAAAGGCGTGTACTGGTAGAAATAACACACAAAATTTGCTTTGCAAAAATGTGTGTGTTGGGCAAAAATACAGACAAACGTGCCTTTTAAAAAGAAAATCTCATTAAAATGCTTTTGAATTTTCGTGAGGATGTTTTAAAAAATCAAAATCAAAATTGCAAATTAGTTGGTTTGGGTCTTACTCTCTGGAGCAGGAGAAAACAAGCTTGCTCCATCTTCCATGTGACTGCCCTTTAGATATTTGAAATGGCTACCATATCTCCTCAGTCTCCTCTTTTCCAGGCTAAACATACCCAACATACCCAACCCAATGTTCTCTTTGTGTGAGATTCATTGAAGGTGTTAGGACTTACCTTCCATGCTGGCCTAATGGCAGGTTGGAATGGGTCATTCTTCCTGCAGGGTAATCAATTTTAGTACAGAACTACATTTCCTTGGACCCAGTTAAAACAGCTAGCCCTCTGTAGTTTGGTTCTCAGAGCTTCGTAAACAGGGTATACCAAATCCAGTGTGGACAGTAGCTGAGGTTGACTTGCACATAAAGCTCAAAATCGCTTGGGACCCAAATATCTCAAAGGGCACTTCCCCCAGTATCAACCATCTTGAACCCAATGAATGGCAAATGAGGCCTTGTTGAAAGTGCTGCCAGTAGGGCTGCTCTCTGACTGGTCCTTTGTTTAGTGGCTGTTCCCCATTTGTTGAATGACCCCCATGGTGATAAGCCCAACTCCCTGCTTACCAACGTTACCCAGGCATGTGGTGTCCGAACGCTAGTGTTCTTGACAACCCAAAAACCACTGGTTGAGTGAATGCTTTAAAGCTTGGTTTTTTTAGTACCTGCTTTTAGAATGCTTTTCAAAATGACTTTAGTATTGCTGTGCTGGCTATCCCTGGGTTCCTTCGGGAAGAAGGGTTGGGATATAAGTTGAATAAATTATAATAAAGATAATATAAAGTAATACATGATTTCCGTGGTACTTCCTCATGCAAATCAGTGGCACTTAATGAAAGGACTGGAGCCTCAACTCTCAGTGTAATGTTGGACAAAGGACAACATCCCCCTGAAAGGTAACTTCTGGGAAAACCAAACATGATAACCAATGTCACAATATTAAGTATATCATAAAATATACAGAAGCTGTTGATCTTGCTGTTTGATCCATCAAGACAGGCAATTTGAACATAATCTGCAAATTAAATTCAAAGCAAGCTCCATGCTTCTGAACTTTAGGCATATATATATATATATATATATATATATATATATATATATATATTCACAGAGCCAGAAAATAAATAAATCTTGATCTCATGGTTAAACTGTGAGAACTATGGGGGGAAAGCATTTTCAAATGAGATCTACTAGGGTGTCTCCTAGGACTGAGGTTTTAAACCAAAGTTGCATCAATCACTGGCTGTTTGTTAGGGCAGCTCCTTGCTGAGTAAAGGTCTCTGGGCTTTCATCGAAACCTCCCTCCCTTCCTGTTTGTTCTTTAGACAGAGCGAGGCAAACAGCTCCTCCCAGCACCAAACGAATGCAAATGCATCGTATATTTTATTTTTCTTTCTTCAGAAATTCATACAAATATTTAAAAGGTAGCGGATGATACTGTCATAGAGATGCACATCTTCAGAGTTGGGGAAATACTTCCTTTGATGCTTTGCAAATGAATCTCTTTTTTAAAAAAAAGAAACCTAGAAAAAGCAAGGTTAGGAGAAAGCCTCAAGAAGTAGAAAATTCCACAATAATTTTACAAGGAAAACGAAACTTGTTAACACATGGCGTGCTATTTTCTTCAGAAGTGAAGGCCCCATGGGACTATGGTCCTTACTACTTAATCACTACAGTAATTAGACATGATGTGGGTGAGTATTTAATTGAACAGTGGGCCATTTCAGATGTTAAAGCACTTTGGCATAACATTTCATTTCCTTTTCCTCATGTTCAGGGGATGATTAAACGCATACTAACTTTGGTAGGGAAAAGAGAGAACTTGGCCTGTTAAGCTATTAATTGGTATTAAAACTCTATTTGTTTGCACTGATTGCGGAAGAGAGTAACAGAATTGTTTAGTAAACAAATTAATAGAATATCTTATGCAAATCAGGTTATGTGTAAATGCACCAAGAACCCCAAGAAATCTCATTAATATATAAAGCATGGTGTCTTAACATACTGTGCCAAAAAAAATTATTCTGTGTTTTCCCCCCTACCATTCTGATCCCTTAGTGAGAAGACATTGCATTCAGGGAATAGAGAAATTCCCTGAATTTCTCATAGGTAGAGTGTGGGGCTGGGGGAATCCACCAGTTATATATGGTCTGCTAAGAACCTCAGCAATTTTTAAGCGGTTCATGGAGAGGAGGGAGGTTTGGGAACACCTGATTCAGGATATATTATTTGTGAATGTGTTGAAACAGTGATGCAATCAATGGGTCCTGTGAATTTTCGTACACCCTGTTTGAAAAAGAAACTTTAAAGCAGCATCTTTTATGTACATAATCTCAGAAAATGTTGCCTTTCATATGAGACAGGGAGGAATGCCAAGAAGTTTTGAGCTAGAAAACGGAATCTTCTTTTTTGATTGTCTTTTCCCCCTGGTTCATTTTCTTGAACAATACAACATTAGCATCCCACAAGTGGCCTAGAAAAGACCCCAGAGAATTAAATATGCTGGTATCGTTTGGCCACCCGGAATCAAATATCATGGACGGTATGAAATGACTTATCATAAGCTCGGAGCACACAATGGGGATCTTTGTGTTATTATTTGTTTAAGCCCCTGCTGCCCTTTTGCACTTTTGATGGTAATCTGTGTTTTTCAAAACATCAATTCAAAATGACATTTTTTGAATGTTGCTGTTGTGAATAGCTTTTGATGAATAGAGGGTTCCTTTGAAAGGTTACATGTGGGCAGCAAAGCGAGGGCACAGCTGAACTGGATCTTCCCTCCCCCTCCCCCACTTTTTTTTTTACCTTATAAAGGTGACTATGACACCTTTTTCTGTTTATTGTTTATACTGAAGGCAATGACTTACGAAATAAAAATTCCGCATAATGGTAAAAACAAAAATGTTCCACTTCTGGCCATGAATCCAGTTTTCCGTTCTTGCACCAAAACAACACTTTGAATCATAGAATTGTAGAGCTGGAAGCGATCCCAAGGGTCATCTACAACAACCCTGTGAAATGCAGGAATCTCAATTTCATTAAAAATAGGGCACATCCACAATCAACACACATTTAATTACATGGCTTCCCACAAGGAATCCTGGGAATTTAAGGGTTCTGGGAATTGTTACTCTGTGAAGAATAAACGACTGTTCCCAGGATGCTTTGAGGGAAGTCATGTGCTTTAAACACGCTTCATATGTGCTTTAAATATGCTGTGGATGTGACCTTAGAGTCCCTGGCCCATTTCAGAGGCTCAACAATAATTTTAAAAAGCAAAGGTATACATGTTGGTTAAGAAGAAGAAGAAGAAGAAGAAGGAGGAGGAGGAGGAGGAGGAGGAGGAGGAGGAGGAGGAGGAGCACACACAGTTGTTTTGCAATACTGGAACCAGCCCAAATGTCTCAAAAGTGTGACAGGTTCCCCAGAACACATCCTCAAGCAGGGGTCACATGTGGAGGACAAAGAAAAATGAAAAGCAAAGAAGTATTTAAAAATAGCTTGAGGTTCTACAGGGGTGGACTTTGGTAATATGGTGCCTGAGCATGGACAAATCTGCACCCTCCCCTAAATACATATCTTTTAATTTCACAGTACAGACGATTCTCCATTTGCGCGGGGGTTAGGTTCTGAACCACCGCATGCATACACCAAATCTTGTAAAATGAGGAGTCACCTGTATCACCTCAGTTAATGGGCAGGGAAGAAGCTTTCCCACCTGTCAACTAAGCGAGAGCCACGTTGTCCCTCCATGTGTGAGAGCCGGATGGACGGCTTGGCTCTCACACAGCTGACAGGAAGGGAAGTGCTCATCAACAAAGAGACGGAAGTTCTGAAGGCGCATTTCATATATTTATTTCATATTTTATTATCCTACCTTTTCTTCCAGCTGTGAAAAAATAATCTCTGTAGAAATTGGAGTTTGCTCCTTAATCTTAGGGGTACCATTAGCAGCGGTCCAATCAGGCTGCAGTTGGTTCTCTTATCACACAGCTTTATTACCTCAACCTCTGGAGAGCCTAATTACTTAAGTATTTCTTGAATAAATTTAAGAAGCGGTCACAGTCCATTTATTGAAGAAAATCTATTACCTCTGGTGTAAAAATGTTTTGCCAGCAATTCGGATAGTAATAATAGTCGTCTGAGGGTGCTCCTATTACAAAATGGCCAGGTAACTGCCTACTGCCCCCTACTGCCTACTGCCCCCTACTGGATTCACTCTTTGGAAAATCTGTGTGGTTGCAAACAAACAAACAAACCAGTTTCCATTTGGTGATTGCTGGCTACAAAGGGTAAGGATGGATATAGCATTTAAAGATAAGTCATAGAGCAGCCTTCTCCTGCAGTGTGAGCCTGGCTTTGTGGTTTGGATGACATATGTACAGTGTTCTTTAAACAGAGCTTTTTTTTGTTTTCCAAGTGGCATGTATGCATTCTGTACATATTCATCCAGTTTCATCTTTGAATTTTTTGAAATAAAAAAGTAAGACCTAGTGAAAAAGGCAGGGTAAAAAATGATGTGCTGCTGAGAATTCATTTATTCTGATCTCACAATGCTCTGTTTCTAAATTACTATTTCTATCCGATGATTAAAAATCACGGCATTTTCTCATTTGAAATGTGTGGCCTTCTCTTTCTCTACCCCCCCCCATCTAATTCCACCTACACTGACTCACCCACGTGAAAGTAAAGCAGTGCTGGCACTGGGCATGTACACAGAAAGCAAGAAATAAGTGCAT
This sequence comes from Podarcis liolepis, assembly GCF_965112155.1. Classification (NCBI taxonomy): domain Eukaryota; kingdom Metazoa; phylum Chordata; class Lepidosauria; order Squamata; family Lacertidae; genus Podarcis; species Podarcis liolepis. The sequence continues at coordinate 75,202,854 of NC_139559.1, read as the reverse complement.
AACAGCTATCCTCAACTTACATTGGGACTTTTAAAATCCACATTGCAGGAATGCAGGCATTCATTTCCATTCCAACCAGTGTTCAGCGCTGTTTCTATTCCACTGCAACTCAGCTACCTTATCTGGCTCACTGTCCACAGTAGTGAAATTTTACTTATTATTATTGTTATTATTTTGCATTTGTATTTCTCAAGACACAACAGAGCACACCTCCAGGGGTGAAGTCAAGCAACAAAATGACCTCCTCAGAGTGCAAGCCTGGGCAGCGTGTAGGAAGGTTCTGGGCTCCCCAGATGACTAGCCCACCCCACTCAGCCCCACTGATGTGATCCAATGGAAAGCAGAGCAACACGTTTGGCATCAGCTTGGCAGCAGGAGTTGCCAGAAGGAGGTGCATAAGATGTCCCCAACCATCTTAGGGACTCCACTTCAGATCTAGCCTTTTCTTGTCAGTAAGATACCCTGCCAGGAAGCAGAACTTTGGGATCAGAGTTTCCCTTCTCCTAGATGGGCTATCTTCCCAGGATGACAACCCTCATCTGCCCCTCATTTCCTCTACAACACGTGCAGAAACCGTCCTCTTGACCATTGGATCCATTATTGGTCTCATTCACTCAATCCTCTGGAGCCTGTCTTCACATGCAGGGGAAGTCCCTAGCCCACTGAAGGTTTGAGACCCATTGGTTACCTTCACCTGGTTTAGCCGTCCAGCCAAAGCCATTCCCAGGGTATGGCCGCTGTTACATGTTGAGAGCTTCTAGGAGCCACAGGTGAGAGCTGAGTGTCAGGAGTGGATTAAAAGTGGACAAACAACACCATAAGGTGCATGAACTTTCCACCACCAAAGGTACTACCCTTCTCTTAAAACCACATACGTTATGGTTACGTTATTTCACACCATTTGAATGCAAATAAAACACAATGCAAATTGGAAGGGGGAAATATAGTAACATCATATTTCATAATATTTCAGTTTGCAGACTGAAAACAACAGCCACAGCTGTTGATTTCCATTGGGGACATGGGAAAATTATGCAAACATTTTCTCCTTTCATTTCCACTGGAGTCCTCCAACAACCCTACTTAAGTGTTACATATTTGTGACATATGCAAGAATTTCAACATGTTTCCAGTTTCATGGATGGTTTTCTTTTGCCACAGAGTTTATCCTTTTTAAAAGGCATATATTACTGAGCACGCTGTACCTTGCTTTTCTAACGTGCGATAAAATCTCACGAGATATGACCAGCAAAACGTAACTCCGTACTTTATGCCTGTTGTAACTGACTGAAGGACACCCTGACACACACACACACACACACACACACACACACACAATGAGGTTCATCTATACATTTGCCAAAGTGTAATTTGAATATATCAGGTCCATTTGATGAAAGGGCTGCAATAGGTGCTCTTCCTGAAAACCTCCATAAAATAGGGGCAACAGCAAAAAGAGTTTTTCAAGATAAGCAGCTCCTTCCACCCACAGAGGACTTTTGATCCAGTTTTCCAGGTGGAAGGGGAGAAGAGGCAGTATTTGCTGTTTTTCCCCTCCCTTGAAGCCCACCACAAACTGTTCCAGAGGACCCCCAACCCTCCAGAGCAGATGTCTGAGAAGATGCAAGGAAATGTAGATGGAGTGAAACTCTGTTGGTGGGAGCAAAGTCTGGATCCAAGCCATAGTATTATCTATTAGTTCCTATAATGATCCCAAGGCAGCATACAATGGAGGTCATCCCATTTTATCTTCACCCCAACCCTGTTAGGTTGTTAACAGTGAATGACCCACTAGACTGCCTTCCCAGCTCAAGAATTCCCTGGAGGAAACCTACAATCTTGATGCATTTCAACCCAGGTTCTTGCTTGGTTTTAGAAATGGTTGTTCTATTGCACAGCCTATAGCAGTGATATAGCATTTGATAGCTGGCATACACATTGTCAAATACTAAAACAGCTGGCAATGGTAGTACCTGATTTTACTGATAAATGACACATATTTAATATTTGACAGTTGTCAGCTTATGAGATTTCATACTTGACGCCTGCCAAAATCAAAACTATCAAAAGATGCTAATAAGGCATTCACGCTCACATTTTGAAGAGAAAGTTGCACACTCAGAATCTGAACTTGAATTCCAATGGAGAAATGCTGCATTTTCCATTTTAATGGAGCAACTAGACATGTTAATGGCTATTTGCAACAACAAAAAATTGTTTCAGCTCTAATCTTAGTAGATAATGGAGTGGCTTTATGCTTGTGGTATTTGACAGGTTCGCTTGCTGTTTCTCAAAGAAGAAGAAGGCTAGCAGCATGATGGACCAAAAGCGTTTTTCACCATAAATGGTCCCCCAACCTCATCAAATTTCTTTGAATTGCTGGGGAGTGACAGAGGTGATCTTTTCTATATCCATTATCCACTCAGTATAATACAGCAGGATATGTCATTTGTGTTTCCAGCGCTATCAATAATAAGAGTCTCTTTAGATTCTATATTTGCTTGTTGGCATTTCCTTAGATGCCCATGTTCAAGGAAAGCTACAACTGAAATAGATGTCATGTAATGCTATTAGCATACTATTCTCATGTTGAGCTTTTCTCAGGACTCCTGATTTTGAACCAATGTGGTTGTATCTTGTGGACAATGCGTCTCAGCACCAGTTGACAAAAAAACCTAATTTCCTGATGAAGAATTACATCTGCAGATAAACCCATCAAGATCACAGGCATCAGTGTACTAGAATAAATCATCTATCATGTTTGGCAGTGTATTTTTTTGGAATGCTGGTTGTGTAATTCAGTGAACTCCGCTTATGTCACAAGAGGACAGCCTCTAACTTCCTCTGGTCAAGCCTTTGATCCAAAGGGTTCTTGCCACTTGCTGGTTTTAAAAAGAGGCAAACAGAAGAATGCGAGGAAGGAAGTACTTGCAACTTATCATATCATATCTGTAGAAAACTAGTTAGCATACGGGTGCACTTATTTCATGGAGCAACGTTTATAGCATGGAGTAGGAAAACCACATGCATTTAAAGCAGTTCACCTACAAAAGCCATGTGAAGAAACTTAAGATAATAGAAGAAAGTGTAAAGGTTCTGGGCAGGCCAATCCTACCCCATCTCCCTTGTGTTGGGATAAGGGCTGGGTGTCCTTCCACCAATGCAGCCACCAATGAAAACCTCTGAAATGAAGCTATCTTCATGAAATACAGTGCATAGTTAGGAACTGTACGTTCCACACTTTTTTAATGAATTGGGGCTGAAGAGGGCTAAAAACTAACTGTAAAAAGCTCAATGAGGTATTGAAATGGTTTTTGGGAGCCGCAGAATAGACCAAAATCTGCAAAATTTGGGAAAATACTTACAGCTTCGTGGCAGACAAGCTATGGTTGGTCTTCAGTATGTTGTCCACCAGCTGAGAGAAGTGATAGTACCTAAAGAGTGTGGGTGATGCTCCACCCTTATAACATTTTGATGTTTTCATGTACGTTTAATCTTCTGCTGGAAGCCTCCCAGAGTGGCTGGGGAAACCCAGCCAGATGGGCAGGGTAAAAGCAATAAATTATGATTATGATTATTATCTTTGAAATCAATATGAGGCAAGCTCAAGATGAACTGCAGAAAGGAGGGGAGAACATTCTTCACCATCTTCAGCGCTGCCATTTTGTTTTCCTAGAATGCCTGCAATGGTGGCTCATTCTAAGGCATTCAAGAAGAGAGGTAACAGTTGCCACAAAAATGGTGACAGCTGGTAGGGTTGGTGGCCTTATTTTTTGGTGGTCACTATTCCTCCGCTCACTGAGAATGTTCTGGAACAAGGTCTGTGACCTTCTGGGGAAATAAAATGGCAGCCACCACTACAGGCAGTGACAATATTTTTTTAAAACAAACAAACAATAACATAACAACACCAATCCGAGCAACAAAAGCAAATGTGATTAAATAATAGACACTGAGACGAAAGTGTCCCTCCCCCCACACACAAACAACCCTATAAAAGGCCAGAAAGGGGAAGGAATGGGAAGAACTATACAGATGTAAAAAGCTGAAGTTCAGGTACCACACACTCTTATTCTGTGGGTACTGCTACTAACCTCCCTACTTACTAGGAAGGAGAGGGCTGGGTGAGGCAGTGGGGAGGTTAACATGGTGGAAATGAAAGAATCAAAGAATTGTGGAGATACAAGGGATCCCGAGGGTCATCTAGTCCAGCCCCCTGCAATGCTGGAATCTCTACCAAAGCATCCATGACAGATGGCCATCCGACCTCTGCTTGAAACCCTCCAAGAAAGGAGAGCCCACAACCTCCCAAGGGAGACTGTCCCACTGTCAAACAGCTCTTACTGTCAGAAAGTTCTTTCTGATGTTTAGTCGGAATTGCCTTTCTTGTAACTTGAAGCCTAGGGTTGATTCCTACCCTCGTCCCCCCTGCAGGAGAAAACAAACCTGTTCCCGCTTCCATGTGACAGTCCTTGACATATTCGAAGGTGGCTATCTGATCTTCTCTCAGTTCCAATGAACTAGCAGGAACACCAGCTTGGCTCCACATGTGCATTTGCGTCACATGTGGCGCTGTGGGTAAAACCTCAGCACCTAGGACTTGCCGATCGTATGGCCGGCGGTTCAAATCCCCGCGGCGGGGTGCGCTCCCGTCGTTCGGTCCCAGCGCCTGCCAACCTAGCAGTTCAAAAGCACTTTCGGGTGCAAGTAGGTAGATAAATAGGGACCGCTTACCAGCGGAAGGTAAACGGTGTTCCGTGTGCTGCGCTGGCTCGCCAGATGCAGCTTGTCACGCTGGCCACGTGACCCGGAAGTGTCTGCGGACAGCGCTGGCTCCCGGCCTATAGAGTGAGATGAGCGCACAACCCTAGAGTCTGTCAAGACTGGCCCGTACGGGCAAGGGTACCTTTACCTTTACCTTTACCTTTTTAACCTCCCCATCACCTTGCCCTTCTGCTGCCCATAAACTCTAGTGACTCAGCTGCCAGGCGGGTACCACCACCTCACCACGCCCCAGGTTTAGCCCTTATGCCGGTGCAGACCCACCGCTGCTGCTGTTCCCTCCATCACCAAGTATTCCTCCCCCCCCCCCAGTAATCACAGGCCTCTCTCGCACATTACCTCAGACACAACTCAGTATCAGTACCTGTAGTGCTTTCAACAAATACACCCACAGGCACTGTCACTGCACCTCAGATTGACTCAGGCCGCCTCATTCAACTGAACTCTCTGTCACGGTGCAAATGTGACTTCGTCGGAGCCCATGCTCTGGATGTGAAAAAGCCATTTCTTTTTAGTGCCCATTATTTGCTAGCTTCTAATCATTGCCCTGTTGACAGGCGCTAGCTGTGCTTCTTCATAATCTGAACATAAATAGCCTGGCAGACAAGCTATTGGGATAATTTATGCAATTCTTGACTGGGTTCTGGAGTTATGTCGGCTAAGTTGGTGTGTGAGGGCTTTGCTTTTTCTCACTTCTATCTTCACCCCTTTACCACGGCGCATTTACCATTAACATTAGTCACCTGCCTGCCCCCTCCTTTCCAAAAAGGAATGGAATCTTTGGTTCCATTTTGAAATTTCACAGCGGCAAAAAAACACCCCAAACAAACCACCAACCACTTTCCATTTCCAAAGCACTTACAAGTCATAAAGGTACTGTGTGCAGTTAAAGTCAAATAATAATAATAACCCTTCTGTACAACCAATGGCTGCCTTCAGCATTATTGTTTCTCCCCCTCCCCTTTCCCCCCTTTCCAGATCCATAACTGTCTTTAAAATCACTGTTCCCTCCAGCACCAGAGAGGCTGTAAAGATTTCAGGGACAGCCTTTACTGTCTATCACTGCTTCCTATTTTGTTGTCACTGGCAATTTCAGTTCATTTCATTCCAACGTTTCTGTCGTTCCTGCTTCTACCCTCGGTTTTGTGTGGAGAACTTCTAAGCTAGGCTTCCTTCATATCAGGCCTCCCCTGCAAAATAATGAAGGGGGGGGGTAAAACAGGACAAGAGTGAGCTTACTGGCTTTCTTCAAGCCTGTCCAAGACATTTTGTTATCTGAGGCAGTGCAGGAAATTGTTTTCTCACATGCCAAGGGTAGGGAACCTCAGGCCTTTGGGTCCAAAAGTGCCCCTCTAGGCCTCTTTATAATGCCAATGTTTTATTTTTTACATAGGCCTCCTAAGTGCTGTTTTTCTAGAAAAAGAGGTGCTGGAACTCACCATGAATGTCTCCCTTGTTCTTTCATAACGGCAATGGCGCCCACATTGAGTGCTGGTGAGTTCTGACTGAAAAAAAGCCCTGGTTCACCACCTCTCCATTTTATCCTCACAACCAGGGTTGGTTTGTTTTTCAGGAGGAACTCACAGGATCTCAGTTCCAGCATCTCTCAGATGGGCATCATTGCCATTCAATGGGCAGTGCGTGGGGGCGAAGGCCCTGGTCCAGTTGCTGCTGTGGCACCCAAGTGTCATGCTGTCATGACGTCATGACGTGACAGTGTGTGGTGCGCACTGACATTGGGCACCCACAGTGTGGGGTTCAAATTGGTGCCCCGCTCTGCCCAGTCGTATTATGTGGAGAGGACTAGTCCTTCCACCAGGCAGGGGATAGGTACCGCCTCCTTCAGACAGTAGTTTTCAGGATACAATTAGAAGTAACAAACTATCATTTCTCCACCCCGACCCGCAAAAAAGTTAACCTGAATTTTCTTCCCCAAGCAACAAAATGTCTCTGGAATAGAATACTTACTTGGCTGATGTGAGAGATGAGTGGATATGCTAGTGTATTTATATGCCTTTCTATGACAAGTCAGAGACAAGCAAATCAGTCTCTTATGCTTAAGTCAAGAAATAGTATTCTCTATGAAATTGAATATCAATATACGTATCAAGGCTTTGAGATTAAACCACTGAAGAAGCCCGGAAAACTACCTTGGGAGTGTGCTACCTGCAAGCCCCAGTAAAAGGGCCCCATCGGGGGCAAACAGCGGCCTCTTGATTACTTGGACTGCCAGGGCGAAACAGGTGCAAAATGCCGGCACCCTGTCTACAACTTCATTAACATCCACCTACAACTTCCCTAGCATCTCTTGGTATTGTGGACAACACCGAACCAGTGGCGTAGCGTGGGGGGTGCAGGGGGGGCCGGCCGCACCGGGCGCAACATCTGGGGGTTAGGGTTAGGGGGCGCAAGTCCACGGGTTAGGGGGCGCAAATCCACAGGTTAGGGGGTGCAAATTACTTGCCTTGCCCCGGGTGCTGACAACCCACGCTACGCCACTGCACCGAACTTACCTTTTGTTGGTATCTTCATGAACTTACCTAAAAAGATTTTTTTTTAAAGGACTCGAAAAATCCATTCAAATCAGACATTATACTGTAAGTTCATCTTAGGTTGGGTAGTCTCTGTGGCTTTGCATAAGGTTTTGTATTTTTCTCATGAGATTGATAAAGAATGTATAATCATTTTGGTAATTATTGTGTGTATATTAGTCGCCGACGTGTTGCATGAGTCGTACTACTGGCCCATGTATATGGCAGCCAGCCCTCACATGGTTGCTTACGTTATCTGCCATGCGGCCTTCTGCATTGTGAGTGGGCCATAATGGCGGCAGTACTTTGGAGAGCTACTGCTATCCCTGACCAGGGTCCTATCCTAGAAGGACAGAGTCATTTGTTTTGCTTGTGTTGAAAGCTGTTGATTAGGCATGTCCTCAAAGGTCAGGCAAAGCGAAATCACTTTCGCCCCTTCTCAGAGACACCCCCAAAAGATGATTAACATCAGCAGCTAGAAACTTGTATGCGCAGAAGTGGAAAGAAGAGAAAACACCAACAGAAGACAAATGGATTTTATAGCTAATGGACTATGTGGAGCTGGCGAAACTAACAGCAAAAATAAGAGACCAACATAACAGACTATCCATGGAAGAATGGAAGCTCTTTTTGGGATATCTGAAAAAAATATCATAATCCGATGAAATCACGAGCAGGATTTGAAATAGGAGCAGCAGTAGAAAATTGATAATATATGAAATAGAAGTATATGTATTAGGTGAAATGTTTATAACAATGCAGTGTATTAATGGGATGGAACGAAGAACAGCATGGCGGGAAAGATGGGAAGTCAAAGTTTAAAGAGAAATGTACAATCAATGTGGAATCTGGAATTTATACGTAAAGATTTAAAAATTAATAAAAGTTTGACCAAAAATAAATAAATCATTTTTTGCCCCTCCTAAAGGCAAAAGGCACTCCTGCCATCTTAAGAATGCTGGTGCTTAAGCAATGGCTAGCAGTAAGACAAAGTTCAGTCGCTTTCCAATGGTTTTCTTACTTTTCCCCATAAGGATTTGAACTTTAAATAGGAATCGCTAACACAACCAATCTTGTGTTTTACACCTCCGTTCCCGCACCAGTTAAATCAGTGTGCAGCAGCAGCAACAGCTCGTATCCTGCTGGGACTCCAACCCAGTCCTTAACTTCTGTTTCCGTGGCTGTAAAGCACATCTTTTTCCTGGCTGTAAGTACGCTGGATCAAACAGGCTTCTTCCTTCTCTCTCCCCTGATGCCTTCCTGCCTGATTTCTCTACATTCCTAGGAAAGGTGCCATAACACTTTAAAATTCTTAACTTGCAATTCTCTGGCTCAAAGCAATATAATGGCTCTGGAGTGGACTTTCTAAATCTCTCCTTTCTCTCGGAGGCCTCGTGGATCTGGTTGTCTCACCTGAGCACTGGCCTGGTTTCTTGCAAATTAGAAGCTGGCGTTGGGGGACGGAGAGGGTTGGAGGTTTTGCTCATACTCTCCAAGGTTTCTTGTCTTCTGGCACTTTATCCTTACTTGTGTTCATTATAGCATTTTTTCTCCTCACAGCTCCGTAAAAAGGGTCTCAGGAGGCCCTTGTCAATGTCGGCTCGCAGGTAATGTTTTCCTGCTTCATTTTTGGCTCTCCCAACACTAGGCCTTGTAAACAGCACGGCCAAAATCCGACTCAAATTCAAGCACGTGTAAGTTCCATTAGTGTGTAAAATAAATGCACAAAAAAGGACAAACATTACTTATTCAAGGATTATATGCTTGGAATGTACTCACTTGTTTTAATAGGAGTGACCTGCCCCTGACATCACATTTGGGGCTAACCCCACCCTCCAATGTACACGTGTTGAGCATGGATGATGGAGTAGGGCTTGCTTGTGCACATAATTGTGGGGGTGGGGCCAATAGCACAGTCCCACTCCTATAGTGACATGTGAGTGACTTGCGCACATGTAGCACATAAAAACAGCTGTTCTAGAGTGTTGATACTGATGTATCCTGTTTAACAGAAGGCCATAACTCAGTGGTAGAGAATCTCCTTTAGATGCAGAAGGTCACAAGCTCAATGTGAAGTTTCGCTGTCTGGATCCCTTGGCTGCCACTGCCAGTCAGGGTGGACAACTGTGGTAAATGAAGAAGAGTTTGGATTTGATATCCTGCTTTATCACTGCCCGAAGGAGTCTCAAAGCAGCTAACACTCTCCTTTCCCTTCCTCCCCCACAACAAACACTCTGTGAGGTGAGTGGGGCTGAGAGACTTCAAAGAGGTGTGACTGGCCCAAGGTCACCCAGCAGCTGCTTGCGGAGGAGCGGAGACGTGAACCCGGTTCACCAGATTACGAGTCTATCGTTCTTAACCACTATACCAATGATCTGATTCAACAGAAGGTAGATTCAGATGCTCCTTAATACTTCTTGTCAGAATCTCAAAGTTTTCCAAGGTATTGTTGAAGGTGTGGCATGACTAAAGCATTATTACAAGTCACACTCCTCCTATTATCACAAAATACTTTCGTTGTGCTAAAGAAGCAGCAGCAGCAGCAAACCCACAAGGCTTAGAGCAGAACAAAAGGTAGGAGAGTGTCCAGCAAATGGAATGCTGTCATGCCAACATTGATTCACTTAAAAATTATTGTCTTTAACCTTTTTTTCTTCAAATTTCTACTCTACCATTTGTACACAAATTTGTACTCTACCATTCTGCCACTCAGTGTGATTTGCAACAACACAAATCTTATTAAACACACATATCTTTACTGTCAAAATAGTTAACAAAGATAAAAGAGCATATAAATAGAAGTAGATCAGCCTGACAAAGCCCCCACAAAACCCCTCAGGGTATATCTAAACACCATAAGCATGTAGCTTTTCTGAGGTAACAGTTGCCACTTTCCACAGTATGAGTGCCATCCCAAAAAAGGCCCTTCTCTTATGACTTTCCACCGTTTTTCTACAGTCCAAAGTACTTGTTGCAAGGTCTCATCTGAGCACATGGTGTAAAAAAATACAGAACTGAATGGGATCCCAAAGGGACCAGGGCAAAAACGGAACTCACATATAAAATGTATACAAAACACTTTTTCTTTACCAATCTAGCTGAGTCCCTAGACTTTTTCTTGACTCTAGGGTAAGAATGCCAAAATCATTATGCCAAACAACTGTATTCTGAAGTGTTTATGAAGCTAACATGCAATTGTATTTCAATAATTACATGTTAGAATAATTATATATAAAAGAGCCATGGCCCTGTAACTCGAGATATACTTATTTGATGTGGCCTCTGTGCTGAACAAACTGCCCATCTCTGCTTTTGTGCCATACTAATTGTTATGTTCCAGATTAGATTCAGACATCTCTTTATTTCAAACTAGCAGTCGTGCTCTACTTTACTTCATTTACCTCGTTAATTTAAAACAGATGCCGGGGGTCGGGGCAGCCTCTGAGCCCTGGCACAAATTGTGCCCATTGTAAACTACTTTGACTGTGCTTCTCCATCAAGCTCTAATAAAAGAAGAGTATATTAACATTTCAATCTTGTCGTATAGGTAATGTTTTGGAAATTTCCTTTCGAAACAGGGGACGGTACATTTCAATCCTCGTACAGGACTTGACCTGTTTGCCAATAAAGTCAAAGGAATGGCTTTGGTTTTGCTTTAATATGTAATAGATCAGATCACTGGGGAGTCTGCAGAATGTGACAGATGCAAGATTTGAATTAAAAGGGGGCAAAATACTAATACAAAATGGATTGCCTTAATATCAGATGCTTGCAGGCACTTAGCTCATTTCCATGCTGTCACAGCTTCTGAAAATTCTGTAGCATCCCCCAGGTGACCTGAACTCAGATAAGGGCATCTACACAAGAGTAGGAAATGTCTGTGTACTGAATTGCGAAGTACAGACAGTCCTCATAATCTTGAATTAATGGAGTGGACCCTGATCATGTAAATGAATAGCACCACGCATATCAGACCATATGGCTGTAGATATTTGGGTCCAGTGCTTTGCTGGCTAATGATTCTAAGAAAGCCATTCTGCTGCATGAATAAGTTTGGGGTTGGGGTGGAGAAAATAACTTGGCTCTCTGGATTATGCAAGGACCACAGATGAAACAAAGTTGATTTGTGTTAGTGGGAGAGTTTAAATTGTTCGTCAACTTTCTTTCTTTCTTTTTTAGAAAAATACATTCAATTCTTTAAAACATTGCAATCATCAAAATATTTAAAACATAGGATTTTCATGTTGTATATCTGATCCTCATGAAAATCAGCAAGACCCCCTTGGTCTTAAATGCCTTGTGGTGGATATAGAGAGGAACCCCAGGCTGCATGCCAATAGCCACTTGCCTGTCTGTGCTTAATTTGTTTTTATTTAGAGAACAAAATGTTCTGTCTGGTGTTTTTTTAACAAAAAAAAAAGGAAGGAAGGAAGGAAGGAAGGAAGGAAGGGAAAGGAAAGGAAAGGAAAGGAAAGGAAAGGAAAGGAAAGGAAAGGAAAGGAAAGGAAAAGAAAAGAAAAGAAAAGAAAAGAAAAGAAAAGAAAAGAAAAGAAAAGAGGTGCCATTACTCATATCCTCATAAAAGTACTGTGGGTGATGGTTCAAAATGGCGCCATGGACAGCGAAGAGAGCGGAAAGTACTCCAGACCATCACAAAAAAAGCTCTGGTGGGAATAGATAAAGAGTTTAGGCTCTCTCTACTTGCAAAGCATCATAGGAATAGTTACCTTTTACTCACATTGAATTAAAACAAATATTGGAGGCCTGTGTGTCCATTATCCATTTAGCAATCCACAAAACTTTGCAAAATACCCTTTAATGACAGACCGTAATGCGGTCTTATAAATATTGAAAAAGGGCAGCTTGAATTCTTCATGGCAGACACACTGAAGATAGGCAAATCCAATACTTCCACAGATTCAAATATGCTTGCATCTCGTCCGAAATGTTCCTGCTAATTTGTCTTGGTTCAACTCCCCTCCCAACTTTTGCCACAAATTGCTTCTGTCAGGAACCCTAGCGGATACGTTGCTGTTAAAATGTTCTCCTGAAACATCAAACACCCGCTGAGAAAATTATCTCAAAAGGTTAACACAGTAAGGCTTAAACATGAAATGCCAGTGCCACTCTCACATTCCCCCCACCTTAAAAAATAAATAAATTACCCACAGACTGGTAGAGATGGCTATCAGAGTTTTAAGTGTAGGCCATTCCCAAACATCAGGAATGCTTTGCTCAATGCATACAGCCTGATGTCTACATTGGCAGTGCCGTAAGAGCTTGTACAAACCCAGCGAAATATTCAGGCTTGTCTTCTTTCCAAATTGTCCTCCTTGAACTCTCCAAGACAACCGAGCAATTTAAATCAATGGACAACTGCAAGGGTGGGAAATGGAGGGCAGGAAGAATTAATAACATGCTAAATCTCAGCCTGAGAATAGCCATCGGGGTCTGATGTCAGCCGTTTCTGTTTTGGAGCATGCAATGATATTTGGCAAGGAATGATGATTTACAAAGAAAATGGGGAGGCCCATCTGCTCTCCTGCGATGCGACGTAATAGCAGAGGCTGAGATGGCCTCTGATGCATTGGGTCACTGGCTGCTTGATATTACTGCTGCTAGGACGACTATTTAACATTTATTGCTCCTTCGCATTGGGGGGTAATATTTCAGTTAGGCCATATAAAATATAATTTTAAATCATTATTATGTCTCTATCTCTGATGGCAGGGCACAGGTGGAAACCATTAAGTGATAAACTATGACCGGTCACTGTTGTATGTTGATGGCAATACAGCAGAGTGCTGCTTCCAAGGAAACACTCTCAAGGAACGGCTCTTTTTTTCCGATTCACTGGCGCGCTGAGATAGCACCAGGCCTTGCAGTGAGGTAGCTCACTTGTGCTGTGAAGGGCAGGACTACAGACTGTCTTGTTACATATGAGAGGAAGGGGCAGTGGTGCGCAGACAGTGGGCTAAGGGGACTAGGCTAGTCTCCTAAATGTTCCCAGTAAATTAGAGTAAAGGTAAAGGTAAAGGGACCCCTGACCATTAGGTCCAGTCATGACCGACTCTGGGGTTGTGGCACTCATCTCGCTTTATTGGCTGAGGGAGCCGGCGTACAGCTTCTGGGTCACCCAGGGGACCAGAGCAGCGCACGGAAACGTTGTTTACCTTACCGCCGGAGCGGTACCTATTTATCTACTTGCACTTTGACGTGCTTTCGAACTGCTAGGTTGGCAGCAGCAGGGACCGAACAACAGGAGCTCACCCCGTCGTGGGGATTCAAACCGCTGACCTTCCGATCGGCAAGCCCAAGGCTCAGTGGTTTAGCCCATAGCGCCACCTGGGGCTTCCTTTCCAAAACCCAGGATTCTTCTGCTAGCCCCTACCCACCCCAAATCGCCCTTGCAAGCTGGCGCTTCTGGCCCTAACTACTCCCCTACGAAAAATTTCACCGCACACCACTGGGAAGGGGTAAAACCCTGCTGTGCTAGCGAGAGTCTTTTTGCTAGCTTCCGCTTAGTTGAATCTGGCCCTAAATATTCACATACCACCTTTCCTACAATCTACCAAGAGAATGTTGTTTTTTCCTCATTCAAGCTTTACCTTAATCTTAACTTCTCATTCTCCCTTGTGTATCTATTCCACGTACAGTGGTACTTCGGGTTACATACGCTTCAGGTTACATACGCTTCAGGTTACAGACTCCGCTAACCCAGAAATATTACCTCAGGTTATTAACTTTGCTTCAGGATGAGAACAGAAATTGTGCAGCGGTGGCGCAGCGGCAGCAGGAGGCCCCATTAGCTAAAGTGGTGCTTCAGGTTAAGAACAGTTTCAGGTTAAGAACAGACATCCAGAATGAATTAAGTTCTAAACCCGAGGTACCACTGTATTATGAATTGCAAAGGGCATGATCCTGCCAATGTTAAGTGCATCTGAGTCGTTGGCTTTGTGGAATTAAGCACTTCAGCAAGTTTTTTAGATCCTGATCAGCGAGCGGAGCTTAATTTCCCCCCACTAAACTCAGTGGCACTCCAAAGTGCTTTACTTTGCCTGGGTCATGTCTAACAGCAACAAAGAATATTAATTACAATAATTACTATCTATCCAGAGCTTACAGTGCTTAGCTGCTGTACATGGAAATATTTTTATTATTATTAATTCAATTTCTATCTTGCCCTTCCTCCAAGCACCTTGGGGTGGCATCGGCAGTGCCAGCTCCAGGGGGGTGAGCCCTTTTGGCCCTCCCCATATATTTTGGGGGTCAGGGCCAGGCTCCCCAATATTCCAGAATTACAGACACAAAACGTGCAGCTGACCGTGGTGTGGCTTCAGTGGCCGGCTTCTCCTCCTCCTGCTGGCACGTCTGGGTGGCATACCCAGAGCCAGTGTAGTGTAGTGGTTAAGAGCGGTAGACTCGTAATCTGGTGAAATCAACCACCCAGTGATGGAAAAAGAGTGAGAGAGTGAGAGAGGTATTCCATCACTGGCCTTCCCTTGTTAGAGAGCCAGTGTGATGTAGTGGTTAAGAGCGGTAGTCTTGTAATCTGGTGAACCGGGTTCGTGTCTCCGCTCCTCCACATGCAGCTGCTGGGTGACCTTGGGCTAGTCACACTTCTCTGGAGTCTCTGGAGTCTCTCAGCCCCACTCACCTCACAGAGTGTTTGTTGTGGGTGAGGAAGGGAAAGGAGAATGTTAGCCGCGGGATAAAGCGGGATATCAAATCCAAACTCTTCATACATGATTTCTCCCTTCCTCCCACCCATTTAATTCTCACAACAACCCTAGGAAGTAGGAAGTTAGATTGAGGAAGAGAATGACTGGCCAAAGTCACACAGTGAAGTTCATGGCCAAATGGGGGCTTGAACCTGGATGTCCTCAATCAGTTTCCCCAACTTAAAGCAGTAGTCCCAGTTTCTGATTTGATCCTGGAATGTCCCACTTTTCCTTAGGATGTGCCCCAAACCATTTCCAGACCCTCCTATTTTCCAGGGACAGTCCCAGATTTACAAAAGCTGACCAGGTTTCTGATTTGACCCTGGAATGTCCCACTTTTCCTTAGGACATCCCTATTTTCTTCAGAGAAATGTTGGAGGGTATGGAGTTACGAGACCCCTGAGCCAAGGAGAGAAGTAACTAGACAACCTTTAGAAGACATCTGAAGACAGCTGTCTATAGGGAACTTTTAAAATGCTTCACAGTGGTACCTCGGGTTAAGTACTTAATTCGTTCCGTAGGTCCGTTCTTAACCTGAAGCACCACTTTAGCTAATGGGGCCTCCAGCTGTTGCCGCGCCGCCAGAACACAATTTCTGTTCTCAACCTGAAGCAAAGTTCTTAACCTGAAGCACTATTTCTGGGTTAGCGGAGTCTGTAACCTGAAGCATATGTAACCTGAGGTACCACTGTATTATGTTTTTATATTTGTTGGAAGCCTCCCAGAGTGGGTGGGGGAACCCAGTAAGATGGGGTGGGTGTAGTAATAATAATAATAATAATAATAATAATAATAATAATAATAATAATAATAATTTATACCCCACCCATCTGACAGGGTTTCCCCAGCAGAATATTAAAAACACAATAAAAATATCATACATTAAAAACTTCCCTAAGCAGGGTTGCCTTCAGATGTCTTCTAAAAGCCAGATACAGTGATACCTCAGGTTAAGAACTTAATTCGATCTGGAGGTCCGTTCTTAACCTGAAACTGTTCTTAACCTGAGGTACCACTTTAGCTAATGGGGCCTCCCGCTGCTGCCGCACAATTTCTGTTTTCATCCTGAAGCAAAGTTCTTAACCTGAGGTACTATTTCTGGGTTAGCGGAGTCTGTAACCTGAAGCGTATGTAACCCGAGGAACCACTGTAGTTGTTTATTTCTATGACACCTGATGGGAGGGCATTCCACAGGGTGGGCACCACTACTGAGAAGACCCTCTGCCTGGTTATTATTATATAATTATAATAACTGAATAGGACGTACATCAGAGAAATGTTGGAGGGTATGCTATCACCTGAGGGAAGTAAGGGATGACAAAGGAAATCTGTGACATATATACCCCAAAATTGCTGAATTATTTAGTGCGTGATGTTGGTGATTTTTCGTTAGGAAAACCAGGCACTGTATAAGCTATCTCTGACAAGGTGAAGAATCCAGGTCCCTTGAATGGCAATGAAGGAAAAGAGAGACAAGGTGGAAACACTTTGGGACTGAATTGTGACACTCATCTGTTCTTTAATCTTTCATAAGGCATTGACTCTTCTATAACCTTTCTTGAAACAGCACACCAAGTCACGGTACTATACACCTCTGCTGTCACTTCCTGAGACACATATTGCAATGTTTATCTTTTTATCCATATGCCCTATGAGTTTCCGTGTGAGTCCTTTCATAGATGGCTGTTCCTCACAGCTGGCTTTATTCTCTTTGACACTGTGTTGCACTGACGCAGCACTGTGATAGCTGCAAAATATGTTTCAGATGACACGTTTGACTTTGGTGACATGACAAGGAAAATAATTTAAAGCTTCTTCTGTTTGAACGGAATGCTTAACAGGTCACCACTAGCTACCAGGTGGCATTGAGGCCCTTTATATGTCCAGCTGTCCTTAGTCAACAACCAATTGTCGCTGTTTTTGTGTGTTTAATGTATGCTATATGGTAATTTATGGACCGAATAGGTATCTAAAGCCATTTGCACATGCAGAATGTAGGCACCCTATATATAGAAATGAGCAAACCAGTGATATTTTAGGGAGCAGGATAGCAGGCGGGGCCCATGACTTATATCACAGGAGCCTACACAACACAAAACACTGTTGCTGTATGTAGGTTTTACTTTATTTGTTTTTTTATCTTATATTTTGGAAATGTACATCCAGGTTTTTTCGCTTTAATTTTTGTGTGTGGCCCCCAAGAGAGTGGGGCCCTAAGCTATAGCTTGTTTAGCTTATACGTAAATCTGGCACTGAATTGCACCCAAGGCTACTACCGCCCCCGCCCCACCCCCGGGATGGTATCACCCACTTTGGAAAACATTGACATAGCCCACCAGTATATTCAGGAGTAGGGGGCTGCCTTTTAAAAACAGCTCTAAATTGCCAGCTAGGCCCTTTTCCGATCCAAACAGTTGCACTTGTCTGACACTTGAAGTCTCAATTATGAAAAAAGAGAGAGAGAGAGAGAGAGAGAGAGTCCCCCAGAAGTAAGCGTTTACGCGGTGGGATTCTCTCACAGCAATGCTAGATGACTAGTTTTAAAGGTCAGGGTGATTAAAGCATATTAAATAATTCATTACCCTGAAAGACAGAAAATGAAGAGACTGTTCACGTGCTGGAATAAGAGTCTGAAACAGTTTTGGGGAGCAAGCGTGCATTTGCAGATGGTGCCTGGCCTCGCTTCCAACAGAGGCCGGAGCAGTTTTTTAAAATATATATATATATAAAATCTCAGAGCCAGGAAAGGCATTGACTTCAGGTACCAAGCTCCTCAGTCCTGAAGTGCCTCCTCTTCTCGGCCAAGCTTTGCACCTTATGACAGCTGCAGAGAGAGAGAGGCGCCCAAATGAGAGATGTGCTGAGTGAGAGATGATTTGAAAGGAGGCCAGGTGCAGAGAGGCATCCAGCACAGCAGCTCGCACAACTCGCAGCCAAAAGGAGCAGCTGCATCCCCAAGGAGCAGCAGAACTCTGTGGCTGAGAGTTGTGCTCGAAATAGCCCTGGTAATAGCCCTTGCAGGAGGAACAAGCCAGTTTTTTAATATAAAGCTGTACTGATGCACTTCCAATCCAGGTGGCCAAAATGTCTGAAGATGCTTAGGTAAAGTTTGGCCTTTGTGTGTTGTTGTTTAGCCGTTTAGTCGTGTCCGACTCTTCGCGACCCCCTGGACCAGAGCACGCCAGGCACTCCTGTCTTCCACTGCCTCCCGCAGTTTGGTCAAACTCATGCTGGTAGCTTCGAGAACACTGTCCAACCATCTCGTCCTCTGTCGTCCCCGTCTCCTTGTGCCCTCCATCTTTCCCAACATCAGGGTCTTTTCCAGGGAGTCTTCTCTTCTCATGAGGTGGTCAAAGTATTGGAGCCTCAGCTTCAGGATCTGTCCTTCCAGTGAGCACTCAGGGCTGATTTCTATCAATGTCTAATGAGCAACAACAGTTCTGGTAAGAGTGGCTGCCATCAGTGGACATACAGTCCATGGTTTAGTGGTGAAAGCATCACCAAACCATGGGCAGTATGTTCATGCAGCGTCTCAGATCACCTCGGCATTGGCCACAAAACTGCATTTGTTCCGAAGGGTTTGTGTCCCAGGCGGAACGCGTGTTTCTCAGCGGCTTATGTGACCAGGCTGTTAATATCTCCAAAATGAATATCTATCTACTCAACACCCACAAGCAGAAACAGGATTATATTTTTATTTTCAAATTGCCACATAGATTATGGTGAGAAGTCTCCAAAGATTATCTGCTGAATGCCAGTTTTTAATGAATCACATTTGTCTTTCTTGATTAAGTCCATTATTACCCCCTTTAGTCTTTCACCAACCTATTGGCTGGATTTTTCACTTCACAGTTTGGAAGAAGAATTAGCCAATGAGGCAGG
Organism: Podarcis liolepis; assembly: GCF_965112155.1. NCBI lineage: Eukaryota > Metazoa > Chordata > Lepidosauria > Squamata > Lacertidae > Podarcis > Podarcis liolepis. The sequence goes on along the minus strand of NC_139559.1, from coordinate 75,183,938 downwards.
CACTTATCATCAGTCGGTTTATGTAATGCAGTTTACAGTTTATGAATTCAAGAAACTGTAGTTTCATATAAGAAAATTAATAACAATGTAATATCTAAATTGTAGCAGTACTGTTCAGACCAGGCAAAGCAGCCTGCATGGAGTTTATAAAGTTGTCTTTGTTTTATCATAATTTAGGAGCAACATCCCCTAGAGAAGAGCATTTATTTTGAAACTCTTCGGGAATTTTTGTCAATGAATCTTCAAGTGCCAGTTGGAGGTATTATTATTATTATTATTATTATTATTATTATTATGCAATTTAATAAATATATAAGCAGTAACTATACTACAGTCTAATGAAAATATGTAGAAATAATGTTGATATAAGCTGAAGAAGTGTGGGTAATGTTGCTGGTAGCTTCAAGAACACTATCCAACCATCTCATCCTCTGTCGTCCCCTTCTCCTTGTGCCCTCCATCTTTCCCAACATCAGGGTCTTTTCCAGGGAGTCTTCTCTTCTCATGAGGTGGCCAAAGTATAGGAGCCTCAGCTTCAGGATCTGTCCTTCCAGTGAGCACTCAGGGCTGATTTCCTTAAGAATGGATAGGTTTGATCTTCTTGCAGTCCATGGGACTCTCAAGAGCCTCCTCCAGCACCATAATTCAAAAGCATCAATTCTTCGGCTACCAGCATGAGTTTGACCAAACTGCGGGAGGCAATGGAAGACAGGAGTGCCTGGCGTGCTTTGGTCCATGGGGTCACGAAGAGTCGGACATGACTAAACAACAACAAGAACAACAACAAAATGGAGAATTCCCTAGATGCCTTGATCTGGATGCGGGACAAGCACTCTCCCATAAGAGAGCCCCAGCAGGGATTTAAAATAACAAAATGTGTGAAGTAAAGTGTGGGAATGTAGGCTGTTAGACCTTTAAAATATGCCCCTTTAAGTCACTTCCAAAGCTTTCTTCCCTTTTAGCATAGAAAAGTCCACACCATTTGGTAAATTAAAAATGGTTTTTACTTACAAACACTTCATAGGTCAGATTCATGTGTTTTCCCAAACAGCAGTCAGAAAACACAGGCAACAAAACTTGGTTCCAAAATTTGGTAAAGAAACTAAAGACATCATTGTATGCAGGTTGTACATTGATAATAAAGGTATTATTATAGAAACACAAAGACAGCTTGGAAGGCTTGCACAACACCTGAGCCTGGAGCAACCAGGTCCAGACCTCCATTACACATTGAATTCAATGGCAGACTAAGAGTTTCCAAAGTATTTGTATAGAAAGACAAATGTGGATTTGAATAAGTCACACGGCCATCTGGGCCAGCAACCCAGGCATCCTTCCTGGTTGGTTACATGTTAGAAAAAGAAAAGAAAGCAGGAAGGGGGGGGGGAAGAAACTTGACTTCCACCTTCCAAGGTGAGGGGGGTGGCCTAACTAAGTCTAGGAAAGCAGCTTACTCTGTGGTCTTAACCATTTCATGCATTAACTAGAGCTAGGCATTCTGGTTCTATTTGTTGCACCCTTGTACAAGGCTGTCCTAATTAATGTCCTCTATGTTTATAACTGGGGATGATACTAAACTACCAAGTCCCATCAGTGTAAGGATTTCCACTTGCACAATGGGATTTCCCCTCTCCTCCCCCTGTGCTCACCCCATACTCACCCACCTGCTCCAGAAGGTTGAGGGCACCCCAGAACAGATTTGGGAAATGCATGGCAAGATGGGAGGGGGAGAACATTCCATTGCACATGTAGAAATCCTTGTCACAGAATGTTACATTGGATATAAACTTGAATCTTAAGAATCACCAAGGCCGGATTTAAAGAAATCAGCAAACACATCCAGTTGATTGACACACAACTAATTCACACTTTGTGTTTGAGGGAACTGTATCTTGATTAAATGTGTGAATTTAACCAGATTTGCTAAATAAAATAAGACTCAAGAGTCAAATTACACATTCAGAAATATCACGTACTGTATTTCAGAATGTAGCTGAAACTCCCAATGGGAAAGTAATATCTCAGGGAGCAGGGTTCTAACTTGGGTTTTTTTGTATAATATGCTGGCTTTTTTACATGCAGCTCAATTTTTTGGGGTTTTGTTTCTTAAATGGAGGCACTCATGCACGTGTATTGCTCCATCTATATTTTGAAGCCGTATAGGTCTTTGTATGACTAAATGTCTTTGACCACTAATATCTCAAGCACTAGATGCTTGCAGATGAACCCCACCACACAAACACACATTTTCTAATTGTATGCGTGAGGAGAGGAGTCATGACCACTAGCCCATGCTCCCATGGTTTGCGAGAAGCCATGATACTTTTTAAAGTGTGGTGAATGTATAGCACAGATGGAGCCTGTGTTAGCCAGAGGTTGGTGTCTACATGAAAATCCCTGGGCTTCCCGATAGTGAGGGAAAGCCCTGCATTTACACAACAATCTCTTGCTAACACAGGCCCATTCCACAATATACATTCAAAGCACTTTAAACAGTCTCATGGCTTCTCCCAAAGCATTCTGGGAACTGTAATTTATCATGAGCACTGGGGGTTGTAAGAAAACCCCTATTTGCCTCACTGAGCTACACTTTCCAAAGTTCACTGGGATGAAGGATTGACTGTTAAACCACTCTGAGAAGAGTAGCTCTGTGAGGGTAGTAAGGTTCTCCTAACAGCTCATTACTCCTGACAAACTACAGTCCCCAGAATTCTTTGTGGGAATCCACGATTGCTTAAATTGGTATGATACTGCTTTAAATGTATAACGCAGATGGGAGGACAGAACGCATGGCCACTAGGGTACATGGCTGGGGTGTGGTCCCACTTCCCCACACATGCACATTTGACGTCATGTTGCCAGTGCCCTACTTACTTAAGTAATGGAACTACATTTAAAAGAAAGATAAATTGTTGATCTGAATTAAAAGTATGTGCGGGAAAGCTATCTTAGGTTATACCAAATCTTTTACTTACTGGATTCCAAATAAGAGCACATGTACACAGTCACCTCAGAGCATATAAGCCGTTTAATGATTACAGCTTCACTCACAAATCCCTGGGTATTTTAACGTTATAGGAGTGATGAGAAGCACCAACACTACAGTGGTCACTGCCTCTGTGCTTTCCCCTCAAGCTTTGGCCCATGTGGTTTGTCTGACAGTATGTTTAGTACGTTCCACAAGCGATGTCCTTCCCAAGATGTTGGTCATCTCTTGCATAGCAGGTTAAAAACACTGCCAGAGGAATCACAGGGAGAAAAGCTTTTACTCAGAGACAAACTGGTATGGCAACATCTAAATATCTATAGGAAGGAATGTAGGAAGCTGCCATAACTCATATCAGACTGCTTGGTTCATATCATGTAGCACTGTGCCCTCCCCTTCAAAAAATTATCCTGTATTTTCCCCTACCATTCTCCATCAATTTATGAGAAACTAAACAGCATTTGGATCATTAAAGGGGCTAGAGATGTTTGGTGAAATTCTAATGGATGGGATGGAGAAACATAAAGAACCAAAACTGATTTGTCCACCCCTAATTGAAAAGAAACCTGTCCATTTCTGTTTGTCTTTGTTTCATATTTTATTGTCTTAAGTTCGTTCTCCGCTTTTTCACAGCTGATTGTTAGTATGGGTTTCTCCTAATAGAAGCACTTTTGTGTGCAATTTTGCTTAATGCAAAACATTTTTGCAAAGCAATTTCCCCCAATGTTCTGAAATTTTGTATGTTATTTTCACTAAAATATGAATTTTATGGTTACTTTACCTTGGTATGTGCATTTTTTAATATGTTACTTGGCTGGAGAAGTGCACTGCAAGATTCAAAGATTCAGTTCATGTATTGTTTCAGAAATTGCAGATTAGGTAGGTTTGCCTTATGTGAACTGAGAATAACTGTCTGGAGTTTCAGATGGGACTTTTCCCTAGCGCTGTAGATGTTGAGGGTTCAACCTGGCGCCATTTGCACACAGAGCATGTCCTCTACCACTGATCTGCAGCCTTTCCCCAAGAAGGGGCCTGTGTAAAGAAATGTTTTGGAAAGGTAAAACTTCTTCACAGTTCTACAGTTCTGACAGTTCATTCATTGGGAGCCATGAAAGTTAAATGGGCTTCAAATTGGGTTTTATTTTCTAGTGGAGACATGCTATGATTCTTAGATACGGTGTGCCGCTTTCGGAATTTCTCTCAAAAACAGAGTTTTCTCATTTGGCCTAGCTTTAAAGCTTGGGGGCGAATGGCTACTTTGCTATATTGCTTTCTGTCATATTGCAGCGAAGGGGGGGGGTGCTTTAAGCATGTTTTAGAGAGGACCAACCACCCCTCCCATACTACATAGACAACACGAGGATATCAGAGCAGCTACTGCTGTGAATAAAAGTCTAGGTTAGTGGCAATCATTGTTGCAGGTCAAGAGAGCCCCTCTAGCACAGGAGGGCATCATAGAGAGCCTGGAGATAATCAAGAAATAATAACAAGACTAGTTTCCATCATGTATCACGTGACTTGATCCTGTGGCACCATGGCACCATGCATTCATAACATGCTAAAAGTGTGCTGTACATGAAGTGTTCCCCACATCATCAGTCACCCTATCAAGTCCTTTGAACATCTGGGCTTGAGAAGAAGGATCTCTTTCACCCCACACTTTTTAAGAATTGGTGACTAAGCTGCTTTCTTGCACAAGATCAGTTTTGGGTGCAATACACGATGTGCAACCTCCGTACAGACCCTAGAAAACTCAAACGGTCCTCAAAACTTCCAGACTGATTCTGAGAATGCTATTCAGAGTAGTTTAAGTAGTTCATCATCCCTAGTGGGATAAATCGTACAGGCATTTTATTGAGATGATTTGTTTTAAACTCAGCTTCTTCTCTTTCTTTCTTTTTTTAAATTCTGGTGGAAATTCTGTGACCTATAATCCTGCAAATGGTCATTTTGACACTCGTAAAGAATTGCTGGTTATTTCAGGTTAATTCATCTCTTAAAAGCAGAAAAGCTTTGAAAATGATGTGGCTTCCCTGTTATTATAGCCACTGTATACGCACACCCCTTTCCCCTTTTAGTTTCAGCCGGAGACGTGCGCTTTGTGTGACCTCTGCAGCTTCTACTAGATACTCAAAAAGCATGACCAAGGTTAAGGGCAGGCAACAGTTATTAAAATACATTGTCAAGTACCATTGAAAACTCTAGCATAGATGCATCCTTGACCTTAACTACCATCTACCTTCATGCCTTCCTATGCTAGTATTAGCATTACTTTCTGATTCTGTAAGCCCAGAACAGCTACCTTGTGATCATCGCTCTCCGTTGTTGATAAGACAACGAGGAATGCAGATGTCCGTGGCTCGCGGCGCCATTTTTGTTGTCCGTGGCAATTGCCGCAGAAAGACAGAATCTCAAGCGGGAAAGATTTATCAGTCCAATTGCACTGTGGGGGAAATTGTAGGGTGGAGACTCCCTCAGATGAAAACTCTGATTCCCTGTAATTTCCCACTGGTTTCCACATCAGCCTTCCCTCATGTGATAAAAACTACAACAGAAATAATGAGAAAAGGAATCTGCAAGACTGTGATTGAATTAATGATATGGGCTACATCTTTGAGATTACATTTATTTGTTTACTTAGTTTATATACAGTTAAAACACAATGTCATAAAGTAACAACCTGTTGCCTAAAAGTTTCCATCAGAGAGAGAAAACACACACCTTAGATGACTTAACATACACAGCCCAAAACACCATTGTTTTTCAAAATAGTAAAATCAAATATATTTTAACAGCCCAGGAGAATTTGTTTAAAGAACAACTGACCCAATATAGTGGTACCTCCGGATGTGAACAGGATCCATTCCGGAGCCCTGTTCACATCCTGAAGTGAACACAACGCGCGTCTGCATGTGCGCGGGTCGAGATTCGCCACGTCTGCGCATGCGCGTGACGTCATTTTGAGCGTCTGCGCATGCACGAGCGGAAAAACCCGGAAGTAACGTGCTCTGTTACTTCTGGGTCGCTGCGGAGCATAACCTGAAAATGCTCAACCTGAAGCACATTTAACCCGAGGTATGACTATAATGACATTAGAGAAGACAGCAGCTACTAGTCATGTTCCCTATGTTCTACCTTCCATGTCAGAGATAGTATGCGAGTCACAGGTGGGCAGAGTGCTGTTGTGCATCTCCCACAAACATCTGGAAGGCCACTATGACAACAGGATGCTGGACTAAATGGGCCATTGGCCTGATCCAGCAGGGCTCTTCTTATGTTAAGGTGCCAGGCGAGTCTCTCTGGGGAAGGCCGCCATCTTTGAGAAGGCCCTCTTCCACATCACTTCACATGCAGAAGGCATCCAGAGCAGGACCTGTGAGGAAGAGCTGTCTAAATTCTTGTAAAACAACACTTGCCTCTCAGCATCCGTATCTGTCAGGGACTGGGCAGAGGAATGGTGGAGACTGCCTCCCCAGCCTGGCCCTTCCAGAGAAGGACAATTCAGAATTACAACAAGGGTTTAAGGGAAGTCACAGCTCAGAGGAAGTTGAGGGGGAAAGTTGGGAAATAATGGGAGAGGAGGAGGAGGCAGAGCTGGTGCAGCTGGCTGACACATTATCACTAGAAAGCATTCCAGACCCACCATCTCCCAGAATCCGGCGAGCCTTAAAAGTAGGGGAGCAAAGAGCTCGGAGGCAGGTGTGTGTGCTGTTGACGAATGAGGTAGTGGGAGAAAAGCAGGGTTGAGGTTTACTCGGGGCAATGCCGTTATTCCAAGAGGCTGCATTCTCAAACCTCTCTCTGTAAATATTGAATAAAAAGCAGGTGGTAAGAACTTTTCCTTTTCTTATCCGTTCCTGGCAACCTGACGTGGGGGTTGGTTCCTCTGCTGCCTGAGTATGTAGTCCAGAAAGAGAAGAGGTTCAAACCCTGTCATGTCCTGCCTGAAGAGACTCCTGCCTCCTGCAAGCCTCTTCCAGTCACTGAGCTAGATGGACTCAGTCTTAGACAGTAGCTTCCAATATTCATGATGACGCCTCTTCCTTTGCCCCTGAGAGTGATCTCAGGATGGTTTCTGAGACTGGGAAGGGCATTACCTTCTGCACAGCTGAGGTTGTGTGAGACATGATGCTGTTGTTGTCGTGCAGTCAGAAGCACTCTGTATCCATGTCAAACCCAGTGTTATGAACCCCTTGGGCGGGTCCATGCAAAGTTCAATTTCCTGTAGAGTTGAGAAGATGTTTGCTGAGCGCAATGGTAGGTCTTTACTGGTCCACCAGTCAGTAGTACAAGTGTTCCTCGTCCAATAAAGTCTACTGTCAAATGGTATTCAGTGAGAGCTAGCAAAAGCCATGCTGACTGAGGCTTGAGGACATGGACAAGGTGCTTTTGATGGCCTGTCCCAGTGTGGTGTAGTGGTTAAGAGCGATAGACTCGTAATCTGGTGAACCGGGTTTGCTTCCCCACTCTTCCACATGCAGCTGCTGGGTGACCTTGGGCTAGTCACCCTTCTCTGAAGTCTCTCAGCCTCACTCACCTCACAGAGTGTTTGTTGTGGGGGAGGAAGGGAAAGGAGATTGTTAGCCACTTTGAGACTCCTTAAGGGGAGTGAAAGGCGGGAAAGCAAGTCCAATCTCTCTCTCTCTCTCTCTCTCTCTTTTGCCCTCTTGACCATTGCCCCTTCTGGCTTCTCTGCGCAAGTTTGGAGGAGACCCAGGAGTTGGTGAACACACCCTTGTATGAGGGGACAATTCAAATAAGGTGACTGTTGATGTCAAACTATGGAAAAATGGGATTCAGATGCTGGACTGCTGGTAAATGGGAGGGGTTGGGGGGTTTCTGCCCTCTTTGAGGCCTGTATAAAAAGTCTAGACTACAAAATAGGGTGAAAATGATTCAGAATGACTCTGACTTCTCTGAGGCTAGTAGGTCCCAACCTCTACGTCTCTTGCACCCCTCCCAGCATGAACCAGACCACATTCTGCCCTCCCTGCAGTAGAATCACAAGCTCAAAGGCCTCCCAAATCTCCTCCTGCCAGAAGAGGTCCTCAAGGAGTGCAAAGATGTTTAGAGATCAGGCCCATCTGCATCTGGGAAATGATGGGAGTTCATTTTCCTGGATTAACTGCTAATCAATCCAAGAGAAAGGACTGACTGCCAATCTCTTGCAAGCGAGCTGAGAGATATTCTAGCTGCTACAACAGGGGCTTGACTGCTCTGAGTATACTGGTGTGTTGAGTTTAGTGTTTTAACAGAAAGTAGCACATTTGTGAAGATGTAAATGGCATTTAATGCACTGAAGTAACTATTTGATTTGTAGTTTCCAGCATTCCCAGCTACGCAGCGGAAAGCCTCTAGGAACTTTGCACTTTCTGATTTTCTCTCCCTCTCCCTCCAACGTCCCAAGCAATTATCCCTCTTCAGTGCCAGTTAATTTGTGAATGGAATATCAATAATTTATACGAGTATTAACGACGCTGATCATACCGGGGCAGAAAAGAAACATGATGCTTGACTTCTCTCTCCAATCCATAAAAAAGAGGCAATTAATTTTGGGTTTCTTCTCTCAAATCTGAAGAAAACATATTACATCTCGAAGTATATTTAGCAAGTGTTCTCCTCTTTAAAGTGGAATAATTCATCACTGTCTCTAAAATGAAGTTTATTCGAATGGAAATAACATGGTTTTTAAATAAAATATTTCATTGCCAGCTCCTGGTCTCCATATCATTACCTGCATTCTTTTTTTTAAAGAGAGAGAAAAAAGTGCCCCTCACTTCTTCTTTCGAGAGTATCTTTAAAAATACATTTCTTCTGATGTTGATCCTTCTAACTCTGGCCCTTCCTGCCATCTCGTTTCCGAATCACTCCACCATGTAATTGTATATTACTGAGATAAGTTGTGACTTGTTCTGACTTTAGTATATTTCTATTTCTATTTAATTAAATGGGGTTTAGCACAGTGCTGAGAGGGGAGCCCAACTGCAAGGAGCAATGCTGGATGGCGGGTTTATTCTCTTTATCTTCCTCCACTTGAACCGTCCTCCCATAGCATCGCAGCCATATAAATAACCTACGTGGTACTCGAATCAGGTTTGCTCTGGGCTTGAGATTGGAAAGTCTTTAGGTCAGGAAGGCAGAAGTATAATATGAATCAAGGTGACAGGAATGGCTTTTGAATAATTTTGTTAATCAGGCACCTTCAGCAGCTCCAGTCTCGTAACTTGTTTACCAGACAAGCCTCGACTAAATCTATGCATTTTTTTTTAATTGCTAGGCGAGCTTTATTGAACCGAGCCTTAATTAGGGCAGCTGTGATTGTCTTGCATAATTAACTGGGCTTCATTTATAATTATTTTCTGATAGTTGAAATTGTTTCCCGCATGTAGTGACACACAGTACTAATGGCATGGCTGCAACCCCTTTGATTTCTGTTTATTAAGTAAAGATGTGGATTGGACAGATGTAAAGGAGGACATTGCTCTTGCTGAAAGGAGCCGCTTGCCACATGGGTCCTAGAAAAGCCAAGGTAAAGGTAAAGGACCCCTGGATGGTTAAGTCCAGTCTAAGGCGACTATGGGGTTGTGGTGCTCATTTTGCTTTCAGACAGAGGGAGCTGGCATTTGTCCACAGACAGCTTTCCAGGTCACATGGCCAGCATGACTAAACCGCTTCTGGCACAACAGAACACTGTGATGGAAACCAGAGTGCACGGAAACACCATTTACCTTCCTGCCACAGCAGTACCTATTTATTTAGTTGCACTGGCGTGCTTTCGAACTGCTAGGTTGTCAGGGGCTGGGACAGAGCAACGGGAGCTCACCCCATCATGGGGATCTGAACTGCTGACCTTCTGATCGGCAAGCCCAAGAGGCTCAGTGGTTTAGATGACAGCGCCATCCGCATCCCTATAGAAAAACGGTGTTTCCATGTGCTCTGGCTTACGTCATAGTGTTCAGTTGCGCCAGAAGCGGTTTAGTCATGCTAGCCACATGACCCAGAAAGCTGTCTGTGGATAAACACCAGCTCTCTTGGCCTGAAAGCGAGATTAGTGCCACAACCCCATAGTCGCCTTTGACTGGACAGGGGTCCTTTTCCTTTCCCTAGAAAAGCCAAACGTGCCAATGGAACGTGGTTAATAAATATCATAAATGACATTTTTACAAAAACAGAAGAAGAAAAACTGTTTTCTGACATTTCTCTTCTGTACAACTGCAGGAATCCTGTCACCTTTTGCCTCTGTCCTCTCAAAGTAATAATTCCCAGCCTTCGTTTTCATTAGGATAAAGGTGGATCTTTTAAGAAATGGTTTTGTTTTGTGGGTTACCTGAGTGGAATGAGGTTGCAGGGGTGTGACTCTGGTCCTGCTCGTGACAACTTGTGACTTCTCCTAACACCACCACTCTCCATCCATATGTTAGCAAAGGTGTCTGAGGCAGGGAATTCTCTACATGTAACAGTGGTGTAGCATGGGCCCAGAGGGGTGGCACAAAATTCTGAGAGGGACACAAGCAGGCGCAACACTTGAGCACTCTGCCCTTGAGCTGGCCAAGCCAGGAGGCGGTGGAGCTGCCACGTCAAGAAACATATGCAGCCATCACTAGCAGCAGTGCCGGCAGTCACTGCCTCACGGGCTCTGTGTGTGCCCCCGCACTGGCGCACACCTCAACCCCAGCTGCCTTGTTCACTGGGCAGATGCAACACTTTCCCTGCCCCAGGCACCAGCAACCCATGCTATGCCACTGGCATGTAGATCTCTCTGCAGATAGGCTTGACTGGATCGTGCCAGGGCCTGCCTCAGATGCCCATGCTGAAGCATTGCTGTTGTTTAGTCGTTTAGTTGTGTCCGACTCTTCGTGACCCCATGGACCAGAGCACGCCAGGCACTCCTGTCTTCCACTGCCTCCTGCAGTTTGCTCAAACACATACTGCTGGCTTCGAGAACACTGTCCAACCATCTCATCCTCTGTTGTCCCCTTCTCCTTGTACCCTCAATCTTTCCCAACATCAGGATCTTTTCCAGGGAGTCTTCTCTTCTCATGGGATGGCCAAAGTATTGGAGCCTCAGCTTCAGGATCTGTCCTTCCAGTGAGCACTCAGGGCTGATTTCCTTCAGAATGGAGAGGCTTGATCTTCTTGCAGTCCATGGGACTCTGTAGAGTCTCCTCCAGCACCATAATTCAAAAGCATCAATTCTTCGGCGATCAGCCTTCTTTATGGTCCAGCTCTCACTTGGTTCTCAGTCCACATACTGCTTAAGCCTGCCTTGTAGAATTTTAAGCATAACCTTGCTAGTGTGTGAAATGAGTGCAATTGTGCGGTAGTTGGAGCATTCTTTGGCACTGCCCTTCTTTGGGATTGGGATGTAGACTGATCGTCTCCAATCCTCTGGCCACTGCTGAGTTTTCCAAACTTGCTGGCATACTGAGTGTAGCACCTTAACAGCATCATCTTTTAAAATTTTAAATAGTTCAGCTGGAATATAGTGGTGCCTCGCAAGATGAAAATAATCCGTTCCGCGAGTCTCTTCGTCTAGCGGTTTTTTCGTCTTGCGAAGCAACCCTATTAGCGGTTTAGCGGCTATTAAAGGCTTAGCGGCTTAGCGGCTAAAAGGCTATTAGCGGCTTAGCGGCTTAGAAAAAGGGGGGAAAGCGAAAAAAATCGCAAAACTCGCAAGACGTTTTCGTCTTGCGAAGCAAGCCCATAGGGAAATTCGTCTTGCGAAGCGCATCGAAAAACAGAAAACCCTTTCATCTAGCGGGTTTTTCATCTTGCGAGGCATTCGTCTTGCGGGGCACCACTGTATCATCACTTCCACTAGCCTTGTTATTAGGAGTGCTTTCTAAGGCCCATTTGACTTCACTCTCCAGGATGTCTGGCTCAAGCTCAGCAACCACACTACCTGGGGTGTACGAGACATCCATACCTTTCTGGTATAATTCCTCTGTGTATTCTTGCCACCTCTTTTTGATGTCTTCTGCTTCTGTTAGGTCCTTGCCACTTTTGTCCTTTATTATGGTAATCTTTGTACGAAATGTACCTTTCATATCTCCAATTTTCTTGAACAGATCTCTGGTTTTTCCCATTCTATTGTTTTCCTCTATTCCATTGTTTATTGTTTTCTTTGCATTGCTCGTTTAAGAAGGCCTTCTTGTTTGGACTGTTGCAATAGAGGGAAGTGGGAGCTATGCATTGTCACCAGGGTGTGTCCTCTTCCTCCTCTTAATATATCATTTCTTAAGCACCTAAATAACAAGAATCTGTATTTGCTATATATTTTGGAAAGTTGCTTGTCCATTTGCTATGTATCTGGGCTTCCTATTTCAGCCTTGCATATTTGGTTGGTACTCATGCCAATGCGTCCCACCAGTGCAGGGATATACTCTTGATCAATGGAACTTCTCCCTCCCCCTTCTCTCAGTGTGCACCTCATGTTCTCCCGCAATCTGCTGTGGAGGGTGGTGGGGGTGAACCCTGGACATATTTATGGGGCACTCAGGGAAGGAGAGGGTGGAAGTTTCTTTGTGCAAGCATAAATGCATCTGCTGATGGGAAAAGTTGTGTGGCACTACATTGAATACAATCCATAGTTCCAAAAACATATAGCTTTGGGGGGCAGGATGAAGAAAGAATTACGTATAATGCTGTTTTCATGAAATGTATCCTGCAAGAGTTCTGTCTCTTGGGGGGAAATTGCATTGTGCCGTTTTAGCAATTACTGCAAGTGTTTCTTAACTACAACCCCTGGGGCTTATGATTTTGCTTTTGTCAGCTATTCCTTTTTTGGTGGTGGTGGTGGCAGTGTGTGTGTGTGTGTGTTTCTCTCTCTCTCTCTCTCTCTCTCTCTCTCTCTGTGTGTGTGTGTGAAACTTGCTCATTTTTACCTGATTATTCAGAATCATTTGTGCAGCCTGGGATCCCACAAATACAAAGCAAAATATATTTTTAGGAAAAGATTAACTCAGCAACAGTGCGATCTGAAAAAAATGCTCTATTCAGAAAGTAACCCTTTCCCCATAGCTATAACGTTGTTCTGAAATGAAATGTTCACTTTTCTCTTGATTTGAGATTACCAAAAGGTTTAATTTATTTTAATCATTGTTTAAGTGACTTGAATTTTCCTTAAATGCTAGTCAATAAGAAGATTAAAACATAAATGGCAGTAAATGTGCTCTAAATATCAGGCTTGCTGAAATATTTCCAAGGCCCTGGATCCTCTTAACCATAATCTCCTTTTGAAAACAGGAAAAAAATGTCATCCATATGAGCATCTCATGAATTTAAGCTCTGATTAGGCAAGGAATTATGTACAGTAGCTTTAGAAATCTGATAATTAAAAAGGAAACACAAGATCCTTTTAGTTGTGACATTTAAAAGCCTAATAATGCTAGAGAAAGGTTTTCAGCATTTCAGGACCCCACTTTGAGAACTGCACTAGGTAGTTTATTTGAATTATAGGTGCTTTAAACACCAGTTTAATCATTCTGTTACTTGAAAGCAAGAACTGGGTTGACATTACTTGGATTTCAAGCCTTGCTCGCCTTTCCTAGTGAAAGGGAAAACAAAGATGATTAACAACAATAACTAATGTTTTTTGACCACTTTCCAAAGCTGGAGATTGGAGTCAGTTGATTTAATTTGTACTGTAAACCTATGACACAGCCATGCCCATTTTACAGATGGAAAGAGAAGGTGTGTAGACGAGACCAATAATTTTAATTCAGAGTGCTTTCCTAGTTTCTCAGACATTCATGGAGAGTAGCTTTGAAGGGCCTCTCTGTACGAAGCAGAGAAACCTTCCCCTCCTTCCTGCTTCCACTGAGAAGCCACAGCAGTTGTTGCCACCTTCTTCTTCTTCTTCTTCTTCTTCTTCTTCTTCTTCTTCTTCTTCTTCTCCTCCTCCTCCTCCTCCTCCTCCTCCTCCTCCTCCTCCACCACCACCTCCTCCTCCTTCGTTGTATCTCACCTTTTACATATGAGACATTTACTATTTACTACTACTGCTACTACTACTACTACTACAGCTCACCCTCCATTCCATAGCATCAGAGGTTGGTAGTCAACAGTCTAATAAAACACATTATAAATACAGCAAGAGCAGTGAACAAAAGCACAACATCAAATACCAAAAGGCAGCAGCAGCTTACTGTGCTTTCTCTCAAAACATGTTTAAGAAATGTATTTTGTGATTTGCTTAAACTGTTGAGAACTATGCCACAATACTGAGAGAAGCGCAAAAAGTGATGGGATGCTAATATCTGGTCTACACCCAGATCAAATTCCTCAAACGGTCCTTGAGCCCAAGTCATCTTTCTACCAAGAGCAGCTAGCATACATGGTAGCCCAGCGATGAGCAAGTTGCTGGGTCTTTCTATGCAAATTGCAGAATGGTATCTACTCTAGACAAGGGGTAGGGAAACTGTAGCAACATGTTTGGGGGGGGAGGACAAATCTGATAAATTCTGGTCATTTCATTGTTCGGTTATCCACATTTCCGCATCAGTTTGCATTTGCATTTTTTGTCAAAAAGTAGTCCTCGTGAAAATTCACCAACCTTTTAGCACGAATTTATCCTAACATTCAGTTTTTGTATGCAATTTTGCCTAACATGCATGTTTTGCTATATAATATAATGTATGTATTTGTATGCTGGTTTGGCTAATATATGAATTTAATGACACCCTCATCTATACGTTTTTGTACACATTATGTGGCTGGAGGACTGCATTGCATAATTCAGAGAAATGTGAATGTCAAAGGACAGCTATGCTTCACTCTATGCATTGTCTTGGAAAGTGTGAATTAGGTGGCTTTGTTATGTATACTTGGTTTAATTCACACTGAAATGAAAATGCATGTGCATTATCAAAGGTTTAATATCTAGACTAGGCTAGACTAGACACATAAACACTCACAGCCATACACAGCCTTCTTAGATCCCAACATCAGCTCGCACTGGCTTGTGACCATGTCAGATTTTCTTTTTGGCTTTGCTGATGTAATGCTGCAATGCACAGAAAGAGACAGCAGGTGGTGACTATCATATGCCCTAGCTAGGGTCAGAGGATAAATTCAACCCAGTTCACATTTAAAGACGAACTTTCCTAGTTTGTGCTTTCTGAAACAATATGAGAGCTGAAACACAGCCATCCTTTCAAAATTCTCACTTCTCCCAATTCTGACATGCAGTTCTCCAGCCATGCAATGTGTGCAAAAAATGCATATATTATGGCATGGGTAGGCAAACTAAGGCCCAGGGGCCAAATCCAGCCCAATCGCCTTCTAAATCCAGCCCGCAGACGGTCCAGGAATCAGTGTGTTTTTACATGAGTAGAATGTGTGCTTTTATTTAAAAATGCATCTCTGGGTTATTTGTGGGGCATAGGAATTCGTTCATTCCCCCCCCCAAAAAATATATAATCTGGCCCCCCACAAGGTCTGAGGGACAGTGGACCGGCCCCCTGCTGAAAATGTTTCCTGACCCCTGTACTATGGTGTATGTGTGCATATAAATGTGCATATTGGTGGAAAGAACACAAAGGGCTCAGGATGTTAGAGTTTGTTCTTTCAGTACACCAAGATCAGTGAATCCAGATCATGTGTGCACGTGAGATTTATCCCTCTGTCACTAGACATTTACTGAGATTACACAAAGTTCTGTGTGGTCCAGGAACACTGCTTATGCAAGGATTCAAATCTGCATTTGGATCCAAAGGATGTGGGGATCACTGTCCCTTTCCCCTACTCCCACAACTGACAGACTTATTTCCATACCCAGTTTCCAGGATTGTATCAGCTAGTCTCTCTTGCCCCCATGCACATGTGATTCTGGCAGTGATAACCGTGACAGAGACAGAACAATGCTGCAAAGGTTTTGATCAGCAGGAGCATCGGGGACACTCAAACTCTCCAAATCTTCATGAACACGTTTGGGGAGATAGACTGCAGACAAATCGGATGCCCTAATAAAAATAGCTATTTAAACTTCATGCTGCCGGGGCCAGGTGCTGGCAAACTTCCCTACTAATTTAAGATTTGGATTCAGGCATCTGGAGAGCATCCCGCTGACATACACACAGAGCAACCAACCTGCCATGTCATTTTCTTTTACATTTATTTGGATCAGTGGATTCCAAACTTTTTTCCTTGGGGGAACCCTTTCCTCATCAACTTCTCTGTCTTGCCATATCACTTGGTCTGCCCAGCTAGTCGGCTTTGGAATGTGTTGCAGAGCATTCTGGGATAATTTCTAGGGGCCATATAGAGCATTAGTCAGGCCCATTGGGTTTTGCTGTTGCTCTATGTCAGAGATGGCTAAACTGTAGCTCTACAGAAATTGCTGGGCTACATACATCTCCTATCATCCAGACCCTGACCATTAGCCATGCCAGCTGGGCCTGATGGGTGTTGGGGTCCAACAACAACAACCGAAGGCCCCTAGGTTAACAACTCCTGCCCTATTTGCGTTCCTTAAAGGTAAAGGGACCCCTGATCATTAGGTCCAGTCGTGACCGACTCTGGGGTTGCGGTGCTCATCTCGCTTTATTGGCCAAGGGAGCTGGTGTACAGCTTCCGGGTCATGTGGCCAGCATGATTAAGCCGCTTCTGGCGAACCAGAGCAGCACACGGAAACGCCGTTAACCTTTCTGCCGGGGCGGTACCTATTGATCTACTTGCACTTTGACGTGCTTTCGAACTGCTAGGTTGGCAGGAGCAGGGACCAAGCAACGGGAGCTCACCCCGTCGCAGGGATTCAAACCGCCGACCTTCTGATTGGCAAGTTCTAGGCTCTGTGGTTTAACCCACAATGCCACCTGCGTCCCTCTATATGTGTTCTTTAGACTGCATCAAATACTCCCCTCTAGTTACACACAGCAGTTGACAACCAGCAATGGCGCACAAGCTGTCTTTCAGGAAAGTTTGTCTGTCATTATCGATCTTCTTATCAAGGAACCCCTCATAAGCTCCCAAGGAAGCCCAAGGTTCCCTGGAGTATGAATTGAAAACTACTGATTTAGATTGCAGGTAATCCAGGACGCCCAACCTGGTTTAACATCAATATCTCTTTTCACCTCCCCTTTTCTGCTCCAACATGATTCATCTCTAGTCGTAAGCGACAAGTAATTGCTTAGTACAAGTGAATCCTCATAAATATTGATTGTGAAATATCCTGTAAATGTGCAATGAAACTAGTGAGAAACATTAAAAGAAACATGTTTACCAAAGACTCTTTAAAGGCAGGAAGGTGTCTGTGTGTGAGGGGGAAACTAATTCCAGAAGGAAGTCACACGTGTCAACTCTTTTCTCCAGTTGGCTAAGTAACAGCAAGGCTGTTTCCTAACTAAACAGTCTCATTAACATAAGCATAACTACAGGGTAAATTTTCAAGCTCATTCCACGGAATTCATGGAAGGGGAGGGAATATTCTTTTAATATGCACAAGTCATGCAGACAATGATATGAAGCTAATTCGTTTCATCATATTATCACCGTATCACATTAGCTTAAAAGAAATAATAATGCAACATGGAAAATGTTTGCATATTAGTGGAAACTCTCATTGTACCCTATTAGCACCATATCATATTAGTATTGCATTAGGCGATTATGCTTCAGTGCTAAAATGATGAAATCCCCACTGCGAAAACTGATATTGAATTCTTGTAATGTTTTAGAACCATTTTTAGCTCCACACATAAATAATTCATGGGAGAAGATCTAATGAATTGAAGAGAGAGAGAGAGAGAGAGAGAGAGAGAGAGAGAGAGAGAGAGAGAGGAACCATCCCTTGACATTATGAGAATATTTATGAATGTAAAGTCATGAAAAATGATTCTAAAAAAAATATGGAGACCAAAATATCTGGCTTATTGCCATAGCCTGCTTACATACCCTGAGCAGAAAACTGAGGCACGCACCCATGTTTCCGTGTGAACCTGCCGAATTGATTGAAAGAAATGACTGTCTATGGGCTGGCAGAGTCTTGACATCTTGCCTGGAGCATGTATAGAATCATAGAGCTGGGTGTCAAAGGTCATCTAAGCTGACAGCCACCATCACCTCTGCCAACAAGAATTTTCAGGACTGCAAACAATTGCCCCAGAAACACTAATATTTGAAATGAAGCCATTTTCACAATTTCTCTAGGCAACCAGGAGCTGGAATACATAACCAGGAGAATCACATGGTGTGGCTTTCAGACCACAAGTGAAAAGATCACAGTCTTTTTAAAGAGAGAGAGAGAGAGAGAGAGAGAGAGAGAGAGAGAGAGAGAGGGAGATTGAGAGAAATCCTGCACGTGAAAATTAGCTCACCAAGAACAAAGGTTTCACCCCTGGTGCAATAGTTATCATTGCTTTAAACATGGGGACAGTGTGGCAGGGGGACTGAGCAGTTTAAAAGTACCCCTTTATGAAGGGTACTTCTCAACTGATGAAGATGGTTAAAGCTATCTTGGCCCATGAGCAGATCGAGAGATAAGACTTGATAGAGATAGGTTTGTGAGTCTGGGGTGGTAGTTTCATCCCAGTATTTCTGGAGCTGTGTTGTCATTCTTTCCAGGGCAGGGGGCAATTTCCATTATAGTTGCAAGTGTATGAGCAAAAAAACATCAAAATGGTAGTGTAGCATTAAAAATACACAAATGCCTAGAGCTGATAATGTCTGCAGGTAATACCTGAAGTTCAATCCCATGTTGACCGACATTGGCTGTTGGGCGTTGTTAGGAGATCCCTGTTCCTCTCTCAGAGGTACAATTCACAAAACTTCCTGAGAAGAAGGGATTGATTGCCAAATCACTCCAGACATTTTTTTTCTTTTTTTGCTCTGGGTGAGGAATAGGGGTGTTCTAACAGCTGGATTATGGAGAAAGCTAGAGAGTTCCAGAAAAAAAATGTACTTCTGCTTCATTGACTATGCAAAAGCCTTTGACTCTGTCAACCACAGCAAACTATGTCAAGTTCTTAAAGAAATGGGAGTGCCTGATCACCTCATCTGTCTCCTGAGAAATCTCTATGTGGGACAAGAAGCTATAGTTCGAACTGGATATGGGACAACTGATTGGTTCAAAATTGGGAAAGGAGTACAACAAGGCTGTATATTGTCTCTCTGCTTTTTTAACCTATATGTAGAATTCATCATGCGAAAGGCTGGGCTGGATGAATCCCAAACCGGAATTAAGATTGCCGGAAGAAATATCAACAACCTCAGATATGCAGATGACACAACCTTGATGGCAGAAAGTGAGGAGGAATTAAAGAACCTTTTAATGAGGGTGAAAGAGGAGAGTGCAAAATATGGTCTGAAGCTCAACATCAAAAAAACTAAGATCATGGCCACTGGTTCCATCACCTCCTGGCAAATAGAAGGGAATGAAATGGAGGCAGTGAGAGATTTTACTTTCTTGGGCTCCATGATCACTGCAGATGGTGACAGCAGTCATGAAATTAAAAGACGCCTGCTTCTTGGGAGAAAAGCAATGAAAAACCTAGACAGCATCTTAAAAAGCAGAGAGATCACCTTGCCAACAAAGGTCCGTATAATTAAAGCTATGGTTTTCCCAGTAGTGATGTATGGAAGTGAGAGCTGGACCATAAAGAAGGCTGATCGCCAAATAATTGAAGCTTTTGAATTATGGTGCTCTTGAGAGTCCCATGGACTGCAAGAAGATCAAACCTATCCATTCTGAAGGAAATCAGCCTTGAGTGCTCACTGGAAGGACAGATCCTGAAGCTGAGGCTCCAATACTTTGGCCACCTCATGAGAAGAGAAGACTCTCTGGAAAAGACCCTGATGTTGGGGAAGATGGAGGGCACAAGGAGAAGGGGACGACGGAGCACAAGATGGTTGGACAGTGTTCTTGAAGCTACGAACATGAGTTTGAGCAAACTGTGGGAGGCAGTGGAAGACAGGAGTGCCTGGCGTGCTCTGGTCCACGGGGTCACGAAGAGTCAGACACTATTAAAAGACTAAGCAACAACAACAACTTTTTGCATCCTTAACTAGGGCTGCCATATTTCAAAAAGTGAAAATATAGACAAGTTGTTGAGCTTTTTCCCTAGGCTGCTTGTTGTAAAACAACAACAACAACAACAACAACAACCACCACCCTGAAAGTGGTTTATATAAACTCGTTAAGAGAAAAATATACCCTTGAGGAAAGTGAGGCACTGAGGCAGGGATGTCGCTGGGTGAGTAAGCCCGCTTCTGCCTAACCATGTCCCAGAGCATTTTGAATCACTGCCTTGCACATACCTCACAACATTGCTCCGATGAAAATAGGGACATCCTATTCCATAATAACAATTTTACTATTTATACCCTGCCCATTTGAGCGGGTTGCCCCAGTCACTCTGGGAGGCTTCCTACATATATAAAAACATAATAAAACACAAAACATTTTTAAAAACTTCCCTGCCTTCAGATGGCTTGGGGGTCAAATGACTCCATACTCTCTCACATTCCTCCAATGAAAATAGGGATATCCTACCATACCCTCCAACATTTCTCTGATGAAAATAGGGTTGTCTGATGAAAATAGGTGTTATGTTTCCAAGGGGTTGCTCGAGAGCAAGCAGGCAAATACCTCCCTGCTCAGCTGTGAAGCCTTGCTTTTGATGCAAAAATAAACTTTATCTGTCCAGAGCGCCACTCTCCCGTGGCTGGCTCATTCACTGGCAGAATCCGTGAGTGGGCGGGGCTTAAACTTTCCCCAGCAAAGTAATTTCTTGATGCCCAGTCTGCGCCTCCCCTCTTGGCGCGAAAGCTTACTGCGCAAGGAGGGCGTGGGTAACGGAGGGCCTCTCTCCTCCCCACTTTGCCCAGGCAAGGTGTCCTGGCACCACCTTGCCTCTTCCGAGCCCTGCAGCTCCTCTCCACTGGAGGCGTGGTTACTCTCCTCCGCTGAGGAGCTGCTTCCCACGATCTTTGGGGCTCTCTGTAATCCATCCGGCTTTTCCTCTCTCCCTCCTGAACTGATGGCAGTTCCCTGACAATAGGGTTGTCCTAAGCTGGACATTCTGGATTAAATCAGAAACTGGGACAGCTTCTGTAAATCCGGGACTGTCACCGATGAATAGGGACACTTGGTTGGGTGGACAGAAAACATCCATCTCTGGACTATGTATATTTTAGCTGCTGTCTCCAGGTTGAGGAGAAACTCCATGTTCAGGTAAGCTGAGTTGTTATTCAAAGCAATCTGCTGATTTCCTAATGCCTCTGATGGCAAAATATCTCTCACATTATTTTAAAAAGAACCTAAGCATGCCTTCCAATCTGTGGATCACACCCAAGTACCAGAAGAAGAACTGGGCCAAGCTCTTTCAGAGAACTAAACAGCCTTTGGATACAATGGCAATAGGCTTCTGCATCTTTCTACAAAATGTAGGTGGGTGAACTACTTTGTGATCAGATTCACTGAGTTCAGCTCTTCTTCATTACAAGCATGAATGCACCCACCAAGTTTACACTGAAGAGCAAGAAAGCTTATGGAAAACATTTGCCCTTATATTCTTTACACAGCATGCTGGAATTTTTGTAGCAAATCTCTATAAAGGCTAATGGCTACCTGACTGTGCACAACTGTGAATATTCAAGGTAAAAACAAAAATGCTCTTGGAGTGATAGGGTTTCTTTTCCCCTTAGTGATATGACCACTGCATACTAATTTGATTATGAGAACATATATATTTTCATGAAACTGATGTGATGTTCTCGATTCAGAATTCAGTGGGCAAAGATAAGAAAGGACTTCCTAGTTCAAAGGCCTTGGGCTTAAATTCTTGATTCAGAGTTGGCCTATGATTATGGCAAATATATACAGCCATATTTAGGACTGTAGCCATAAGAAGCTGATCCTAGCACCCCAAAATCATGATGTGGTGCCTAGGAATTAGAAATATTTCCCTGCCATGTGATAAAGTTGCCAGATTCAGGATGTATGTCTTTCTTTCGAGACTCTCCTAGACCACATCAACACAATTTATTCAGGGACTATCACAGCCATGGCTTCTCCCAAGAATCTTGGCAAATACAATTTGTGGTTGAGTTGGCTATGAGATTGCCTGCATCAATGCTATTTTGCAAGCAATACAGTGGCAGCGGTGGCACTCCAAGGGCAGGCAGGCAGGAAGTTCTCCATCACTGGCTGTATAGTGAACAAGAAGTGGCAGGAAGTTAAACTAGGACTGCCATATACCTGGATTTTCCTGGACATTATTGGGATTTCAAAGGTGGATTTGACGTCTAGGGGAAATTTCTGAAAGGTGGTGCTTTGTCCCGGATCTTAGGCAAGTCAATAAAAAAATCATGCTTTTTTACTTTTTGAAATATGGCAACCCTAAGTTAAACAGCAGTCAAGCAAGCAGCTGGCAGACCACAATTGTGACATTCCCATTGGTGTCAGATGAGGGGTGCCACCTGTCACCTCCTGAGCTCACCCTGGCTCATCATTGGGCTGACTCTGGACAGGAAGTGAGCTGGTCCACTTTTCCAAAAGATACGCTCACATACATCGCACAGCTTGTCTCTGTATATTTAAATTACCACCACTACAAATAAGTTTAAGTAACATGATCACTGCAGATGGTGACAGCAGTCATGAAATTAAAAGACACCTGCTTCTTGGGAGAAAAGAAATGACAAAACCTAGACAGCATCTTAAAAAGCAGAGACATCACCTTGCCAACAAAGGTCCGTATAGTTAAAGCTATTGTTTTCCCAGTAGTGATGTATGGAAGTGAGAGCTGGACCATAAAGAAGACTGATCGCCAAAGAATTGATGCTTTTGAATTACGGTGCTGGAGGAGACTCTTGAGAGTCCCATGGACTGCAAGAAGATCAAACCTATCCATTCTTAAGGAAATCAGCCCTGAGTGCTCACTGGAAGGACAGATCCTGAAGCTGAGGCTCCAATACTTTGGCCACCTCATGAGAAGAGAAGACACCCTGGAAAAGACCCTGATGTTGGGAAAGATCCAAGGAGAAGAGGGCGGCAGAGCACAAGATGGTTGGACAGTGTTCTCGAAGCTACCAGCATGAGTCTGACCAAACTGTGGGAGGCCATGGGGTCACGAAGAGTCGGACACGGCTAAACGACTAAACAACAACAACCTGGCTAATGCTCACGGATAGTCTTCTGTATTTGGAAAGAGATATAACAGAGAAAATGGCCTATGGAAAAAAGGGAAGGCAATATTTCACCCCCTCTAATCACATTTTTTTTGGACCCTATTTTTAATTTTTTGTTCCCCTCGCCCCGTGCTCTTTGTATGGGAGATATTACCACAGCTGCTGCAACAGATGCTATTCTGGCCCTGCACAGCTTTCATGTTTCATCTCCAAAACCTTGAAATTTTTACAATATTCATTTTGCAGCTGAATCTGAAAGTAAAATGCAACCGCAATTGCCAAGGAAAAAGAAAACACAGCTTTCTCCAAGGAATCAGAAGGGCATAATCCCCTCAAGCTGAGAAAAGCGCCTCGTATTCTAACAAATGCTGGCTGCATGGATGATGTGCCTGGATTCCCCCCACTGAAAATATGGAACAGAAAAGCTCAAATATTTGACTTCGCTCTGCATCCTTCTTGCTAATGGGGAGGCATGCGATGAGAGACATCTACCCCCAAAACTATATTCTTGGCTTGCTTGAGGAGTTGTCAGCTGTCCGGTGCCATCAATCTAAGTAAGGTTAATTATTGTGATCTTCAGGACATTGCCAGGTGCAAGATTTTGTATTCCTAAAACCCACAGTGGGAGATGTCTTTCAGATGTTGTTGGATTCCAGTTCCCGTCAGCCACAGCCAGCATGGTCAATGGTCAGGGATGATGGGAATTGCAGCCCAGTAGCATTTGGACTCCCCAAGTTAGGGAAGGCTGTAAAAGACATTTTTTTAAAAAAAAGACCTGGGCATATTCACACTACAGACTTAACCTGGTTCAGTAGTCATTTCCTATGGAACTCTTGGAACTGTTGTTCTGTGAGGAGCTTAGAGTATCTAATGAGCCTCAGGGATAGCTCAGTTGATAAGAGCATGAGATTATTAACCTCAGGGTCTTGGGTTTGACCTCCCTGTTGGGCAAAAGATTCCTGCATTGCAAGTGGTTGGACTAGATGACCCTCGTGGTCCCTTCCAACTCTACAATTCAAAGCTTCAAAAGGGTTCTTAATGTCTCAGCCTATTGCTAATCCCAGTAACTTTTTGTTTTGTTTTGTTTCTTTGCCTTAGGAGAGAACCTGTGAAAATTAAAGAGGTATAACCCTTTTTAGGATTTTGCAGTGAAGATAGACCCTTTGAAACAGTACTCAATTTGCCCGAGGTGCCAACATTCATTCTTTGTGTCTTGCGTGGCTTATGGTCAAAATCGTTCTGCATTACTTTAGGCTGAATTCCAGAATATCTGAAGTCCCCTAGAGGCACGATCAGTGCTGCTTCAATAGGCAGGTATGTTCTGATGTGATGCTGCAGAAGGATGCCAAAATAAAATCAATGCTGTATCAGGTCCTATCATAAGCCTAGTAGTTAGGAATAGTGAGTCGGTTATATCCTCACTGCAAATACATGGATTCCTTTTTATCTGACATTGGGTTGCAAAGCTCTCGCTTTCTGAGCTGCTGTCAGGTTGATCAAATGTGAACAAAAGCCACGTTTGAATTTTTCTACCACCTCTTCTACATATTCCTCCATGTGTAAGTGAGACGCATGGGAATGGGGCAATACCTCCTTGCCTTCTTGTCTTAGTCATTTTCCATCCACATAGTGCCAGGGTGGGGAACCTGATACCTAGGGGGCAAATGGAGCCCCCTCTTGTCTCATTCCATCTCATTCCAATTTTAATTTTCATGCCACCTTTCTTACGTTATTATACACAAGGCAGTTTACAAGCTGAAGAAACAACAAGATAGGCAGCAAAGACCACACACCTAATAATCTGATCAAATACAAAAAAGTCACAAAAACTGAAGCAATATTCAACAATCCATCAGAATATAATAGGAAACAGTAAAATTAAATATCAGCAAATAATAATTACAGTTTATACTTACCAATTACAATAAAGAATGACTAAACTATAACCAATAGTCTGGTCCTTATGACTTGCCCCAGGCCACCCACCCACTTGCCAGGCCACATCCTCACCATCTTCACCCACTCCTTGAGTATTTTTGCCTGACTGGAACGTGTCATTGAATCCTGACAAATAACTCTTTCTTCCCTGGGCGGAGTACAGAGAGCAGCAGGTGGAGCAACTGGCAAGATGTGCAAAAGCAAATTTTAGTTCTGTTGCTCCGCCCACTTTTTCCTCTAGCCCCGCCCACCACCTCCATGTGTCCCCCATAAGGTTGCTCCCAAGGAAATGTGGTCCTTGTGCTCTGATACCTCAGCTGTGATGTAGTGGCAATGGGAGGGGGAATTTACAAAAGGCCAAATGGAGAAATAACACCTCTGAATACCTTTTCTCCTGGTTGGCATGAGCTGGCAGGGGTGAGAAAGTGGTGGTTTCTTCATTGTGGAATTTTCCCCTTCCACCACCTGAGGATCACTCAGCTGCTCTTACCTGGATTACTAATCCAACCTGAATTCACAGAATCCCAGAACTGCAGAGTTAGTCGTAAGGGACCCAGGCGCTCATCTAGTCCAACCATTGCAGGAATCTCCACTAAAGCATCCATGACAGATGGCCGTCCAACAGCTGCTTGGAAACCTCCAGGGATGGAGAGCCCACCACCTACAAGTGCATTGCCTATTTACTGTGGAAGAACTTTGAAAAGCAGCCTTGCCAAACAAAACTTTGTCAACCGGCCAAAGGGTGTCCAAAAAGCTTTTAAAGGCAATAACAATGCGATGCAATGATGAAACGCACCACAAAAAAACTGAATTATGTTCCCTGGCACGGTAGCAACAGTGTGGATGTATGCATTCAGAAGTGCTGTTCTTTATTCATTCATTTTGACAGGAGTGCCTGAAAGAAAGATAATTGTTCAGAGTTTGGATGAATGTGTCCTCCGCAAAGACAATGAATTTTCTACTCATGAGCTATTTCTACAGCCTTCTGCCATTAACCCATCTTCACTGAAATGGAAGGGAAGAGTGCCATTTCTGAGCAGAAATTCCAAAATGTGCTGATTGGCGAGCTTCCCTGTCGCCTTCTAACTAGATGGCACAGCAGGCCTTTGGCAAATTCCTTCTGCCAAAGAGTCAGTGACAAATGAAGCTCCTGGTATGTGTTATGGAGACACAGTAGGCAGCGAGTCTCATTTGGACAAACTTCAGCTTTAGGAAACTTTTTCCAAAGTGGAAAACTTGGGGCAAGGCTGCTTGGCTACTATGGAAGCTGGAGGAGAGCAAATGATCATTTTCTTCAATATAAAATAATAATAATAATAATAATAATAATAATAATAATAATAATAATAATAATTGCATCAGTGGTGTGTGGGACTAGGTTTTTAAAAAAAGTTTTTAAACATTATTTTTGTGTTCTTTAAAAAAATGCTTCACTTTGCCATCTCTGTATGCGCCTGCAGATGACCTGTTTATTCAATACGCATCCTGATGTGATTGCAAATAGCTTATGCAGCGGTTAGACAATGTCTGGTCTTCATTGACTGTTCATTCTGATTTGCATATAGGGTGGTTATACGACAGCAAGCATTTGTTCGTAGGATGCTTACATGGTTCCCTGTTAAACGTGGGTGGTGCTGTGGTGTAAACCACTGAGCCTCTTGGGCTTGCTGATTGGAAGGTTGGCGGTTCGAATCCCCATGATGGAGTGAGCTCCCGTTGTTCTGGCCCAGCTCCTGCCAACCTAGCAATTTGAAAGCACACCAGTACAAGTAGATAAATAGGTACCGCTGCAGCGGGAAGGTAAATGGCGTTCCTGTGTGCTCTGACTTCCATCACGGTGTTCTGTTGCGTCAGAAGCAGTTAAGTCATGCTGGCTACATGACCCAGAAAGCTGTCTGTGGACAAACATTGGCTCCTTCGGCCTGAAAGCAAGATGAGCACCGCAACCCCATAGTTGCGGCGTTATGGGATTGCGTGCTCATCTCGCTTTCAGGCCAAAGACTCCTTTACCTTTTTAAAAATTGTTTGTTCATCCGACACTTTACAATGCATTCCCCCATCACTTTCCAACAACAAAATGGCAGATTTGTTGTGCTAGGGCATGGGTAGGCAAACTAAGGCCCGGGGGCCAGATCTGGCCAAATCACCTTCTAAATCTGACCTGTGGATGGTCTGGGAATCAGCATGTTTTTACATGAATAGAATGTGTCCTTTCATTTAAAATGCATCTCTGGGTTATTTGTGGGGCATAGGAATTCGTTCAACCCCCCCCCCCGCATATAGTCCGGCCTCCCACAAGGTCTGAGGGACAGTGGATCGGCCCCCTGCTGAAAAAGTTTCTTGACCCCTGTGTTAGGGTGACAGCCCTCATTGCACAGATCCAAAGTTCCAGGATGCACTTGAATCCCTCTCAAAAAATGATAGCAGTCTAGAGGCACCCTGTGAGTGGAGACACTGAAAACACAACAGAACTCAGTGGTACCCTATCCCTACTTCACTAGCGCATGAGGGCTGACATCATGGAGGGACATCAGTGAGTACTTGCCAAGGCTGACACTCCAGGAGGGGGTCCACCACCAACCACCAGAGACCCCAGGCCGTGATGCTCCTCTCTTTGCTGTTGCTGCCTTTTCACCAACTCTCTCCAAGCAGCGATGGAGAAAAGGGAAGGTGTAGCAACCCCCCCTCTCCTTATATGTTCCTTCTGGCTGTGCGGGTTGGGTCCAAAGTGGAAAGTGGCAGACATATGGGCAGCAATTGACAGCAGCAAGGAGGAGGTGGATAAACACCCAAGGTTTTCCCCAAATTCTGGGGCTGGCCTCAGGGGCTGATCGACTGTGAAACTAATGAATCTTATATTTAAGGGCACCTATTCCCGGAGGGGCCCCAGAAAAAAACTTTAGTCCACATTGCGGGGTTTTTTTTTTTAAAAAAATGGTCCAGTAGACCCAACTTGAGTTGCATGACTCAAATTGATTGATTTTTGTTGTATATATTTCATCAATCCCAAAATGTGAGAGTCAGTAGCACAGATGTTGTAGAGATGGAGTGTTGTGGTGAGATGGCTGTTCTGCTGGGGCTGTTCTGCCCCTTCTTAACAGAGGTTAAGACTCTGGAGGAATAACAATGAATTCACAAAAGTGCTTAAGTGGATACCAGAAACGAAAACTCACAGAAAAATTGTGTTGATCTGTCGTGTAACAACCCCATGGAAGAAGGCAACAGTGGTTATCCAGACCTTGTTTCCCCAAAACAGTACAATCTTCAGGGCCCCCAAAATGTAGGTCTATCACTGGCTGGCCATGCACACACTGGGAGGCCCTTCTCACTTCCCTACACCCATCCCTTCCAGAAGGAACTCACCTTCCTAATACCCCGGCTTGCAAGTAACTTGGGCCCAAAGGCTTGCATGAGTGAGGCTCCACATTCCTATCCCCAGATGGGAATCCATATACTCAGTTACTGGGCGTGTGTTCTTATACTGAAACTGTATCTGCTCATAGCCATCTGGTTGGCCACTCTGGGAACAGGATACAGCCTCTGCCAGCCCATTGAGTTCCTGTTCTACACTTTCCCTTTGCTGGACTCTGGCTCAAATGCAACTCTGGCCCAACCCTCTCTGCCTCACCCCATCCCTTCTTCCAGAGTTATAAAGAACTCCGAAGACTTGCTACCAACAAACTATCTCCCAGCCATTTGCCCCCAGCCAGATCTGTTGACCAAGGACCTGATTCCAGGGGGCAGTGGGGTGGTGGTGCCAGACAGTCCCTCACGCTGTGCTATTATTTCAGAGTCTCCGTATTTGTTCTGCTCCCCTATTCCCCAGCTTCCTTTTCTAAACACGAAGGCAAGAGCGGCAGAAGTCGCAGACTTTTCTGAGCTGGGCTAGCTCGGAAATCTATAATTCATTACCATAGTTAAAAACAGACCGAGGAAATAACTGGAACAGTTTTAAGGAAACATAACTGTCAATATGGCAGGACCCCAGTCATATAGATTCTGCCATAATTGCCGCTGCAGACATGGCATTAGATGAGTATCATTTTGTCAATTAACCTTTTTTCCGTTTCATAGTTTATTATACCCCGGAAGAATCCATTTGTAATGACCTTACTTTACATGATGCCCACCACTTTAAACAATTTACTACCTGCTCCTTTTACCCTTTGCACATATTCGGTTACACTTTCTCCGTGTAATGCATAACCTTATGGCTTGCAGTGAAAGCAACTCTTTTTTAAAATTTATGGAGTGTTTCCTTTAACTAAATACTATGTTGGTGGTAAACTCTTTGTAACACTTTTTATCGGGCTAGCTAAGCATGCAAATATATCCAAGGAGTTCCTCTTAGTTTATCATCCTTTAAAGCGTTGGTTCCATTATTGAAAATGCTTTCTTTTCTGCCTAATTAGTAATAGAAAACATGCTTCTTTCTTGATATTTATCTCCTAGAAAGGATGATAAAATATTAACCCAATTAAAACTTATTGTGATAATCCAGCTGAGAACACAACTGCAAATCTCTTACCAATTGACCTTTCAATTTGAAATACATTTAAAACTGAAGGCTTGATATAACCAAAATGTAAGTTCCATTGATCTTAGTGGGAGAGCTTTTAAGCATCTGTGTAACTCTTCTATTGAAACAAATTGGAACTAAAAGCTCCTTTCCTTGACTGAATAACATTTTGGCTCTTTATTCTAAAATATTTTTTTAAAAGCTGTTGTTCATCTGCAATCGACAAAAAAACAACAGAAAAGAATATTTTTGTGGCCTTGCCGCCTTTGAAGCAGCCAGCAATTTATGCAAACAACTTACCCTCAAAGTTCTGACAATGCGGAGGGCAAGGACTTGTACGGGGAATAGTTAACAAATAGAAAGAAAGGATATATTTTAATTTCAAGGTTCACTGGAAAAATAACATGGGAGGGAATCAATGTTTTCCAAACAGAAGGACAAACTCAGATGGGAAATAAAAAATGTATTTACAAGATTCAAAGACAGTCTGATAAGTGATGGCAAGCTGAAAAGAAAATGTTAAAGCAAAGCGTTTTTTTCAGGTTTGCATCCAGATTTAGCTGGAAAACTATTATTATTCAAGGATGATGCAACAATACCCAAACCCCTTAGAATTCAGTTTCTAGCCCTACAAGGGCCTATTGGGAAATCCTCGCACCCTTTAAGGTATGAATAAAAATGCAACAAATCTGAAGTTACTGCACACCATTGCATCTGCTTCTATTCTGCTTAATCCCTTCTCCAACTTTCTTTTGTCTCCTTCCTCCCTTCCATTCTCATATTCCGGTTCATCTTGCAGTACAATTAAGGAAGCTTACAAAAATAAACATTGACTCGCGCAAACAATTCACATGACCTCCGGGCACCCAATTTGCCCGTCTTAAACCCCTGAAATACTTTGGCTCTTTTGCGCGGGGTCAGCTCACCATCTGCAAACACCACCAGGCACATCAGACATTTCAGAAATGACTTTTATGATTAAGTGCACAAGGCTGTGTGTTGCAGCAGCAGCAGCTGCTCCCTGCCAGGTCTTTGAGCCTCACACCCTAAGTGCCTGCAGGCAAGCCCAACCACTGATTGATTGCTCCATGTGGTACCTGAAGTGGGGACAGGGTAGCAAATTAGAGAGCTTGCCGGGAAGAAAAAAGATTTCTTTTCTCCCTCCATGTGCCTTGTGCCCCAGCCTCCCTGCCTGTCTGGTGTTCTCAGGAAGCTGGCATTTGGTGGGGTGCAAAATTTATAAAAACTGTACTGTACATATTGCTTTAAATGGAAATCTGGCTTATCTTTTAGCAATGCTGTTGAAGTTTCTGGCGTTGTTGTTCTGCAGTTCAGACATCTGCCAGGTGGGGGCAGGAGTGGAGCTGGACAACGTAGTCTCGCCAACACAGGCTATGTAGCAAAGCATCGGTCCTGATTCCATACTGGTGATTCCAGAGGGTGGTATATTTTTTTTTGTCTTGCTTTTTTTCTCTCTCTTAAAGCAAGTTAGACAAGCAGAATCAACTGATTTATTTCTCTTTCCCATTCCTCCCACCTCCCCTCTCCCCATTCCCCATTTGTTCGCTAAGTTGTTAACCACAAACAGAGAGAAAAGATGAAAAATCCAGCAGCTTTGATAATAAGATGAAAATGTCTCTCAATGCCAAGGCTTTCACGCGACCACATCGATAACAGCTTAAAGCTTCCCTCTTTGGACAGAGAAAATCACAGCCATTGAGGGAGCCTAACCAATGAATCCTTGGGGAGAGATTTTCTCTTTATGACATTCTCCTTCCTGATCAGCTGCTCCTGGTAAGTAGAGCCTGTGGAGAAAGCGAAAGCCTCACCTATCTGTAATAACTAGCAAACAGAAGCCAAGCTGACATTCTGCACTATGACAGCAACTGCTAACTTTGGACAGCTTTCACATTTAGTCCTTTGGCTGAATGCGGGTTTTCTAAAAGTCTGTTTACCTAATTGCACATTTTTTCCTCAGTCCAGATTCAGATGGAAGTTAGATGGAGAAGAGGGAGGGGGTGGCGCTGTGGGTTAAACCACAGAGTCTAGGGCTTGCCGATCAGAAGGTCAGCGGTTCAAATCCCCGTGACAGAGTGAGCTCCCGTTGCTTGGTCCCTGCTCCTGCCAAACTTGCAGTTCGAAAGCACGTCAAAGTGCAAGTAGATCAATAGGTGGGAAGGTAAATGGCATTTCCGTGCGCTGCTCTGGTTCGCCAGAAGTGGCTTAGTCATGCTGGCCACATGACCCAGAAGCTGTACGCCGGCTCCCTCGGCCAATAAAGCGAGATGAGCGCCGCAACCCCAGAGTCAGTCACGACTGGACCTAATGGTCAGGGGTCCATTTACCTTTAGATGGAGAAGAAAGATGATGATACTTTCAGGTTCTCATGCATCTTACCACACAAGCCCAGCCCCTCCAAGTGTCCCTATTTTCCAGGGATGGTCCTGGATTTACAGAAGCCATCCCAGTTTCTGATTTGATCCCAGAGCGTTCCGCTTTTACTTAGGACGCCCCTATTTTCATTAAAAAAATCTTAGAGGATATAGAGTTATGTGACCTGTAACCTGATGCATCTGTAACCTGAAGCGTCTGTAACCCGAGGTACCACTGTATTATTATTATTATTATTATTATTATTATTATTATTATTATTATTATTTATTGAATAGGGCATCCCAATTTTCATTAGAAAAGTGCTGGAGGGTGTGCAAGCCTTCTTCTTCCTTATGAGAGTAGTTCCCCCTGACTTGGAGCTTTATAGACATTTTGGACTACAACTCCCATCAGCCCCAGTCAGCCTAGCCAATGACTAGAGATTACAGGAATTGTACTCCAAAGCATGTGGAGGGTACCAGGATGAGGACGACTGTTCTAGGGAGTAATTGGAAGCTGAAATCCTGACTACCTGATAGAGATGGCTAAATATGTCAACTTCAATCCCCCACCCCCACAAGTTCTCATTTTTTCCAATTTTAAAGTCAATTATCTACATTTTCACATCACATCCGTCTGCATTTGAGTGTGAATTGCGCCTCAGACCATCTTGGCTGCGAGTTCTGGAGGACCTGCTTACCATTTTGCAGGCCTTTTCTCACTTGGCCTGGGAGGGCAGACCCCTGACTGACTCCAGCTACAAAAGCTGTGGCTGCTGAACAGAGTCTTGGGCTGGGCTTTTGTTTAGGGGAGTGATTGTTGCTGTTATTGATATTAATTTGTTGCATGTTGATTTGGATCTTCTTATGATTTATGTGGAAACTGTTTAATTTGGTTGTTTACTTTTTGAAGCTTTATTTATTGTTTATGAGTACTTTTGTTATGTTTGTAATTTATGGTTTTATAATTTAACCCCCTTGAGCATGGTTTTATCTGCAGAGAGGTGGCATACAGATAAAATGATGAGATGAAATAGCCAAAATTGCTTGCAAAAATGTGTATAAGAAATACATTTTTCCTAATATGAATTGTTGTAGATTATATTCACTAATATGCATTTACTTCGTTGGTGAACTGCACTGCAAAATTCAGCAAAGTGTGGATTTCAAGTGATAGTGGTGTTTCAGTTCTTGTATTGTTGCAGAAAGTATGAATTAGGTAAGTTTGCCTTTAAATGTGAACTAAACTGAACATACATCCATACTGACAGGGACTTTCTTGAGGATTTCAGAGACTGATTCAAACCCCTCAAGAAAATGGGTGGCCTAATGGACTTAAGAAGCCATAATAATAATAGTAATTTATTATTTATACCCTGCCTATCTGGCTAGGTTTTCCCAGACACTCTGGGTGGCTCCCAACAGAATTAAAAGCACAATAAAACATCAAACATTAAAAACTTCCCTAAACAGAGCAGCCTTCAGATGTCTTCTAAAAGTCAGATAGTTGTTTATTTCCTTGACAATTGATGGGAGTGCGTCCCACAGGGTGGGCACCACTACCAAGAAGACCCTCTGCCTGGTTCCCTGCAATCTCACTTCTCTTAGTGAGAGAACCGCCAGAAGGCCCTCGGAGCTGGATCTCAGTATCTGGGCTGAATGATGGGGGTGGAGATGCTCCTTCAGGTATACTGGGCTGAGGCCGTTTAGTGCTTTAAAGGTCAGCACCAACACTTTCAATTGTGCTCGGAAATGTACTGGGAGCCAATGTAGGTCTTTCAAGACCGCTGTTATATGGTCTCAGTGGCCACTCCCATAAACATATTGTGCTGGATATTTCATACCAAATCTCCCAGGGTCCCTTGCTAAATATATAAAAGTTTGATGGTTTGAATGCTTTGTATTTAAAATGCTATGCAGAGAGATTTGCATTAGACAAAAGAGAGGGTTCACTTGGACAGATGTGGCAAGGAGAGGTTGAAAATTTCCATTCCAGTGTGAAGGCTGGAAACCCGAGCAGTATATCATCCGCAGGAAGAGGAAAGCTGAAAACTCAGCATGGTTTGTCAACGATTAAGAGCAGCAGTGATAATTATAGATGTGAAGCTCCACAATGATGAACAAGCTTAGGATCTCTCTCTGGGACCAGAGAGAGGAAAGTTTATTGAACTGTAATAAGGACTAAAAAGAAGACAGAACCACATTACAAGATCATTAAATAGCAATGTGTTACTTCATAACTTGCCATGTTTAACTATAACAATTCAAGACTGTTTTAGTAAAGCTTTGAAACTCATTCTTTGTGGTTGGTGGGCAAATTCTTTTCTACTTTACACAAGGTCCAGATCAGGCATTTCATTGCAGCAACATTCCTGATAGCTGGCAGTGACAAAGGCAGCCCTGGAGGTGAAATACTGAATCTCTGAATTTCCCTGCATTGGATTTTGCCACTTCCTGGCTATAGAATGTGGATTGTATTTAGCCCAAACTATGACTTAAACATATGATTACTACATTTAGCCAAAAGACCCAACTCTCCAAAGCTAGCAATTGCTGCTCACTGTGATAAAAGTTGCTACCCATAGCAATGTTCTCATGTGGCTGTGAGCAAGCCAATTATGGGAGGGAGGTAGCTAACCACTGGCCCTGTAGATGTTGCTAGGCAACAACTCCCAACTCCCATCATCCCTGACCAATGGCATGCTGGCTGGGGCACATGGGAGAGTTGAAAACCAATAATATCAGAAGGGCCACCAGTTTACTACCCTTGTTTAAAAGGCTGATGGTGCCCTGCACTGGCAGTGTTGGCACAATGGCAGCAACACCGAACAATGTGGGACTGGGTAGTTTTGGGTAGTTGCCACTACAGGCTGCAGAGATCTCCCCTTTCTCCCACCAACTTGACACTGGTTTTTACTTATTGAGTTGAGCAGTCACAACTGAACTGATCTGGCTTTCCCTTCCACTGGCCATTATTGGCTGGATCAGTGCAGCATGGGAAACATGAAGCACAAATTACATGCATGCCTAAGGAAGCAGGAAAAATGTACACCCTTTGTGCTACAAGGGGCTCCATTTTCCCCCCCAGGACCCAAGCCACAATTTAAATCCAGCTTTCCACAATTAAATCTTGATGTCGTACTTACATACGACTGCATGAGACAAAACTTTGTTTACAGTTCAAGTGGTTTGTTTACAGTTCAAGTGGTTCAAGTGAGTGTGGTTTCAACATATAATTTCTGCAGAATTATGCCAAGGGAGCTGCTTCCTCAGCTCTCTGAACAATTTCTGAATGCTTTAGCCTCATCAAGGCCAATTGAAAAAAAAGATGAGTGAGATAACATAGGGAGCTATTGATGCGCACCAATATGGCATCTGGGATTCAAACTGGAATCTGAGAGACTTAGACCAAGTTGTCATCAGCTGAATCTGCGTTATAATTTTATGGTAGTTGCGTAGTCACTCTATCTACCGATGACATGTCCAGTGCCAACGAAACTTCAAAGATGGATCTCCTCTTATGCTACAAATAAAGCACAAAAGCAATCTGTGGTCTAATTCATATAATTCTTTGATCGTGGTGACATGGACCACCAAGCACTGCATGAAGGTTTTACCGCACAGTCTCTTTGTAAGGCAAACCATAAATAACTCAAAGCTGGTTCCATGATTCAGCCTTATAAGACAGAGATGGAGGGAGAGGGAGGTAAGGAGAGGCACTGATCTCAGTCTCCAACCAACTGAAGAAGTAGAGTTGGCAGAGCTGTACTCACACTCAAAGGCCACAATGCAGTAAGGAAGCAGACCTTGTAAGCCTCAGATGAAATACA
This sequence comes from Podarcis liolepis, assembly GCF_965112155.1. Lineage (NCBI taxonomy): Eukaryota > Metazoa > Chordata > Lepidosauria > Squamata > Lacertidae > Podarcis > Podarcis liolepis. The sequence continues at coordinate 75,148,166 of NC_139559.1, read as the reverse complement.
GAATGAAGGGATCAGCCTTTGATGGGGAGAGATAAAGTCAATAACTCCACTCAGATCCACACAGCAGTGCTCACCTTTGACATTTCGGCTCGCTCTACGTGAGTGACGTGCCATTGATATCAACAGGAGTCCCTGGCACATATTGGGAAGGAAAGAATATCAGAGGCAAGTACTACTGAGAAAGATTTCCCCTAGCTCTGTAAAGGAAAAAGACTTCAGTATCAGGCTTGTGTTGGATTGCCATATTGTAAACAGTAAAGGGGATTGTGATTGGTGTGTGTGTGTATGTGTGTGTGTGTGTGTGTGTGTGTGTTGTTGCGTTTTTTTAAAAAAAACTTTTCACAGTAACCCTCTTAAAAATTAATGACTGAACTTTCATAGATTCTTTACAAGTGTGAGACACCTTAGAAAGAAAATGTAGAGCTGCCATCCTGTTGCCCTGATGGTTTTTTTTTACCTCTTCTGGAAGCATTTGCCCCAGAATTGCTGCCAGTGTAATAATCCAAATGTGGGGGCAACATCCACTTGCATTCCTCCCCAACTTTACAAGTTTTGGGGCTTATTCTTAAAGTTCCTGGAGCAGCATTGTTGGCACTGCCTCATGGCTCCATAGCGCACCACTCAGCTGACTTTGCATACAGGAAATGACATGAGATTGGGTGATCATTGCTCTCTCAAGTATTTGAACAATTTGCATTTTAAGTGTTGGAAGCAATCAATTTTTTTTAAGCAGCAGAAATGCAGTTTTTGCTCTACTTTAAAAAAACCCTGATATTTAAATATATTGGTCCAGATTCTACTAGCCCATTCCTCTAGCAGAAGCCAGCTCCATGTGTTGCCTTTTAAGCTACTATTTCCTGTGCTCATACATTGGCAAATCATTAGGAATGCTTCAATATCTCATTTCAGAGTGACTTAAGTTGCGTTTTCATTGAGGTTCCTTTGTATGTAAGAGAATTTGTACACCATTATCTTGAAACCAAAGCACGTTGTGTTTCTAATTGTTTAGCTTCCGAGCATTCAGGGAAAAAATTGTCTCTTCATGTGTGCTTTGCTCCAGAGTGACCTAGGAGCAAATCCTCAATGGCTGACTTATCTCCTTGGCTCCAATCAGCACAAAGGGCGAGAAGCCTTCTTAGTGGCTAAAAAGATCCTCTTTCATGCTGATTGGTTGGTTCTAGAATGCTACAGGCAGGACTCCTGCTGTGGAAATAGTATGGGGTGTTCAACCCCTCATGACTGCAGACCACTACACCTCTGAGCCTGACAAGATGTCTGACAGTGTGAAGTACTTTTTAGCCAAATAGTTTGCAGTTAGTTTGCACTGATTTGCTCTTATGGGATTTTTGTTTGAATAAATAGTAGGTTTGTGGCCCAGTTCAAATGTTACTGTAGAAAGACGAGTAGGTGCTAGCCGCCTCTTGAATAGCCTCCCCATTTGATGAAGGGATAATCTCAAACTCTGTGATAGAAGACAAAGTAGATATATTTGAAATATTGATTATATACAGCTTCTGAAAAATGGTAATGGGGAATTCCTGGATGTAGTATGCATGATTCTCCTCATCTGAAAAGTTTGATTAATGCACACCTAATCTTTCTTTCCTGCTAATAGACTGTAAAGTGTTCCCTTGGAAAGAAATGAATTATCAGACCAGTAGTACAAGTGGTTTTAAAGAAGTCCATTTATAATGCTGCATCTTCAGCAAGTAATTCTTGACCTAGAAAACTGTTTCACTAAAAATGACTAATTTTGCCAATTTGATATTTTTGCTTTGGATGTGATTTTACACTAGCAGGCTAATCTATTCTACAGCGTGCTTACCAATGGGAGAACAGAAGAGTCAAATGAACAACAGCATCAACCTTCCCCCCTTTCTTTTTTCTTTGCTTTTTTGCAAACTAATGCCTAGATTATATTTTCCCTCTGTTTTTCAAAAAAAATAAAATAATAATAATCAAGTGGAATCAAGCCATTTCAGGTTGGGAACTCCAAAACCTCTAAAGGCTTGGGCTTGAAATTGCACATTGCAATTGAGAAGCAGAATTTGGTCCTTTTTAATTGCAGCTTTTGCCTCCATGCTTGTGTTCCAGAGGGTAAGAAACAATTTCCGTTGTGAAGTAGAAGTTTAGGTATTTTTATCTGGCGGTACGTATTGCTGTATTCAGTGTCAGCTACTCCCCAGATAAATATGCACAACATTACAGTCCTGTAGTTAGGGAGGGTGGGCTTCAACTTAGGGTTGCCATATTTCAAAAAGTGAAAATCCTGGCTCAAAAGTTGTTGAGGTTTTCAGTGATTTCCGCCCGGACACTGTTTACAAGGGCTGAATACCGGACATATGGCAGCCCTACTTCAGCTGAATTATGTGAACCAAAATACAATCACACTTCTCCAACTAAAATATATGTACAAAAATGCATATTTTATGGGGAAATATGCACAAAAGCCTAAATATTAGTGAGAATAACATAGAAAATACCTCAGAGAAGGGAAATTCCTCGCAAAAAATGTTTATTATAAAATTGTGTTTATTAGGACTTAAATGCTGACTGATTTCCATGATGCTTTTGAATTATGGTGCTGGGGGAGACTCTTGAGAGTCCCATGGACTGCAAGAAGATCAAACCTCTCCATCCTGAAGGAAATCAGCCCTGAGTGCTCACTGGAAGGACAGATGCTGAAGCTGCGGCTCCAATACCTCATGAGAAGAGAAGACTCCCTGGAAAAGACCCTGATGCTGGGAAAGATGGAGGGCACAAGGAAAAGGGGACGACAGAGGACAAGATGGTTGGATAGTGTTCTCGAAGCTACTAGCATGAGTTTGACCAAACTGTGGGAGGCAGTAGAAGACAGGAGTGCCTGGCGTTGAACACGACTAAATGACTAAACAACAACAACAATTTCCATGAGGATATTTCAAAAATTAAAATTGCAAATTGAAGCAGAAATGTGGAGAATGGAAATTGACAGATTTGTCAATTCCTGGTAATGGGACAATCCAGAATCCCATAAAAGCTTCTGGGTCAGGCTGAGTTGCTGCTCTGAGCCTTGAAGAGACCTGCTCTTGTTCTCTACAGAGTATCTTTTCTGGCACAGGAGCTGGATCTGTGCAACTAATTAACAAGATTAGATGGTACCCTGTGCGGATTTCTTTGACTAATCAATCAGAGTTCAAAAGATGAAAATGTGACTCTGGACTCTGTTAAAGTGCATTGATTTTAAGGTTTGTGTGAGGTGTGTCAATCTCTTTTTCATGATTTTTTTTTGGGGGGGGGCAATAGTCTTATGAAAATGAACCAGTTAAATTAGAGATATTTCCCTTTCCTCAGGAACATGCAGGATCTGAAAGGGCAAAATCCTTCCCCTACATTTATGCCATCTCCTCAGGCAAAGTTGAGGGCCCTGTGTACTAATGCTGCTTGATGCTTAAATAGCACTTTTGAGTCTTCAAAGTGTTCCACATGTTCTCTTGGCAATCTGCTGTGGAACGTAAGCTGATATTATTGCCCCCATATGTAAGATAAGAGCATAAGAAAAACCCTGTTGCAACAGACCAAAGGTTCTATATAGTCCTGCCTTCTGTTACCCACAGAAGCCCACCAGATTCTTCTGGAAAGACCACAAGCCGGTCTTGAAGTCAACAGAGCTCTCCTTCTGTTATTCAGAGACAAAAGTTCCGTAGAGGAATTATGGCTTATTGCTATTGAGAGACTCCCATTAATTTCTCTAGTTTCAGCTATGTGCCATCACACCTTGTAGCAGTGACTTCTGTAAACAAATACTGTGTGCTTTCTTTTCCTTATCCTGACTCTTCTGCCATCCAATTTTGTTCATGCTGGTTTGCATTCTTAAAAGACTCATAAGCTGGCTCATCAAAGACATGGGTGATTCTGAAATCCAGCCAAACTCAAACCTGCAATGAATCTTGAGCTGGGGACCTAAGATAGGTGAACTGTCAGTCTGGGCACCACAACAGACCTGTCAATGATATAAGTTTGGGGGCAAATGGGGCTGCCTGCTCTCCTGAGACATTGAAATATTTATACAGGTGCAACATAAATCTCAGGGATGAAGCATGCCAACTCCACTCATACTTGCCTTGATAGCAGTGAACTTGTAACACGAAGGGAAATGTTGACAGCTATGATGGTAGCCCTAGTTCAGTCACAAACCTGCAAATCTTCTGTTGCAACATCTGTGATCGCTCTCTCAGTTCCAATTTGTATCAGTAATAATATTTATTTATTTAATTAATTAATTTTGCCGCCCATCGGGCTGGGTTACCCAACCCACCCTGGGCAACTTCCAACAAGTTAAAACACAATACAACACCAAACATTAAAAAAATACCCTATACAGAGCTGCCTTCTTGTATAGTTGTATAGTAACTTATCTCCTTGACATCTCATGGGAGGGTATTCCACAGAGTGGAGCACCACTACCGAGAAGGCCCTCTGCCTGGTTCCCTGTAACCTCACTTCTTGTAGTGAGGGAAGGCCCTCGTAAATGGACCTCAATGCCAGGGTGAACGATGGGGGTGGAGATGCTTCTTCAGGTACACAGGGATGAGGGCATTTAAGGCTTTAAAGGTCAGCACTGACATTTTGTAGATCCTTTAAGACTGTTGTCACCAGTCTGGCAGCCGTGTTCGGGATTAATTTCTGAGTCACCTACAAAGGTAGCCCCACGTGCTAATGAGAATTATTATTAATGTCTATTTGTCATGCAAGACGGCAGATTTTCAGTTCTTCTCTCTCCACCAGCTCCCCTTACTGCCAAAACCTGCCCCCCTCAACATGGCAATTAGGCTTTAAAGCAACTTCTATTGGCAATTGTCTCTTCTGACTATTTACAGAATTAAGAAGAATATTGACAAGCTGGAATGTGTGCAGAGGATGGCGACCAAGATGATCAAGGGTCTGGAAACCAAGCCTTATGAGGAACAGTTGAGGGAGCTGGCTATGCTTAGCCTGGATAAGAGGAGATTGAGAGGAGATATGATAGCCATCTTCAAATATCTGAAGGGCAGTCACATGGAAGATGGAGCAAGCTTGTTTTCTCCTGCCCCAGAGGGTACGACCCGAACCAATGGATTCAAGTTACAAGAAGGAAAGAAGATTCCAACCAAACATCAGGAACTAACTCCCTCAGAATGGGATGGACTCTCCTTCACTGGAGATTTGTAAGCGAAGGTTGGATGGCTATCTGCCATGGATGCTTTAGTTGAAATTCCTGCATTGATTGGGGTTGGACTAGATGACTCTGGAGGTCCCTTCCAACTTTACAGTTCTATGATTCTATGTGAGGGAGATGGAGGCCTAACATCACAATTTCACTTCCAACACCAGATGCACTAAATAGGCAATGACTGATTGTGGGAACATGGCTTTTCAGAGTCAATGAAAGAGAGTATGAGAAATATTGATGGGCTCTCAGTAAGGTTATGAAGGCTGCCATTTCCTTCTTAGTCTAAATGTGCCAGCTGTTGACAGAGAATCTTTTTCACTTGGACCAGAGAACGGCATGTGCCCAATGGGGAACTCAAGGCCATCTCTTTATACTGTGTTTTCTACTAACAAGTTTCGCGCGGCATGTTTCCATCTGCCTGCATATGCTAGGAATGCTTGTTGTTGATGTTGTTTTTAGGTTTCTTCATACCTTTCAAGCTTTGCAGTTTCCCCTTCAGCCTAAAATTTCCCATATGGCTGATCATCACTGCCTTACAAACTCGAGCTGACAATTGGTATATCTACAGTATTTAGCAAGCACTAGCATGGCTTATTGCTGCAGATTGGAATGCTTACAAATAAGTGACCTTTGGCAGGGCTGTTAAACGTTGCCTTCTATCGCCCATAACTCAGTGGTAATGCACATGGCTGGCATGTGAAAAGTCCCAGCTTCAAGCCCTGGCATCTCAAGGCAGTGTCAAGAAAGATTCCTATGTAAAACCCTGGAGAGACGACGCCAGTCAATACAAACTAATCCTCAGCTAGGAGGGCTGGTGCTCTCACTTTGTATAAGGAAGCTTCCCCCAAAGAACCCTGGGAAGTGTAGCCTGTTAAGGGAGCTGAGAATTATTAGGAGATGCGATTCCCCTCACAGAGCTATGATTTTCAGAGTGGTTTAACAACCAATCCCTGCAGCTCTGTGAGGGGAATAGAGATCTCCCCTCAGCACCCTTAAAAATAACACTGTTCCCAGAATTCTTGGTGGGGAAGCACTTTAAACTCATGGGGTGAATGTGGTCTCAGGCTGCAGTTTTAAGCGTGCTAGCCTAGAAGTCAGTCTCTTCTACTATGTGGAAGCCAACACCAGAATTGAGAGCAAACAACAAAATGGCATCTCATGGACTCAAGCATTCAAACACATGCACTGTGGTCTAAATCACCGAGCCTCTTGGGCTTGCTGGTCAGAAGGTCAGCGGTTCGAATCCCCACGATGGAATGAGCTCCTGTTGCTCTGCCCCAGCTTCTGCCAACCTAGCAGTTCAAAAGCACACAAGTGCAAGTAGATAAATAGGTACTGCTGTGGCAGGAAGGTAAAAGGCATTTCCATGCACTCTGGTTTCCGTCACAGTGTCCCATTGCTCCAGAAGTGGTTTAGTCATGCTGGCCACATGACCCAGAAAGCTGTCTGTGGACAAAAGCCAGCTGCCTCAGTCTGAAAGTGAGATGAGCACCACAACCCCATAGTTGCCTTTGACTGGACTTAGCCTTCCAGGGATCCTTTACCTTTTTTTTTTTTTTAGTTTTGCAGGCATCAGTGCCATCACTGTCTTAAAACCTCCAAGTGTCCCTATTTTCTGGGGACAGTGCTGGATTTGCAGAAGCAGTCCTGGATTCTGATCTGATCCAGGAATGTCCCACTTTTCCTTAGGACGTCCCTATTTTCATCAGAGAAATGTTGGAGGGTATGGAGTTTTGTGACCACTGAGCAAGGAGACAAATAACTATACAAACACAGGGTTTTTTTTTTAAAAAAAAATTAATGTTTTATTATGTTTTTATATATATTAGAAGCCGTACAGAGTGGCTGGGGCAACCCAATCAGATGGGTAGGGTAATAATAATAGTAATAGTAGTAGTAATAATAATAATAATAATAATAATAATAATAATAACGGTAATAATGGAATAGGGTGTCCCTAATTTCATTGGAGATATGTTGGAAGGTATGCATCTGCATGCTGTCTGCCATTAACACCCCCACAATACTCTGGCACAGTGTCACTCCAGGACACTGGGCAAAGGCTAAAACAGTGACTTTCTACCTGTCCACAGCTGCTACTTGGCAGTAGGAGTGTGAATACGGAGGGCCCTGTTCAAGTGAGGCTATGCCCTCCCAGCACATTGAGCCATTCGCAGTCACAAAACCATACTGGGCATCGTCGCCACTGGTTTTGGCCGCATTGAAAGAGGCAGTTTTTGCCACCACTGTCAAATTGGCCTCATATGTAACACTCCCCCCCCCCCCCCCGGAGTGGATGGATGGCTGCTATTCATTTTTATATAAGGAACAGTAGAGACTTTAGTTTGAGACTTAGCATCTGAGGTAACTGTAGCTGTGGATTTATTTCACTACATGGTGAGTCGCTCTATTTATGAGGTGGTAAAGCAACTGTTTGGAACAGCTTCTCTTTTTTCATTGTTCACCGGTCAAAACAGTTGAATCAGGAAATTGAACGTGTCTCAGCAAAGAGAAATCAGCTAATACATGGAAATGCGGGCCTCCGCATGCATTTTCCTGCAATGCGCACATGTCAAAAAGAAGCACGTGTGGGGTTGTTTTTAAATGATGGAAGTTTGTTCGCATGAAAGAACTTTTTAAATTTTGTTTTTTCTCAACCGTTAAACTGAGAGTGCAATCTTTTACATGCCCACCCAGAAGCAAGTGCCACTGATGTGAATAGGACCTGCTCCCAAGTAAGTGGGCATGAGATTGCAACCTCACTTACTGCACAAATCATAGGTTGCCAATGTGGCACCCACTTGTGCCAGTGTGCCCACCGTTATTACCTACGGTGCCCATGAAAAGCATCAGGAAATCTCCCCTCAAAAATCCACAATACATGTTTGCTCTTCCTGCTCATTGCAGCCTCTCCTATCTTGAAGCAATTATGCCATGCCTCTACAGCAGCCATTTTGTGTGTTAAGCCACACCCCTGGAACTGGTACCCGCAGGCACTTTTCTCAAAATTCCTCATGTTCCTACTGGCCCAAGGAGTTTGGCAATCCCAACTTAGGAGACCTCACTGGAGTGCAGCTTAACTTGCCTTCTACCCCTTTGTCCAATTTTTTGGGGAAATGTTTTCCATCTCTCTCAACAAAGGAGCTTGTTACAGCTTGTACACCAAAACTGTCTCTACCTCATGTGTGTGTGTGTGTGTGTGTGTGTGTGTCCCCCAGCCTAAAGAATGCCCCAAATTTGTCTTGCCAAAATGATAGGCTGTAGCATTTTGTACATTTGGAATTGATTGTGGTTCATTGAGGGACAGCCAGGAATCTTGACTTTCGCCTCATCTTGTAAAGGAGTCAAATGGTTTTTGATTGCCTGGCCATATCTCCTAAACCCCTTTTTAGTTCTTGCTGCCAATGAAGCTGGAAAGATCACTAACAACAACAACAAAGCACCAAACAAAGGGTTCTGTGAGCAAAGCTGGAGTGCCCTTGCACATGTCTTGATTTTGCTGCCTAGACATATATTTAGCCTGCATAGGGAGCAGTAGATCAGTGGGGTGATACGTGGTCACCTGACTTCCCAATGCAGAGTGTTGCTGCTGGTTGCGAAGGGGGTGAGGCAGAATTGAACCTGGTTCTGTGGAAATGCAGTGGCAAAGCCAATATCCCCCAGAATTCCCCCTTCCCCCTATACATTTCCTTTCCTCTTTTCAGTAACCAGGAGCAACACTCAGTGTTGGGAAGTCAGGTGAGCAATGCCACCACACCTATGCCTCCCTGCTATTGGTAGGGTGAAAATGCCATCATTTAACAGTTTTCAAACTTACAGTGGTACCTCAGTTTTCGAACGTAACCCATTCTGGAAGACCATTCGAGTTCCGAAACATTTGAAAACCAAAGCAGTTGCTTCTGGAAGCACTTACTTACGGAAAATTCAATACGGAAGCCACATAGCATATTCGACTTCTGAAAAGCATTCGAAAACTGAAGCACTTACTTCTGGGTTTTTGGCATTTGAAAATCAAAACGTTCGACTTCTGAGATGTTCGAAAACCGAGGTACCACTGTATTTTTATTAACGTAAGCTAGGATTTCATTGTACTAGGTCATATAACTAAAAAAAAAAAAACCAAACCCCAGGTTCAGTAGATTTTATTACAACTTTTCATAGTGGAGATTTTTTCTGGCCCTTGCCAAGGCTGATGGCTAGTCACGTTGTTGCTTGGTTGCCTGGTGATTCCCAATTTGAAAGTCCAAACAAATTCATGTGTATGCAAAGATGAAATGGACTGTGAATCATTTGAGGATGAGCTTGACTGGCAAGTAAACAGGCCCCTGCAAGAGACAGATGTCCACCTGAACAGGGCAGCAAGATGTTACGTTCACAAAGCTCCAAGACTTGTTTTCGATCCAGCTTTTTATTGGGTGGAGAATGAGAGCATCTCTGTGGCCTTTCTGGACAATCTTTTAACTAGCTGACAGCTGCTTGGAAGCCCTGATGAAATACCTCTGCTTTGACTCTCCTGTGGCACCGCACACTTTGATCAGGAAACTGACAAGGAATGTTTTGCCTCAGGCTTCCTCACTAGCATCCCTCATGTTCTGCTGTAAAGCTATTATTGTTTGTAATACCTGTTAAATATGGTGATAGTGAAGCACTTGGCAGTGGCCGCTTCAGGAAACAAACAGTAACTGGAGATCAGAAGCTCGTCCGGTCTCCTTCTCTCCTTTCCTTCTCTCTGTCTCTCTCTCACACACCATGCCCCCTCAAAAATCTGCACCTGGGACCACAGCCCTTCTGGCATACCCAAGGCTACGCCCCTGTTCTGATGTAGGTTTGAAAGGATACAAAAAGGGAGAGGGCCTTCTCCCCACTGATGGGGTGCTCTCCCCAGTAAGGTCCACCAGGCATCATCATCCACATACTTTTGGCACCAGGTAAAAATGTATCTCTTCTCTTAGGCTTTTGATGGATGAGGATGTTTTTGATATGTCTAACTAACATCAAGGGATGCGGGTGGCGCTGTGGGTTAAACCACAGAGCCTAGGACTTGCTGGTCAGAAGGTCAGCAGTTCGAATCCCCGTGACAGGGTGAGCTCCCGTTGCTCGGTCCCTGCTCCTGCTGAACTTGCAGTTCGAAAGCACGTCAAAGTGCAAGTAGATCAATAGGTACCGCTCCGGCGGGAAGGTAAACTGTGTTTCCGTGCGCTGCTCTGGTTCATCAGAAGCGGCTTAGTCATGCTGGCTACATGACCCGGAAGCTATACGCCAGCTCTCTTGGCCAATAAGGCGAGATGAGCGCTGCAACCCCAGAGTCAGTCATGACTGGACCTAATGGTCAGGGGTCCCTTTACCTTTAACATCAAATAAGTGGAAATGATAGTAGCCTCCAATAGCCATAATCATCCATGAATGTGTCTAAGTTGGTGGCCCATCGCTACATCCTGTGGCAGGCAATCCTGTTGTTCCCTTCTAAGAACCTGGTGCTCACCTACCACCACAGCATACAATAATAACAATGCCACGGCCCAGCTAGGAAGCTATTCCTGTCCGCATCACTCTTTCACTTGACCTTAGGCCTGAAGTGCATCATATCCCCTTCGGTTCAATGGGTAGCACTGACTCAGTGCTGACCAAAGTCAAGGTTGCTGATGAGGTCAGAGAAGCGAAAGCACGGAAGGGTGAATCGGCTCATTACAGCGCTCCATTCCGCCTGACCTATCCTGGCAAAGGCACAGCTATTCGATAAAGGCATGTGTCGAGGGCCGTGGTATATGAATGCCAGTCCTTACGTTTAGATTTCAAGTTTCTGAGCAGGTCAGTTTCAACCAAATTGCCTCTGTAAATATGAAAGTGCCCTGAGTGTAGCAAACTCCGAGACGTTCCGGCCTTGCTATTAAAGGGGCAGAGCCGCCTCCTCCGTGGCTTTCTGTGTTACAGAGGAAATCATCTGTGAGATGTATTGAAGCTTTGCCGAATCGCTTCCCTGACGATGACCTGACTGTGGTGGTTATTCTCGGGAAGGCCCTACTTGAAGGCTTTATTGTGCTGTAGTATTTCAGCCCAGGAAACAGAGCAAATATTGGCATGAAATACCGTTTGCTGTTGCTGCCGGTACTTCGGAACACACCAGCCAGGAGCATAAAGTCGTAAAATAAAGATGTATGCTTTAATTTCCAACCGGTATCTTGGTAGTCTATAAAACTGAAATACTGTACCATTATTAGCCCTTTCTTTACATCATTATTGTATCGAGCATTCCCTGCATGCTAGATTTTTCAAAATGGGCAGGGAATGAAAACGGCAACAACTCTATTCCTATTAGAAAGGTCAGAATAAGAGAGATGTTCATGCAGCCACACCAGCTTGGGACTAGGTCCCTATGTAGGCAACAGGCCATTTTTTAAAAAAATACAAATAATTCACTTTGTTTTGCAATTCTTTGGGGATTCGCTTAAACCAGGATGGGGAACCAATGGTCATCCAGACGTGTTGTTAAATTGGTCATCTCTGACCACTGGCCATGGTACCGAGGGCTGATAGGGATTGGAATCCAACAACATCTAGAAGGTCACAGGTTCCCCATCCCTGATTTAAATGCACACAGAGAGAGTTATTAGTTATACACTGAGTTGCATGAGACTGTGTCGTACTATGTGTACAATATGAATGCATAGTTTTCTTTTGGGATTCTTGGCCAATCAAGACTTGGACCTGGAACTGAGTGTCGCTTGCAAATTTGGGACTAGCCAATAGGGAAGTGTCAATAAGCATGTGATTATTAATAAAGAGAAATGTGGATGGAAAAAGATAACAATCCGATAAAGCTGAGGTGTTCCTTAACAGTTGCCACATCTGGGAACCTATCAGTGTGTGTTTTCATCAGACGATCAGAACATGTGCACATTTGAAGAGAGAATGGGTGAAAGACATCTCAATGGGGGCACACTTGCAGTTTCCTAAAAGTGACAAATCCAGCTTCCTCTGCCGTTTATTCTGGAGGCAGGTTTGATTCATAGATATCTAGTATATCACAATGTATCACAAATATACATAATGGCCATAAGTCATCAGAAAATAATTGAAATAAAAGAACTTAAGCATGCTTACCTTTCCAATGGATTGTGGTAAATGCCTCTGTCATCTATCTATCTATCATCTATCTATCTATCTATCTATCTATCTATCTATCTATCTATCTATCTCTATCTATCAATCATCTATCTATCATCATCTATCTATCTATCATCTATCTATCTATCTATCTATCTATCTATCTATCATCTATCTATCATCTATCTATCTATCATCTATCATTCTATCTATCTATCTATCTAGTGCTTTTTTCAATAAAAATGTTTAGGGGTACTCTCATTTTCCTACTCATATTGAAATAGTGTCCCTCAATGAGGCCAAACTTAGATTCACAAAATGCTTAGGGGTATGCGTACCCCCAGAAAAAGCTGTCTGTCTGTCTGTCTGTCTCCTCTCTCTCTCTCTCTCTTATCTACCATCTATCTAAATATCTATCTATTCATGCTATAAATGATTGATCACAGCCAACTTGTCGAAGGAAGTAATGGTGTAGAATTCAGTTGGAATGGGGTGAACAAAAATGGGTGGTGGAACCTTTGTGTATCTGCATGGTAGGGAATATGACCCTCTAGTTCATTTGAGTAAGACTATATTTTGGTCTGAAACAAGGAAGAAAAAAAGTAGATGCAAGGGTACATCAGCATAATGAAAACAGATAGTAAAGGTGTGCATGCACACATATGCACAGCCCCACTTGAGCCTTATTCTAATGTGTAATTTATCATCTAAATGCATTCATTCAGGGAAGGGGGAATTACACTCAGTTATCAGCAAAATAAATGGAGTCGGCTGAGATTACTTATTCATGCAATTGGGGTGTTCCAGACTATGGGAATGAAGCAGATGAGAGATCTTCAAGGAATACTCACAATGTTCTTGATGCTCATGTTTATCATATTTCTTAAGGGTAGTAGTCTTAGCAGACCAAAGAAAATCATATAAATACTAACCAGGCAAACAGTGCTGTGTTTGTATCTGCCACTGCAAGCTAATTATATGGTGAGGAATTAATAAGATGGAAAGTGGTCGTGTTTACTCTCTGGCAATGTTATCAAGTGCACATCCTTAAGCTAGAAAGGTCAGTGCATTCAGCTAATGAAATGCCGAGTATTAGAGCAAGGTGTATTTCTGTACCTCTCTGGGTAAAGACACTTGGGCCTGAACTCGCTCACTTACTGATAGAGGGACTGAAATTGCTAGAGAGAAAGCTGGATGTGGGTACTGCAATCTGTGCTGGCATCTGTCTGTCTCAGGAGACAACGGAGGAGTGAGCCTTTGGGGATGAGGTCGAGCTGTTGGAAGGTTGCAGTGCCTGCTGTGGCTGTAGAGATTGATGCGGGAGAGACATGTTTTGTTGCAGCTGAGGCAGATGAAGGCATCCAGTTGTGCTGCTGCAGATGCACCATGGCGTTTCTTCTCTCTGAGCTCCTCCCAGCAGTCATTTCTCCTCTGGCTATGGATACATGACCTGACTGTCTCCAGGCGCTGCGGTCATCTGCAATGGATTCTCAGACAGTGGGGTTAATGTTGCCAGTCTTCCTCTCATGTTTGCAGAGATCTTTCTAACACAGAGTTGGCCTGACAATGTGCCTGGTGCCTGGTCACCACAGAGCACATCCCTGGGGATCCTACCATCTTCCATTCTGTGGACATGACCAAGCCAGCGTAGTTGTCGCTAAGACAGGAGTGTGAGCCTGCTAGGAATGTGGGCTTGGAAGAGCACATCTCTGTTTGAAAATCTACCCTGCCATTTGATACCCAAAATCCTCCTGGTTCAGTGGCTGTGGAAGGTGTTGAGGCATCACTCCTGATGGTTGTAAGTTGCCCACAACTCAATTACATAAAGCAGCGTGCTCAGCTCGCAAGCCTGGTATACCTCATCTTGGAATTGGATGTTAGCATCACATTCTCCCATACTTTTTTGGAGAGGCGAGTCATTGCCGTAGTTGCCTTGCCAATACAGTGGTACCTCGGGTTAAGTACTTAATTCATTCTTAACCTGAAACTGTTCTTAACCTGAAGTACCACTTTAGCTAATGGGGCCTCCTGCTGCTGCCGTGCCACCGGAGCACGATTTCTGTACTTATCCTGAAGCACAGTTCTTAACCCGAGGTACTATTTCTGGGTTAGCAGAATCTGTAACCTGAAGCGTATGTAACCTGAAGCGTCTGTAACCCGAGGTACCACTGTACATTTGTCCAGCTCAGCATCGCTGGAGAGATTGCTGGTTATGGAGGAACCCAGGTAGACAAAATTGTCAACCACCTCAAATGTGTGGTCACCAGTGTTGATGCATGAAGTGCTGGTGACGTCCTGACCCAATATGTTGGTGTTCGTCAGACGAAAATGAACAAAAACAGCAAATAGTGATAATATCCACTGGTTTGTTTACCCATTCTGGACAAGGCAATTTCTGTTTTCTCCAAAATTCTCCAACATCCCCAACTCAGGCATTAGATTCCTATCTACCATGTGATGTGGAGCTCATCTTACATAGAGATCTGAGAACTGGACTTTTTAGCTTTCACATGGCAATCCTGAGCAGGTCTGCTAAGAAGTATGAATTCAATGCGACTTACTCTTAGGAAATTGGGAAGAACTTTGCAACCTATCTCTCATTCATTTTCCATAACACATCACCATATTTGAGGGTGAGAAGGAAATTGTATCCATGTCAGAATGGTTTGTGGTCCTTGTTGAACTTGTTGCATGAGTTTCTTTGTTCCCCTTTGTCTTCCATTAACTGGTAGCTGACTTGTTTCAGTCATGTGGAGCGATTTGGTCTACTGGCATTGTTACATTGTGTTGCTCTATTACATTTTCTTAGAAACAGGACCGTTGACTCCGCTGAATACATTGGTGCCAATGAGGGTGGAAAAAGCTGTTCGTTTTTGTTCCCAGGGTTTGCCATTTTTCCAAACTTAAATTCAGTTCTCCAGATTTCTGCTGCAATGTGTGTGTGTGTTTTCAAAAATACGAAAATTCAACAGCATTTTGCTGAGAATTTCTCTTCATGAACACATTTTTATAGGCAGTTGTGACTAACGTACACATTTTTGCAAACAATTTCTCCCAATATAATGCATTTTGTATATTATTTTCACTAATATGTTCACACTGATGCACACGTTTACCTAGTATATTCTTTCCTGAGAACTCTGTATGTTTGGAGAACTGCATCACAAAATTCAGATAAATGCAAATTTTAAAGGATGACTGCATTTTGGTTCTCACATTGCTTAGGGAAGTATGAATCGGAAAAATTTGCCATTAAATGTGAACTGAATCAGATTTCTCCCCTGTCTCTAGCATCAATTGAAACCACTCTCAACTGAAGGCTGGCAATTGGGATTTCATCTTGAAGCTGCTTAAATTCAAGTAGGCTATTTTATTTGGTTGTAAGTCAGATCTGTATATAAGGGAATTAATAAAACCAACATTCTCCTTCCACAGATACCTCCTTGCACAAGCTGCTGTGAGCGTCTCATAATCAGGCTTTGTACAATGTTGCTTTGTACCTCGTTATTGATTAAATAAATAGATCAGGGATCATCCAAGCACACAACTTTAAATGAATCCAAACATCTGCCCTTGAAAATATTTGAATGTTAGACTTTTGTTTGGAAGATTGTCATGAGCAGTAACAAATGCAAAGCAGAGCTTTCAAAATGACTTTTGTTAGAGGCATATTCTTGAACTATTCATCTGTGCTAAATGCATTTTGCTCGAATTGTATGTCATGTTGCCAGAAAAGAGTTGTTTCCATGCCAACTCATTTGCAGCAGGGGAAAGAGGAGCGGGGGGTGGGGGGGGAGAGGGAGAGGAAAGTGGGGTGGACGGAATCAAAGCCACTAACATCTGGAAGATGTCAGTACTGATAGAAGCCACTTGCCATGAAAGGCAAAAGACTGCAGGAGGCTTAGCCAAATAAATGTTATGTAGAGGGTAGCACACTGTAAACTCACTGCTCAACAGTGAATCATTATTCCATTTTTGGCAATGTGTTGGATCTAACCCTTGCGCCAAAGATAGGTTTGCTATTAAAGGAATATAAATACCATCCATAATTCTCATGTGCATGCTCTCTCTCTCCCTCTCTGACAAAGATCTAAGTGGCATATTTTTACACTATTATTCTTACCATAGCCACCCCATGCAAAGCAAAGTGAACTAGTGAAAGAACTGCACTCCGCTTCCCGGACTATTTCTTTCCATTCTCAGTACTGCTGGGTCTCCCTTTTATAAAGACCCAATTTATCAGTAAGATTTGTGAGTGCTGAGTGTCTGAAACTATGGATTTGGTCTTTGTGTCCACTCCATTCTCTCCTGCACCCACCCACAGAAATTCTTTCCTCCTCCTCCTCCTCCTCCTCCTCCTCCTCCTCCTCCTCCTCCTCCTCTCTCCTTTTCCTTTCCTTGTTTTGCCCTCAGATAGAAATGAGATTGTTTGGTTATTACCCAAGCATTATGAAATGCCCATGGCCAGAGCTGTGGTACTTGAAAACTTCACATACCTAGATACATTTAATTTTGAGACTATCTGGGAGCTGCTGTTAGGCCAACAGCAAGTGGAAGAAGCAGCAATTTTTGCTTCATGGTGCTGGGACATTTCTAATTTTCTTAACTACGGGCTTACAGCTTCATTTAATTTATATTTGTAGAGGCACAGTTATTGCTAACTGAAATGTTCTGCAGTAGAAGCAGTGGATGCAATACTCGTGTTGTGAGTGGAGGGAAAAAATCCCATTGGTTTTAATGGATTATGCCGTTTCTGTGGTTCTTTTTCTCTCTTATTATACACTAGTAGCAAATACTCAATTTATGCCGAGTCTTGGTTCAGGTTCCAAAGCACCTTGCATTACAGGCCCATGTTTCCTCATGTTTTAAACCCTTCCCAAACAGCCACCTCATGGCCTCAATAAACCAGAAGGGTTCAACTGTTTTCCAGGGAAGCGGGGTTTCCTTAGAGCCCTCTCAGGGGTTCCTCGGTAAGGACAGGCAAGTTTCACGAAAGGGAATTTGATTACTTTCCTAATGGGTAGCAGAAGATCAGGCGAGGCAGAATAAGGCCTTTCAAACAAACCTGGCTTTAATGCTGCATAACATACCTGGATAAAGCTTCACCCATCAGCTGCAGAAACAAGACAAATACAGTGGTACCTCGGGTTAAGAACTTAATTTGTTCTGGAGCTCCGTTCTTAACCTGAAACTGTTCTTAACCTGAGGTACCACTTTAGCCAATGGGGCATCCCGCTGCTGCCGTGGCACCACTACGCGATTTCTGTTCTCACCCTGAAGCAAAGTTCTTAACTCGAGGTACTATTTCTGAGTTAGTGGAGTCTGTAACCTGAAGCATTGTGTAGTGGTTAAGAGTGGTAGACTCATAATCTGGTGAACTGGGTTCGCTTCCCTGCTCCTCCACATGCAGCTGCTGGGTGACCTTGGGCCAGTCACACTTCTTTGAAGTCTCTCAGCCCCACTCATCTCACAGTGTTTGTTGTGGGGGAGGAAGGGAAAGGAGAATGTTAGCCGCTTTGAGACTCCTTAGGGTAGTGATAAAGCGGGATATCAAATTCAAACTCTTCTTCTTCTTCTTCTTGGTCAGGCAGTTTCCACCGCTCCTCCTCACCTAGCCAGTCCTTGACATCCAGTAATGCACAGCTACAGGGGGCTGTTAACTCAGCATTCTAAGGCAGGGGTGGGGGACTTTTTCCACTCAAGGGCCACATTCCCTTCTGGGCAATGCTCTGAGCGCCACATGCCAGGGGTGTGGGGTGGAGCCAGAGACAGAAGGGTGTGAATTGCAAATGTCACCTTTGGACAATAGGCTAGTTTCTACATAGACACAAACACACCCCGTCTCTATCCTCAAGGACGTATTCCAGCCAGGCAACAACCCCAAACCCTAGGATGTGAAGGAGGGCTAATGAGGGGGGTGTGCTGGGGAGAGTTTCAACGGCCTGCTTGAGTGGCCACATTTGGCCTTCACACCTGAGGTCCCCCACCCCGTCCTTGTGTGCGTTTGGGGCAGCGGCAATAGGGAAGGCAGTGTATCACTTCTTCTCCTTTACATGACTTTGTCTCCTTTACATCTGCAGGTCTGGTTGTTGTCTTGCCTTGGTCATAGATTAGATGGGAGCCAGCAAATGTCTTTACAGTAGTTTTTTTTAGTTTTTTTAGCTCCTTCCTTCCTTCCTTCCTTCCTTCCTTCCTTCCTTCCTTCTTTTACCATCATTCTGAGGGGGGATAGGTAATGTAAGAGCTATTGTTCTCAGCTCCTACACGTTTAATATTTTCAATCTGTCGGTGCACCAATTTGGGAGATTTTTGTTAAAAAGCTGGGGACCCCCCACCCCCCACACATAGGGATTATCAGAGGCCAGTGGATTTCAAATTTCCCACTTTCAGGGAACCCTCGCTTTCTTGCTGAAGGTTCTGGATACAAAGCATTCTCTGCCTTATTTATTTATTTATTTATTTATTTATTTATTTATTTATTATTTTATTAAATCCTATACTGTACCGCCCTTCATCTGAGGACCACAGGGCCATTTACAGTATTAAAAAAACACAGCGATACATAACATAACGACAGACAAAACAATACCCCTCCACACATACCCACATTTTAAAAGGCCATAGACTGTTTAAGGGGTGCAACTCTATCAAAGAAACACACACATACATGCAGGCAGGCACACAGTTATTCAGGACTGCTAAAATTAGTATATTAAGTTTTCAATACCTTTGATTTCAAGGGGGAAAGAAAACATCTCAATCATGTAAGCGGAGTGTTGCCGAGTTGTGTCTTGAAATATTTTTAAGTGTTCCGATAAAAAACCATTTCCAAGTCAACATTTGAAGCCATTTGAATGTAATTTTAAACCACACTGTGGTTGTAATTTTATATACACTTACCTGGGAACACGCTTGAATGGAAACAATGAGACACACTTGTATAGGAGTATGCTGTAACTGCACTGCATTGATTTTTGCCTTTCTCCTAATCAAATATTTCAGTTCAATTAATTTTGGCTATTTGGTGGGGCAGGGGATGAATTTCAGATGATTCAACCAAGTTTCCTCACTATATTTTTTCCTGTCTCTTTTGCACATCTGTCCTAGAGAAGTGGGGAACCTCTAGGCCCTCCAGATGATGTTGGATTTGCGAATCCCACCCTCTCTGGCCATTGGCTGAGGCTGATGGGAGTTTGGATTCATCAACATCTGGGGCGCCAAAGGTTCCCACCGCTAATCTATCCTTTCCTTCATTTCCCCAGACCCCTTTCGTTCTTTGTTATTATTATTATTTTGCCAGTTATTTTTATTGATTTTCCATCATTTTTAACAAATTGTCACCAAATTTATACAAATTAATACAAATTTAAAAGATTCCTTCCCACCCACCCCAGATGCTCCCTCTATTTTCCTCCCTCCTTTGCTGTTACCAGTACAATAACTTTTCCAGATATCATTTCAAAATGCAGTCATCCTGCAAATTTGAAGATTTGTCCTAAGACAAAACATCTCAAGAAAGTGAAGGCAATGGAATTAAAGGTTTGTTTATAACGGTATTAACTTATTTTATTTATATTTTACTATAATACTATATTAAAGTAGTATATATTGCCTCTCCTCGATCTGAGACAGGTTGCATTTGATAAGCCTAACCAAAAGAAAACAGCTATTGGTGGGATGGAAGAGAAACTACGCATCTAGGTAAACTATTCAAACTGATATGTTTATGCTATACTTAAATCCCAAACTTTTCTCGGTAAAATAAAATCAGCGTTTTGCCTCTAAGGTGTTGCCAAAGTGAGTCAGTAGATAAAGTGATGGTAAGGGGGGAGGGAGGGAGAAACCCCACAAGTAATCTGTCCTTAAACAAACGGAATATTTATTGATGCCAAATCATGTTCCTATTGTCAGAGAGGCTTGATCACAATGCCAAATAGTATTGTTCGGCAGGGATACAAAAAGCACCAGCTTTGCTTCTGTTATGTAAAATAGGCATTATATAATTATGATGCCTCGTCTTCTTACAAAGTCTCTAAATCAACAGTAAATGCTCTGCACTCTCTAGCTGTAAATAGGAACATATTGGCTTTGATTTCTCCAGAACGTTACATAATTGCTTTGATCTTTATCGTGAATTACTCTTCAGCTGAGTTTCATGGCCTGTGTTGTCAGTTTAAAATTTAGGGGTTGGGGAAGAGGTATTATAGACCAAAATGAGAAGAGACAAGGGTTTTGTTTTGTGCCGGAACAGCTGCTCTGAATACCAAGGCGTCCGTGAAAGAGATTAGGGCTCTTCACTTGAGACAAGAGATGGCTGAGTGGAAGACATGGTAGAGGTATATAAAATCATTAATGGCTTGCGAGATGTGCTTAGGAAACACCTGTTTACCCTTTCGCAGTACTCAAACACACACACACACACACACACATAGGAGCACCTGATGATTTTCCCTAGCAACAGGTACTTTTAAAAAAGCAGCATGCACACAGTGCAAATTTTATCTATAAATGGTCTCTACCAGAAGTTATAATAATGGTCAGTCACAAAATTAAAATCGCTACAGTCTTTATGTGGCAATTCTGTTTGCCATGGTTATCCCTCCTTTGTCTCTCCTTCTCACAATTTGATCCATAAAGGCCCTCTGAAGCAGTGAGGGAGGTGCTGGGGCCAGGGCATCTAGAAAAGTGTGTGTGTGTGTGTGTGTGTGTGTGTGTGTGTGTGTGCAAGGCTGGTGAAAATAATCTCCCTCTCCATTTGTGGAAGCCTCTACTATATCAAAAGCAAAAAGCAAAACATCCTTCCATTAGGCTTGGAATAAGATTACAGTATATTGAAGACAGCAAACTGTGGTCCATCTGCACTAGACATTTAAAGCAGTATCATACCACTTGGAACAGCCATGGCATCCCCAAAGAATCTTGGAAACTCGAGTTTGTTAAAGGTGCCGAGAGATGTTAAAAGGTAAAGGTAAAGGGACTCCTGACAGTTAAATCCAGTCGCGAATGACTCTGGGGTCGCGGCGCTCATCTTGCTTTACTGGCCGAGGGAGCCAGCGTACAGCTTCCAGGTCATGTGGCCAGCATGACTAAGCCGCTTCTGGTGAACCAGAGCAGCACACAGAAATGCCATTAACCTTCCCGCCGGAGCAGTACCTATTTATCTACTTGCACTTTGACATGCTTTCGAACTGCTAGGTTGGCAGGAGCTGGGACCGAGCAACGGGAGCTCACCCTGTCGCAGGGATTCAAACCACCGACCTTCTGGTCGGCAAGCCCTAGGCTCTGTGGTTTAGACCTAGGAGACTCCAATTCCCCTCACAGAGCTACAGTTCTGAGTGGTTTAACAGCCAATCCCTCTTCTCTGGGAATGCAGAAGGGGCCAAGCAACTATTAACTGGGAAAGGGTTCCACAACTGTGGAGCCACCACCAAGGAGGCCCTGCTATGTGTGCTCACCAGTGTGGTTTATTTCACTGGCAGACCCACAGGCAGAACCTCTGGTATAGATCTTAAATTACAAGCAGGGTCCTATGGGCACAGGCAGTCCTTTCGGTAACTTCCTTCTGACTCCAGTGAAGTCTTAATTCAGCACTGCTGCTGTGCCTTAGAAGAGATCATTTCTTTGCATTGTTTTTATGCATGCCTATTTGTCATAGCTTGGTCCCTGTGACATTATCTTATGGCTGAAGGCATACGGGTAGTCTGTGCTTTGAGGCGAGTTTATGGTGTTGATGTGTCCAAGGTAGGAAAAAGGAAACACAGGAATCGCGGCCATTTTACGCCGTAAAAATGTTTAATTTTGTGGTATGATCAGCGGTGGACATGAGGTTCATTTTAGATTTCAGCCTTAAAAAGACCCTACATGCACACTCCTTTGCAAAATTTAGCCGGGTCATCATGAACCATATATGAGGCCATTAACGCTAAGAAGAAATCTACTGTCAAGATATTGCAATAAAGGACTAAATTGAAAGTAGAATAGGAGAGTCTTATTGCTACACCGTGCCAATTATATTACCACATTGTTTCTTTGCTACAAGACTGATAAGAATCTACAAGCGCCCAGAGCCCAGGGGACTTGAACATGTCTGGTGAAAATTGGAAATCAATAGGACTCTATAATCGCAAGCAAACTGCATCATTTTCACTGGGGTGAAAGATGACAGGCATTATCACATTGCCAGAGACATCGTTACACAAAAGTGAAAGCCTTCTTTACTCCTCTGGAGTAATCCATCAGGATGGTGCAGAAGAAGCACTTGGCTTTCTTCTTAAAAGAGGCATTTAAACAGATGGTCCTTTTGGAGAACAAAAATAGGAAACAAATGTATTATTAGCCTTTCGATATATTTTTTTCCTTTAAGAAGACGGATGTGTTGCGCATTTAAGAAAATGATTATTCTTTGGAAGATGGCTCTTGCTGACTGAGCAAATACTGGCTAGCTTATCGTCGCACCTTCACCTGATCATCTCTCTTGAAGCAAAGTCTAGGTGGAGAGATCATTCGACTTACATAGTCCAGATGCGGGTTGGGTATAGCTTAAACAAGGGCAGTCAGATCTGATTGTTAGATTTGCTTTCAGTCATGCAGTGGTTTACATCTAGGTTTTGGGAAGCCCTGGATTCCTTAGAAGCTCCTCAGAGGTTTCTCCATTAGATCAGGAATGGTAAAGAAACTTCAGCTGAGAGGGGACCCAGTTGAAGTCCAGTTTCGAAGGCGCTTAGAGCACCCATCAGCTGATCAGCACTAAGAGGAGCCAGCATGGTGTAGTGGTTAAGAGCAGTGGACTTGTAATCTGGTGAACCAGGCTCGTGTCCCCGCTCCTCCACATGCAGCTGCTGGGTGACCTTGGGCTAGTCACACTTCTCTGAAGTCTCTCGGCCCCACTCACCTCACAGAGTGTTTGTTGTGGTAGGTGCTGAGGGGTAGCCTCTTTGGTGCTACCATATGACATCATGATGACATCTAGCAACCTCATCCACTTGTCAAAGTTGGCCCTTGAAGTGGTGAGGGGGGGAGGGGTAAGGATCCAATCCAGAACCAGTTCCCCACCCCTACTCCCTTCACAGAGCTACAATTCCCAGAGTTCCCTGTGAAGAAGAGGGATTGATTGTTAAACCACTCTGGGAATTGTAGCAATGGGAGGGGAAAAGAGGTCCCCTAAGAACTCTCATCACCCTTAACAAACCACAGTTGCAAGGCTTCTGGGAGGGTGGAGAGCCATAACTGTTTAAATCTGGTCAGAACTCACCTGGAGTACTGTGTCCAGTTCTGGGCACCACAGTTTAAGAAGGACACTGACAAACTGGAACGTGTCCAGAGGAGGGCAATCAAAATGGTCAAAGGCGTGGAAACGATGCCTTATGAGGAACGGCTAAGGGAGCTGGGCATGTTTAGCCTGGAGAAGAGGAGGTTAAGGGGTGATATGATAGCCATGTTCAAATATATAAAAGGATGTCACATAGAGGAGGGAGAAAGGTTGTTTTCTGCTGCTCCAGAGAAGCGGACACGGAGCAATGGAGCCAAACTACAAGAAAGAAGATTCCACCTAAACATTAGGAAGAACTTCCTGACAGTAAGAGCTGTTCGACAGTGGAATTTGCTGCCAAGGAGTGTGGTGGAGTCTCCTACTTTGGAGGTCTTTAAGCAGAGGCTTGACAACCATATGTCAGGAGTGCTCTGATGGTGTTTCCTGCTTGGCAGGGGGTTGGACTCGATGGCCCTTGTGGTCTCTTCCAACTCTATGATTCTATGATTCTATTCTATGATTCTATGAAATCTGCTGTTGTTGTTAATTGATTTTGTATACGACCCTTCATCCACAGATCTCAGGGTGGTTCGCAACATAAAATCACAATATAAAAAAACACAAAACATACAATAAAAATAAGAACAACAACAAACCAATAACCCTCCTCCCACAGCACATGGCATTGATGTCAATCAGAACAAAGGTCTGCTTGAAGGGGAACATTTTTGCATAGCGCTTGAAGGTGTATAATGAAGGTGCCAGCTGAACCTCCCTGGGGAGAGAGTTCCACAAATGGGAACCCCCTGCAGAAAAGGCCCGTTTTTGTGCTGCCACCCTCTAGACCTCTTGAAGAGGATGCACACAAAGAAGGGACTCAGAAGATCTCAGAGTCTAGGGAGGTTCATAGGGAGAGAGGCGGTCCTAGAGATATTGGGGTCCTCTGCCATTTAAAGCTTTGTGAGTCAAAACCAGCACTTTGAATTGGGCCCGGAAACTAATTGGCAGCCAGTGGTATCATAAAGTGGTATCGTAGTGCTTTCAAAATATGATGTGACTGTGGTCTGAGTGCTGTTTGCTGAAATCAACAGTGCACCGTCCTTCACATTTTACACATTATCAAAATAATGAGGGTACAGTATAGAAAGCAGAAGGACCTGTTTGTAAGCTGATGGTTGTGCTATTCAGCTGAGTTTCAGGGGATTATTTCAGCGGTATTCTAGGTGACATTAGGAAGATTAACAGAACATTCAGTTTTATTATTATTATGTCACTCTTCCCACAAAGCAATGAAAAGAAACATTAAAAACAAGTATTAACACCCCCCCATCAATGTTAATAAGAATAATAATAAGAATAATAATTTATTTGTACCCCACCAACCTGGCTGGGTTTCCCCAGCAATTCCTGGCAGCTTCCAACAAAGATTAAAAATACATTAAAATGTCACACATTAAAAACTTCCCTAAATGTTTATTAAATTGCAGATGGATACAAAGGAGTGGTGGTCAACCCTTTCTTCATACATCTTTCTCTCTGTGCCAGAGATAACTATTTATTCATACAACCCTTGCCTTGAGGGTTTCTATGTCATGAAGAGCCAGGAAAAATATAATCAATAAGTAACTACCCAAAATGCCTTGCTATATCGAGAAGACTGGATATCTTCATTTCTTACCAACTCATCCCAACATGTTATTTTATTTTTTGCTGCATCAAGGAAACCTAAAAGCAGGCTTTAGCCCTGCCGTTAGAACAGTGTCTCGCTCATTGATTAGAGACTTGCTAATGTCAGCATGCTTTTTTTATAACCCTGTAGCAATTCTGCAGTATTTACACAATGAGGAGGATTATGGTACGGGGAAACTGCTGGTAGCTGTCTCAGAAAATCAGACATCACATGAGCAAAATGTGCAAAGGGTTCTCCTGCATACATATCAGCAAAATGTGGGTGGCTCGTATTAATGGGGAAATGTTCGGCTAAATATTTTGGGGAGGAGGGTGTGCTGGTTCTGCTCTGGTCCACAGAAACCCCACCTCATGAAGGAAGAGATGATGCGACTCCCTGTATGCAAAATCTTAACCCTCCCCCCCCCGAACTCACTTCTCATTACAACTTACCTGAATAATAATAATAATAATAATAATAATAATAATAATAATTTATTTATACCCCGCCCATCTGGCTGAGTTTCCCCAGCCACTCTGGGCGGCTCCCAATCAAGTGTTAAAAACAGTACAGCGTTAAATATTAAAAACTTCCCTGAACAGAGCTGCCTTAAGATGTCTTCTGAATGTCAGGTAGTTGTTTATCTCTTTGACATCTGCTGGGAGGGCGTTCCACAGGGCGGGCGCCACTACCGAGAAGGCCCTCTGCCTGGTTCCCTGTAGCCTCACTTCTCGCAATGAGGGAACCACCAGAAGGCCCTTGGCACTGGACCTCAGTGTCCGGGCTGAACGATGGGGGTGGAGACGCTCCTTCAGGTATACAGGACTGAAGCCGTTTAGGGCTTTAAAGGGCAGCACCAACACTTTGAAATGTGCTCGGAAACGTACTGGGAGCCAATGCAGATCTCTCAGAACTGGTGTTATGTGGTCCCGGTGGCCACTCCCAGTCACCAGTCTAGCTGCCGCATTCTGGATTAATTGCAGTTTCCGGGTCACCTTCAAAGCTAGAGCATGCACCACTCTGGCGAGACAGTCCACGGGCAGGTAGGAGCTGGTACCAGAGGGAGCTGGTAGACAGCAGCCCTGGACACAGAATTAACCTGCACCTCCATGGACAGCTGTGAGTCCAAAATGACTCCCAGGCTGCGCACCTGGTTCTTCAGGGGCACAGTTACCCCATTCAGGACCAGGGAATCCCCCACACCCACCCGCTCCCTGTCCCCCAAAAACAGTACTTCTGTCTTGTCAGGATTCAACCTCAGTCTGTTAGCCGCCATCCATCCTCCAACTGCCTCCAGGCACTCACACAGGACCTTCACCGCCTTCACTGGTTCTGATTTAAAGGAGAGGGAGAGCTGGGTGTCATCTGCATACTGATGAACACCCAGCCCAAACCCCCTGAATAATGAAAAGAACAAAGAGTCTTGTGTCTTGAAGTCTTGAAATCTTGAAGTCTAATGCATTAGTGCTGTAGCTCTATGGTAGAACATCTACGCTGCACCCATAATGTCCCAGTTTCAAACTCTGGCATTTCTAGTTAGGGCTGGGAATGTTTTCCAGTCTGGAATCTTGGCGAGTTGCTGATAGTCAGTGTAGACACTATTGAGATAGATGGACCAATGGTCTCACTCAATATGAGGTAGCTTCCTATGTTGATATATTCCTATTTACTGTGGTGTAAGCTTCTGTGGATTAGTGCCCCACTTCACTGGATGTACGATGTGGATTCTATCTCACAAAAGCTTATGTCATATTTATTCTGTTCCTCTTTACGTTGGCTCTTTGTTATTTTTGCTGCCATAAACAACCATGGATATCTCTATGAAAACTGAACAATGAAATGCCCAGTTTAGGGGTGTGTGTTCTGTAATTGTTGTTGTTGCTGTTGTTGTTATATTTTAAATCACTTTAATCTGACATCACTACATGCACCAATGAGAAGGAACTTCTGACTTGTGGGCCAAATTAGGTGTGCCAAAATTCCGAATTTAGCCTGTGAAATCTACCTTATGGTAAAAGGCGGGATATCGTTTTTTAAAAAATTATCCGAGTCAGTGTGCCACTCTAAATTTCTGGATTGGAAATGCTGCACATTTAAGGACCAAGTTGTTAGGGTGCATAGAGAAGAGATCCGTATACATATATGAAAAAGGTAGCAGTAA
Organism: Podarcis liolepis; assembly: GCF_965112155.1. Taxonomy (NCBI): domain Eukaryota; kingdom Metazoa; phylum Chordata; class Lepidosauria; order Squamata; family Lacertidae; genus Podarcis; species Podarcis liolepis. The sequence continues at coordinate 75,120,793 of NC_139559.1, read as the reverse complement.
AAAATAATGAAGAATGATGCAACTTGAGATCAAATCCAAATTCTGTCCTCTCTCTTTCTTGCAGATTTGCCTTAAGTGCAAGTCAAACAAGATTTCTAACACCTTCATCACCTATAGGGAATCAGGATAATAGGCTTGTAATGATGGCGAGGGCAACTTTTGATGGGGGGGGGCATGGTGCAAAACAGAATGCTACCCTTTCTGATATCCAACCATCTGGAGGATTGAAAAACATAAAGATGGATGCATTGGGGTGGGTTAGAGAGTCTAGGCTCTTCCCATCAAAAGTGTTGAGCATTCTGATCTGGAAAAATGATTGACACATTCCTTTTACTGAGGTTCCTCCCATATCGAATCATAATATTATATGTTTGTCAAGTGATATAAACGGCACCAGAACCTAGTTGCGATGCCCGTCCCTCTGCCTTTGATATCCCACTGGTGATGTTAAGCATTAGCAATATAGCAGCAGGAATTGTAGTATTAGTCATTCTATAAGCAAAGCTTACTAGGATGTTATTCATCTTATCAGTTCTTGTCATATTTGAGATTTAGAAATGAATGTGTTTCATTTTCATTGCAAGTACTCTACCATTTAGCAGCCCTTTTACTTCCTGCAGAATATTAGGGCAGCATCTTGCCAAATAAGAATCTTCTGAGTGTGCCGTGCTTTTCCTAATTTCTTTATCGTGGAGCAAAGTAATAAATGACCCCCAATCTGTGGGATCTATTAAAATAAATAAAACCTGGAGGTATCTCCCCCAGTCAATTGCCACCCAGATTATAAAATTCTCCTCTTAAGGGAGGTTAAGTGTTTATCCAGTAGTGCACACATATCCCAGCTCCCTTATTAATTTGGCACTCAGCTTAGCAACAGCACAAAATCTTTCCATATAGCTGCAGTGCCCACAAAGTGTTTGAGAGAGAAAATTGTGCCATACTAATCTTGTTAGGCTTTCTGATGTCATTGACAATAAAGTATTGACAATACCTCTCCCCCCCCCCCAGTAGTTTCAGTCATATTTATAAGGGAGACTATGAACTACCACATAGCCTTTGCCCTAATGCTGATGGCAACCAACTCTGTTTTCCATTCCACCAGGTGCTATGGTGCTTATTTAGTTTATCTCATCATCAAGCCTCCTGAATCAAGGAAAAACTAAGGTAATAATGATCAGCCACAGGTCACGTTTATGCAATTCATGTGTGTGCATGCCCTCCTTGGGTCAGATAAAAGCATACCATGTACCAAGAGTGAGAGCCGATTGCTTCATTCATTTGGTAATCAAATCTGACCAGGAAAACCCTTGTTTACTTTGAAAGTGACCGAAAGGGGTAGCTTCAAAGAGGAAACTGATCATGGGGGGGGGGGGGAGGAAAACTGCTTTTAGTGATCAAAAGATTAATTACTTTGGAGTGGATGGTTAGTACAAACTAAATGAGAAACCACTAAAGCAGCTGAATGGAAACCCAAAGAGATGATGTTTGCTTTGAACTAAAAGTGGAGTAGATATTTTAAAAATGGGTACCATTCTACTGAGTCAATCTGAGAGTGGTCTCTTTCAGAATTGGATGGTAGGATTAATGGCCTTTTTAGCTGGTAGCCATCTAAGTAGCCCCAAGGAAACAGATGTTCAAAAATTATGGAGCACTGAGGTCTGCCTTTATACCACACACTCTGTTGGAGAAACTAGGAACACTTGCCCAGTGATGTAAATATTCCTTGAAGAAGGCTTGTGAAAATGTAGTCTATAGTTTAATACACTAACAGGGCAATCCCAGAGGTGCTTTCTTGGTAGTTAATCCTACTGAATTTAGTGGGGCTTACTCCCAGGTAAGTGGGTACGGTCACACTTACATTCCCATAAGCCAGCAGGACACACTTCCACCCTCCATTGAGACAAGCAAGAGGCATTATTAGAGATAAAGGTCTTATTCCTGTCAGGCAAAAATACTCAAGGAGGGTGGAAAACAGGGTTGGTGAGGCTGTGGTGCTGAGGGAGAGAGGGTATGGAGAGATGTGCCGCCTGGGGAGAGTCCCAATGGTCAGAAAGGGAGGAATACATTTGGACCTCAGGCATGAGGTTCCCTGCTTCTGTCACGCCACATCTCCAGATACGAGTGAATGGGGATGTGCAACAGATCCATAATGGTTGGCTGTATAGAATGGCATGGCCAGTCCTACCATTTGGTAGAGTGAGGCATGTGCTTTGAGCAGTTGATTTATTATTATTGTTGTAATGAAAGAGCCCCAATTTTTTACTTTTCAATGTATTATTGTATTTTTATTCCTGATGAGGGGATGTGGGTGGCATTGTGGGTTAAACCACAGAGCCTAGGATTTGCTAATCAGAAGGTCGGCGGTTCGAATCCCTGTGACGGGGTGAGCTCCCGTTGCTTGGTCCCAGCTCCTGCCAACCTAGCAGTTCAAAAGCACATCAAAGTGCAAGTAGATAAATAGGTACCGCTCTGGCGGGAAGGTAAACGGTGTTTCCGTGTGCTGCTCCAGAAGCGGCTTAGTCATGCTGGCCACATGACCTGGAAGCTGTACGCCGGCTCCCTCGGCCAATAAAGCGAGATGAGCGCCGCAACCCCAGAGTCGGTCATGACTGGATCTAATGGTCAGGGGTCTCTTTACCTTTACTTTTTTATTCCTGATGAGAGGGTCTTGTGGGGCGTTCTGTCCCAAGTGACAAAATAAATGGTTGACATTGAGGACTATATACGCTTTGACCAGCTTAGAAGCAGGCAGATGTCTTGGGTTGAGCCAGCAGAATGAAGGCAAATATAGTGGTTGCTGGAACATTTTTGTCATATTTGGGTCTCTGACAGATCAATTCTATGTGTGCTTACATAGATGTAAAACCCCACTGTGCTCAATGAGGCTCTCTCTCCCTCTCATCTTGCAGCCTTGATACAGGAGACCAGGGTCAATGCAATTCTCCTTAAGGCAGAAGAGTTAAATTAGATTATTATTGCATTTCTCTCCGAGCTTCGACTTTGTAATAAAATGCTAAGATTTTATTTTAAAACAAAGTTTTGTAAAATAGTGACTCAGTAGGAGATATCAAGCAAATCCACCGAGGTAGATTAGAGGCGAACAGATAAGAAAGCATTTACTGGGTTATTTGGAGAATATAGCCAATTTTGTAGGAAATGAAAACTAACAGGTTCTCATTTAAACATTAGGGATAAAAGTGCTATTATGAAAAATAATAATCTAAAATGTTTTAGAGACCACCAGGGAACCTTTTGCTATTCTCTCATTTAATAAAGTAAGAAGAATTTTGCTGGATTGCGCTAATGTCCCACCGTCTCCAGTATTCTTTTCTTATAGTGACCAACCAGGTGTCTATGGGGAGCCCAGAAGGAGGAAATGAGTGCAACAGCACTGTCCCCATTTGTGATTCCAAGCAATTGGTAGGCAGATTCATTCAGCTTCTAGGAGTGTACATGTTGTACACAGATGCACCTGAGTGTAGGCCTTCCTGCCGTGAGGTTCACTCCAGCTCACCTTTTGTCAAGGCTCTGTCAAGGCTTTGCAAAAGCTATTCCTCCCCCAATTGCAGCAAGAGCAGAGAAAACAAGGTACAGTGGTACCTCGGGTTACAGACGCTTCAGGTTACATACGCTTCAGGTTACAGACTCCGCTAACCCAGAAATAGTAGCTCGGGTTAAGAACTTTGCTTCAGGATGAGAACAGAAATCGCGTGGCGGCAGCGGGAGGCCCTATTAGCTAAAGCGGTACCTCAGGTTAAGAACAGTTTCAGGTTAAGAACGGACCTCCAGAACGAATTAAGTTCTTAACCCGAGGTACCACTGTAGAGCCCTTTCAAATGAGGTTTGTTCAATCCCAATAACGAGAGGCAAAAGAACACAACCAGCCTCAACAATGGCATTGTTCCAAACTGGGCTCCTCCTCCATAACAGTATCTTCCCTTATGGTGGCCACTCATGGTCAAATGTCTTTGAGTCCTTTGTTCCTGTACTCTGCGTTCTGGGAGAAGGGGGATCAGAAATACTTTCCAGTGACAACGTGTCATCTGGCTGCCCTGCCGCAGTCCCGCCCCCCCCCTTCTTCTCACACTTCCCAACTTTTCTGTTCTTCTCTCTCTGAGCTGTGACTTTCCTCAACCCCCTGCTGTAAATCAAGGCTGTCTCCCTCTTCTGCTGCAGCGTCAGGAGAAGGGTGGGGAGGTGATCTAGTCCTCTTGAGTCTGATCCCTGACACCTTTGTTTGGTTGGAAAATGACTCTGCTTTCTTAGGTGGCTCTTTCTGGCCAGATAGTCAAAGGAACTTTTTCCGGCTTGGAAGGCTGGAGGCCATTCCATTCTAAAAAGAGATACTTTAGATGAGCAAATGCAATACCTTCTCTCCTCTCAGGAATGGAGCTCCAGGAACAGGGTGAGACAAAGCAATGAATATGCCAGGAGGCAGGAACTATACACAGTGTGAACTGATGGAGATTTACTGTTTCTCTGGAGCCAGCCACCTAAAGGGACAGGTGATTGTCCTCACTAGGGTAGCCGCAGGGGCTTTGGTTGCTAATTATAAGCCAAGCTGGGATAGCTCAGTTGTCAGAACATGAGACTCTAAATCTCAGGATTGTGGGTTCAAGCCCCATGTTGGGCAAAAAATTCCTGGATTGCAAGGGGGGTTGGACTAGGTGACCCCCGCAACCCCTACAATTCTATTGTTGCAAGGATTTTAAGGTACCAGTGACCCACTCAAATTGTGTCCAAGAATTGACAGGCGCAGCAGTGGAGAAAAAGAAAGTGATATTTATTGCTGAGCAATAATTGACCCGGTGGAATCCTTTCCAAAAGACTGGGCCCCGGGCTCTAGCGCCCAGGGGCTTTATACCTGAGTACATACATCATAGATACATGACATAATCGGATACAATCGCAAACGGCAGCAAAAATAAAGCTAATGAGCGCATTCAAGCCTTGCCCCCCGATCATGTAAAGAGTTCCCTCCCAACTTCTGTTTTTTCAGTCTGAACATGCAGTATAACCTTTCCCCTGATTTATGGTAAGAAACAGAAACTTAAGGCAAAAGGAACTTTGGCCGTTGTGCTCCTACGTGGCCATCTGCTGTACCGGGACATTCTGCGGTTAGCATCTTCCTGTTTTAGCTACTCGGGACCCTGTCTGGTACAGGGGGGAAAGTGCCAGCACATCAGATTTATTGCTTCCCCCCTTTTGTCAGTGAGACATTGTAAGAACAAGGAAGGGGACTGGGGCAGAGTTCATTTCGGATTTTTCAGATCTAAGCATTTCACTATATGTTGTGCAGAAGCTTTCATGATTCAAACATGGATTATATAAAAATCATTATAAGGATATATGGTTGCATATGGTTATATGGTTATAACTGATTATATGAAAAGCATAAGGGTAAAATTCCTCCAGGTGGTCCTGCTTCACTATGACTCTAGCTCAGATATTGTTTTTTGCTGCTTCTCCACACTTGAGCAAGCTTTGGGATTTGCGGGGGCAGGGGGGGGCGGGAAGAGGATCTCTTTGTTTCAAACATCAAACATGCTTATCATGGTAAATCTCCATTAAAAAGCCTCCATGCACGGGCAGAGGAAGGGGGTGCAGAGTGTGTGGTCCACCCCAGGTGTCTCCCTGAGGGGGGATGACATTGCTGCACCGCCGCCACCCCACGCTCGCTGTGCGGTTAGGGATGCTCGCCGAGTGGGCGGCTAGTCCCGCCCCCACGCCGCTCTGGGTGCTGGTGCAGGTAGCTCCGCCTCTGCCTCCATGATTGCCACAAAGGCCAGCCAATTGAACCTGAGCACAGCTGGGAGGGGAGAGGAGAGATGGCTGCATCATTGTCACCAGGGACAGCCAATCAACACTCTGCACAGCCAGCATCTATTGGACTTCGATTCGGCTGCTCTTGACTTCGATTCATTTAAAAAGAGATACGGTAAATGTGAATTTATGCCAGGCACACTTCTCAGGATACGCACATCTGTACACAGCCTAAAAAGGAATTAGTCTACCACGGTCTTCTAAAGCTGTCCTGGCCTCTAAGGAATAAAGACAGCTTGTCTGTAGTGTGGTTTTGATGCTAAATCCAAAACTGTTTCTCTCCTTGTGTCTAAATTTAGTAATGAGGATATAATGGAGCAGTTTCCAAGCTTCTGTCTTCTTTATGCTGTAGGAAACTGCAGCTTAAAATTGTGTCAAATACTCAATATTAATTTGTCTAATCAAATAGATTTTCTGCTTCAAGGAATGTGGATCAGAGCCAACGTTGCTCTGAACATATGATAGCTCTAGACATCTATATTTCATTCCAGTTAGTTTGAGATATGTCTAAATCCTCACCATTTCTGAAGCTCAGTATTATTTCCTTTATGCTCTGTTGATGTATTTACCGATGAGCCAATGCCCCAGAGTTACGTATGTTTACTCAGAGGTAAATACCACTGAGTTCAATGGGGCTTATTCCCCAGTAAGTGCACATGGGGGAATTGCAGCTATACAGGGGAATCTATACCTGGAAATCTGGCAGCCTGCTTTCCTTCATTACTCAGAGGACAAGGAAGCTGCTAGCAATCCAATGCAGAGGGATTTATTTATTTTATTTAAAAATTAATCTTACCATTAATACTTCCGTCTAATGTTCAACCAAACTCCACCTTCCTGTAATGTAGGCTCATTAGATGTAATCCTAATAGGCCAAAAAGCTTAAGGAATTAGGGCAGGAACACTTACTTCTGGGTATTTCAGCTTAAAAAAATATATGGATGTAAATCTAAAAAAGTAACCACCGCTGATTTCGCTGGAGTTGGCTCCCTTAAGAGTTCAGCTGGATCCACTCCTGTAGAATTTGCCAGACAGCTTGTAATTTTGTTTTAAATGTAGGGGAGAAAGAACAATGTGACAGTTATATTATTTTCTAATAAAATGTTTGTATCACTATTACTATTATTATTATTTTAATGTTGTGGTGGTGGTAGTGATGAGCAATACTCTTGTTGGAGAGGTGGGTCATAAATAAACTGACTCTCTTAGGCTCAAGAAGAAAAACCCAGAGTAGCAGATCTTTTTCTTTCTTTCTTAGCGTGGTGCTGATAAAGCCAAGGTCACAAGTTCAGTCCCCGTATGGGACAGCTATATATTCCTGCCTTGCAAGTGGTTAGACTAGATGATCCTCAGGGTCCCTTCCAACCCTTCCTTCCTTCCTTCCTTCCTTCCTTCCTTCCTTCCTTCCTTCCTTCCTTCCTTCCTTCCTTCCTTTCGCTATGACGTATTTATTATGTGCCAAGAACTCCATCACAGTTTACTCCACACATCTGTAGGAGAGCAGAGTCTCGCCTGCATATACTACAACGAGGTAGAGCCTTCACATATTAATTCACAAAACCCCATGCAACATTAGCTCAGCAAGGAAGAAGGGAGAACTTAGGACACTGGTTCTTTGGGACACAGCTTCCAAAAGAGAAGAAATAATAAAACAAGATCAAAAGTCCCAGCACAGTCTATAGGCTGCACTGCTATAGGCTAACGCTATAGGCTTTACCAAATTCCCTAAGGGCAGTGGCATAGCATGGGAGGAACACAGGGGTGGTTGCCCCAGATGCAAATTTTGTTAGGGGTGCAAAGTTTCAGCACCCGGTACTGCCTCAATACAACTTTGCGCTTCTGTCACTAGGCTCTGTTGAAAATAGCTTCTCCATGCGAACCAGGAAGTGACCTCTCCAGACAACGGAATGACTCTTCTTTTCTTAACTCTGCTGCTGTGATCTCCTGGGTGACACGGAGGCCTTAGGGAGTTGAATGTGCATGTGTACATTTCCCTCCCACCCACCCCCACCTCCATGCAGCCCCAGGCATTGGCAACCCACTCTACGTCACTGCTTAAGGGTACCTCTCTTCCCTCAGAACGGAATAGTGCAGAGAGTGACAACTCTTGAACTTGCTGGTGACGGAGAAGGGGAACTGACTTGCAGCCAGACTTCCGGGTTATCTGCTGTTGGGGAGGAGGGCTGAATTTGCATAGCCTTGCCCCATCCTGCATGCCAGATCATGCAGTGGAGATTCGGCCACTGTGTGTGGGGTAGCAAAGTCACTTAAAGTCCTGGGAGTCCAGAGAGAAAAGTCTTGATTACTGAGCACTGCTCTGGGCATGGATGGCTGCAAGAATGGACCACATCTTGTGTTTAAAACTTCAGAGCTGTTGCAGGTTACAAATGATGTAAAGTTATACCTCATGTTACGTCTGCTTCATGTTACATTCTTTCAAGTTATATCCCGCGGCGACCCGGAAGTACCAGAAAGGGTTACTTCTGGGTTTTGCTGCTCCCACATGCGCAGAAGCGCAAAATGACGTCACACGCATGCGCAGAAGCGGCGAATCGCAACCCGCATGTGTGCAGACGCACCACTGCAGGTTGCGCTCTTTTCATGTTGCAAACGGGCCTCCAGAATGGATCCCATTCGCAACCAGAGGTACCACTGCATTCTAGAAATTTATTTAAAACAAGAACAAAACATCATTTAATAATGGAGGCTTTTAGATATGCTATTGTGATCTCAGGCCTGCTTCAGAGAAAGGTGGGATGGTGTTTACCTTTTGAAAAGCAAGCTTCCCTCTCACCATCCATTTCTCTCTGTTCCAAGAAAACAGCCCCATGCTTCTTAACCTAATGACTTTCCGATATTCTCTCCCAATACCATGGGATAAAAACTGCCCCTCCCTTCTTTTATCTGCTTCCTCTCCAGCCAAGAGTCATTACAGCTCTATATTTAAAGTGATGCTCTTTTTTTTTCAGGAAAGGGGATAATTACATAAAAGCAAAAAGTGATGATTTTCTGTTTTCAATATCAGCAGAAGGCTGCTTTGCACATCCAAATAGGCTATGACCTGGAGAGTTATGAAAACCGTATGTCCTACTCTGAAATTAAGTGCCCTCTTTCTGAAGGCATCCTCTATTCAAAAGGCTGTCTGGCCCAAGTTGGGTTCAAAGATAAAGAACCAAGGGGAGGGGAGGGGCCTTGGTCAGGTGAGCTGTGTACCCACACAGAAAACTTGTTCAGGTGCTAACTGCTGAAGTTGCCCATCAACACCACCTGGACCAGCAGTCTGGGCAGGTACAGAGCCCACCTGGTCACAGTCTTCCCTACTATGGTAAGATGTATGGTATTTCTGTACAAACTATAGTAAATATTTGCGCCTGTTGTTGGCATCCATCTGTCTCAAGAGACAATGGAGTGTGCCTCTGGGGGTGAAGACAAATCACTGTGTTAGTGGCACCGAGTGACCTCCCTGGGGCACAAGCCTGGGTGGTGTGTATGGAGGTCCTGGGCTGCCCAGACAACAAGTTTCCCTTCTCAGCCTCACTGATGTACAGTGGTGCCCCGCAAGACGAATGCCTCGCAAGACGGAAAACCCGCTAGACAAAAGGGTTTTCCATTTTTGAGCTGCTTCACAAGACGATTTTCCCTATGGGCTTGCTTTGCAAGACGAAAACGTCTTGCGAGTGTTCTGATTTTTTTCCGCTCCCCCCCTTTTTCTAAGCCACTAAGCCGCTCATAGCCTTTTAGCCGCTAATCCGCTAAGCCTTTAATAGCCGCTAAGCCTTTAATAGCCGCTAAACCGCTAATAGCGCTAATCCGCTAAGCCGCTAATAGGGTTGCTTCGCAAGACGAAAAAACCGCTAGACGAAGAGACTCGCGGAATGGATTAATTTCGTCTTACGAGGCACCACTGTAGTCCAAAGGAAAATGAGTAATATGTTTGGCACCAGCTTGGCTGCAGGAGTTGCTAGAAGGACGCTGACAAGTCACCATCCAACCATCTTTGGGACTCTACTCTGGATTTCTGGAGAGTTTGCTCCTTAGTATTTTCTTCTCCTGATTATGTGTCAAAGGTACTTCTCCTAACATCCCATACATCCCTATTTGCACCAACACATATGAATTAACATATGAATATTTTATGAAAAAATTTCTGTCCAAGTTTTGACAATGCAATTCCTCTTTGGTACAAGTGCCCTAGAACTGAAACTGCAATCCTGTGCCCCTTTACCTGGGAGTAAGTCCCACTGAACTCAATGAGACTTATTTTCCATGTGATAGGATTGTATTGCCATTCACTCACAAGCTTGTCTCTCCTCCTCCCAATTCAGGCAATCTATACAAGACAAAAACTTGCTCATTTATTAGTAACTGGTCTTTGACCATTTCTTTAATGCAAGCCTCCTACTTTCCTTGGCAAGCTGATTTGCATAATGTGTTATTACGTCTAAATGCAAAACTAAATGTCTCCATGTGGTCTTTAAATGACAAGTGCTTGTCAGCTTCATGCAATATTCAAAAGTAATGGATCCAAATCACAACAGCTCGAACAAAGAAGTTAAAAAAACCTTGTTGTGTATCCTTCCTTGACAAATTTACACTTTGGTATGGAATTGTCAATTAGAGTTTTCATGTGTTAAACATTTCAGTTCAACTGTGAACGAATTTATTGTAGCTTTTATTCTGCCGTGCTTTGAGAAATTACTATTCACACAACAGGTTTTCGTCCCCCCTCTTCCTCTCAAACAATTGCTGCTCAGGGAATAATCTTCAGATGACCTTGGCGAGATATACTCAAGAACTTCAGCATTAATTATTCTGGGAAACACAAATGCCTCGTGACAATGGTTCCAAGTGCTGGGGGGGGGGGGAACCTGTTACCAAGTTTCCGTTTTAAATAGTGATTGACTTGAAATCTCCAACACTGGCATACTGTCTTGGGTTATTCCTTGGAAAGTTCAGGACAGCTTTCACAGAAATCTTGTTTTTGGGTGTTCACATACGCCTATGAAAGGAATATATTTGTATGTTGAGCCTCAGAATACGCAAGCTGAGAATTCTCTTAGACTCCATCTGACGTTTTTGGTTACACTGCAAATTGTAAATTGTGGCACTGTTAGGGCAGAGGATTTCTGGCTGAGCTTTGGACATTTCCATTTTCTGGAGAAGGCTTGTGAAGGAATTAGGATGAGGCCCAGTGGCCTTGTCCCCTGCCTCTATGCAGTCAAATATCCTGTTTTTAGTACAGAGCTTTTCTGCATATACCCAGACATTTATGGGCTCTTGTGTATGTGATCCACACCCCTCATTTTTCCAGGTGTGTGTGCGACACTGTGCAAAATGGGATGCCTAAGTTGCGGTGATCGGGGGCCAGAGATAGAGGTGCAACTCTGAGCCCTTCTCAACTACCCACTGTAGCCCCATCAAGAAACAGACCACACCAAAGCCTATAAAGGTCAAACCACTCTAAGTAACCAGCAAGCATTGATCTAAAGTATTCCTTGGGTTGTACAAGGGCATCTGTGTATGTACCTCCATCACACTTGAACACACAACTGAGGATCAGAGAATTGCCGAGTTGGAAGGGACCCCACGGGTCATTTAATCCAACCCCTTGCAATGCAGGAATATGCAGGTAGCCCATATGGTGGTGTCATCAGCACCATGCTCTCGCCAACTGAGCTCACTGCCACAGCTTCAGTGCTGAACTAGATGCAACAAGGCTTGGTCTAGCAGGGCTGCTGCTATGTTATTGAGACACACCTTTGTGCATACACAGAAAAGCTTTTACCATTCTTAACATTTGTTTCCCCAACCAATTTCCTTGGCAGATTCAGCTGATAGGCGATAGTGGTAAGTTTCATAGTTGAGCAACGATTTGAACCTTTTTGGGCACAGAATTCGTTGGTCCTCATTGGCTCGTAAAGATGTCTGAGCATTCCTTGTCCTCACTTTCTTTTACAGTGGTACCTCGGGTTAAGTACTTAATTCGTTCCGGAGGTCTGTTCTTTACCTGAAGCACCACTTTAGCTAATGGGGCCTCCTGCTGCCACCACGCCGCTGGAGCATGATTTCTGTTCTCATCCTGAAGCAAAGTTCTTAACCCAAGGTACTATTTCTGGGTTAGCGGAGTCTGTAACCTGAAGCGTATGTAATCTGAAGCGTATGTAACCCGAGGTACCACTGTACTTTCTTTTTTTAAAAGCATCCAATTCCAAATCAGTCTGAGAGCAGGTAAGATGCTCTCTGAACATCTTCTTCTTCGTTGGTGATCACTCGTAGCCAGGTAAGATTGTCTTCCATAAACATGGTTTGAAAAGTGAGTCCGTAAGTGATTGTGGAGGCCAGTTCTGGATCCACACATCCTTCCACAGTGGGGACATAAGTTTCTGGGTGGAAGTTGATCACGGTGAGGGTTTGCCAAGCGTGCCTTCCTCTTAGCACATTTCTCCCTTGCATCCTGAGTTTGAGCGTCTTCAAAGCCCATGACACATTTGGTAAAGGCTGTTCTCCAATTGGAGCACTTGCAGGCCAGTGTTTCCTAGTTATCGGCGTTTATACTACATTTTTAAAGATTTGGCTTAAGAGAGTCTTTGAACCTCCTTTGTTGACCACCAGCATTACACTTTCCATTTTTAAGTTTGGAATAGAGTAGTTGCTTTGGAAGACAATAATCAGGCATTTGCACAACATGACCAGTCCAACAAAGTTGATGTTCAAGAATTATTGTTGAAGAACATACAGGGTTCCAAAGACAGTGTGAAGCCTTTGCACAGAAATGCCTCCCCACACAAGGACTTCCCCTTCCCCCATGGTGGTGGCACCAGCAAACATAGCCCCACTCTCCCTCTTCACATGATTTTTTTGTGGGAGGGGGGCAGAAAATGACTTGAATAGGGATGTGAAGGCTTCTATTTCTGAACAAGATGGGCAGGTTTTCACAATTCATGTAGCTGCGGCTAACTCTAAAATTATCTTTGGTGAAATGATATTAGAGGCTGAAGACTTTATCTATCATAATGGCAAGCAAATTTTGTGCTCCAAGTGGCTGTTAAATAGCCTCATAGGCTGCCGTGTATTGAAATAAGGTACAGTACAGTTGCTTCTGTTTTTGTATATTCCTGAGTATTGGTGTTTTCTCTCTCTCTCTCTTTCTTGCTGTTGCTATTTGTTAAGAAGACTTATAGTCTAGATATGCGTACAGTGATTTATACATGCAGCTCTCCATGTATCAAAATGAGAACAAACCCCCCGTTGGGTGAAAACAGTAGAAATGAAGAAAAGCTTCCCGGTGCAGCTTTTAGTAATCTGCCCTCGCCGAAAGAATAGATTTAATTATCTAACGAGATGGCAATCATTTCTGATCTTAGTGCAAAAGAAAAGCGTCTGGCAATGTGCTTTTTTAAAAAAAAAAATATTTGAACGAAAACAAAAACAACCCACTGCTATTAATTTTTGCTTTTATTCTCCTGCAGACAAAAAAAAAAAAGATTTTTAAAGGAAATATGGGAGTCCCTTATGGGTCTGGCGGCAACCGTATTTGAGAGACTAATCACGCCTGTGGAAGTCTCAGTGAAGGATTCTGTGTCCAGGGAATGCACATTGCGTTTTTTTCGGCTGCTGACGAAGTCCAGTTGTGTTATAAGGCAGTTGGACCCTCCAGCCAACTTCAAGGGGGGCAATTAGGACACATTTTTGAGTGAGTCGCACACTGTGATCAAGCTGATAGGAAGGACTCAGCATCAGCCCTCGCCTTGAAAGGGGGACTGATTACCATTTGTGCTCTGCATTTTAGTAATCAGAAATCATTATACAAAAATACCAGGACACATCTCTTATAGCTGAGCTAAATTGGCAGCATAAAAAAAATATCAACTTGTAAAAAATAATAATATTACTTTGATCTGCACGGCATTGGTACTTTGTCAAGTATTTAGCACGCCCACAGCCTGATCCTAAACATAGCGATATCTGCCATGGAAATGGTGCAATGCTCCTGAATCACCAACACGCTGTTTTAAACATTGTCCTGGCACCAGAGGTGGGTCACCTCAGATCTGGATGTGGACCTCCAGGCCTTTCTATAAGGCCCCCGGCAACCTTCTCAAGACCGACCTTTTCTTAGGCCATATCCCTCTGTGAGTGCCTTTGCCTGGTTGGAATGTGTCGCTGAGCAATGAAATTATGCCTATTTCTTGCCCAGTTGAAGGATGAAAGCATGTTTGCGTTTTGTGTATAGAACTGGCAGACTTCTGTGTGGTTGAAATGTAGCCTAGGCTAGAAAAAGACTTATATGAAAATCATGTACCTGTGGTATCTGACTCCTACAAAGTTGGCAAAAATGTATAGGATAAGTACAAATACCTCCTGGAAATGTGAAGAGAAAGAAGGTACCTTTGGGGTGTAAAGATCTCCAGGAGCTCCCCAATAAATAAAGACACAATTGACACGGAATTTAGTTTTAGGTTATTGGCATAATTTGGGCCACAACTTATTGATTAAAGATAGTGAGTGGTTTGTTTAGGCATTGGTTCCTGACTAGGTGCACCTGACCTCAGCAGGGCAGCACTGACGACTGGGCCCCATCATATCGTCAGTACAGGTGGGTCAGTACAGTACATGGGAGAGAAATGGTCCAGGATCAGACTCAAGCTCACCCCAAATGCTCCTAGGGACTCTTGCATGGCCCCACCCCCCCGAAAGGGGTCAAAAAAAGCATGGTGAATCCCTGGATTCCTTTAACAGAATACCTTTGTGCATTGGAAGGGACAGGTGCTCCAACCCTCTCTCCAGATCACCTTGAACCAATGTCTAACTGCCAAACTTTACAAAATTGTGATAATTCGCTATGTGGCAGGCGAAACCCAAGTGGCACCAGCCAATGTGCCAAATAGGAAAATTCCTACCGGGCCCCTGTCCCAACAGCAGACGACCTACGACGGCATAGCAAGGTCATAGCGAGACCCTAAATATAGGGAGGGTGGGCAGGTCATCTGGTGCACAAAGCGAAAGAGAAAGTTCTATGCAACGTGCAGTGGTATATAAAGGTCTCTCAGTTAATACACAAAATTCCCCATTGGCCAGATGTGCCCAGCAACCGAGGGACCACCAATTGGGTTGTTGTGGCTATCCAATTGCTCCCATCCACACAAACAGTGAGGTCACGTGCCCTCTGTGAGGAGGACTCGGTTTATCATATGTGATAGACCTATAAGGTGGGGAAAGCTTTCTGGGAGATGATATACAATGAAATGAGAAAAAAATGTTTAAAATAACTTTTGGGTTTTTTTAAAAAAAGAAGCTTTTTTATTAGGAATTGCAGGTACCGACATCCCAAAGGACCAGAAAAGACTTTTTATGTATGGGACAACAGCCGCCCAGATGCTACAAAGTCCCTACCAGAAAAGAATGGCAAAACGAGCTGATGGACTATGCCGAAACAGCAAAGCTGACTGGAAAACTCAGGAATCAAGAGGACAAAAACTTTACAAAAGAATGGGGGAAAATTATAAGTTATTTCCGAGACCACTGTAAGCAGATGGAAACATTGGCAGGATTTGGATTTCACTTGTAGTGTAACAATTACCATGGGAAATATGGATTGATATAATAGAGTTTGAAAGAAAACACAGTTTTAATTGTTTAAAACGTAATTCCAGGGAGGAGTGGGGGGAAGCCCCGAGATTTGGAAGAATCTCTGTATATGGATATGAATTTGAATTTTAAAAATATTTTTGTACTGTAAAATGATTTCAAAAAGAAAAGAAATGTAGCCTAGGCTACATTTAAAGCAGTAACATATGAATTTAAACAGACCTGCCTTTGCCTAGAGAATCCTGGGAAGTATAATCTGTTAAGGGGGTTGAGAGTTGTTTGGAAACTGCCATTCCCCTCAGAGGGCTACAATTCCCAATCAATCCATCTTTCTGAGGGGAATAGTGGTCTCCTGATGACTCTCATCACCCTTGGCAAACTCCCAGAATTCTTTGGGAGAAGCCATGACTCCTTAAAAGGGTATCATACTACTTTAAAAATATGGCATGAACGTGGCCGTAGTTCTAACTGCAGACAGGGGTGTGTATAGTTGTATATATGTCTGTGTCTGTATTACTTATGCAGTGTAACCTTTTTTCCTACTAGGGTTTGAGTCAACCATAAAATATTATATTCAAAATATACACCGTCTAGTCCAGGACACTTTATTTTTTGTTAATATCAATTCATTTCTAAGAAAACGAGACAACTTTATTTCACTTTTTTTTAAAGCTCTTCCAGAAACAAGTTAACAGGTGTGAAACTCCATGTTAGAGTTACTGAATTACCATTGATCAGAATATAGAAAAACATCTTCTGGAGGACTCATATGGTTCTCCCCGCACCCACCCCTCTTCCTATAAAGTACTAAAGTGACGCTTTTTGACATATTTTGACACCTGGCTCTTCAGATGATTTGCATCAATTATGTTATGGTTATAATGTTGGTTCAGTCCTCCTGTTTGCCATTGAAATTGGAATGCCTCCTTTATACAAACATACACACAGCGAAAGCTCACGTGCTCCACTTACCTTTGTAGGCAGTCCAATCGCCATTTTCCTCTGAAGCAATGTCAGTGAAGTCAATGGAACAACAGCAGTGGATGTCAGACAGCATCCAGAGGACCGTGAGGGGAAGAAAAAGCAATTCCTTCTGCAGAACCATCTGCAAATTAGAAACCAGCAGCCTCCTCAGTTTGAAAAAATACAAGGTGCTCCTTTGAGGAGCCACTTCAAACACTGAAACCATTTGAGTGGAGTGGGTTTTCCTGTTTGACCCACTGCTTAAAGGGATTGGTATTCTGTTTGGGTTGACTGGAAGGATCTTCTTTGGGGTCAGAATTGGAGGGTGGAAGCTAAGCCCTAACACCGCCCCAAGATTACCCATGGTCAGGTAGCTCTCAGCCCCCATTCTCCAGTTTTGCCTCTGGAACTTGTTCATGTGGGGCCAGGAACAAGCACCTTCGAACTTGGAGTGGTTTTTTGTTGTTGTTTTGCTGAAGATAGAGGTGACTTTTGGCCTCGACTCTCATATTTTGCCTCTGGGGCAGCTTTTCTCCACCCTCATAGTGTTGGCGGAAGCACTTAAATAATGTAGTTGAGTCTGGAGAGAAATTATTGGTAAATGTTTACTGAACAAAATGAACAGAATAGTGTACAGCTTTAGCAGAAGGAAGTAGAAAGGCATGCCAATGTATCACTCAAAAAGCACCAGTTCCATATCACAACAGGCAGTGTACATTAGAAAACAAGACAGAAACACTAGCCTTATAACCAGGAAAACTAACACAATAATCCCCACATCTGAATACACTTCTAGGTTTGTAACGGAGGTGTTACCCAATTTGGCAAATTTATATTTCATAAATATACTAGATTATTAATGTCTGTGACAATGCTCAAGTGTCTTTGTCAGATTAAGAACAGAATGCAAGCTGTGGTTCTAAATATGTTTGCCAAACTATAACTCCCATAATCTCTGGCCATGCTGTCTGGGGCTGGTGGGAGTTCAGCAACATCTGGGGGCACCCCTGCCTTAGAGTGTGCTATACATTCTTGGTGGGAGAGTGTACCCCAAACTTCTTGCTGGTACACACTGAGGAAAAAAATCAGCACTGAGTGGACTGACTAACCTTTCATTACTCTATTCTCAGTGGTGACGGCCTCATGGGATGCTGAGGGTTTCTCTGAAAACCATGTGAAAATCCCCATTAGATTTCTTTTTGACGTTGCTCTCCTATGAAAAATATTTTACCGAGGGGTCTTTGATAAAGAAAATGACAGGGTCTGCTGTTTGTGCTGTGTAGGAACTCCAAAACGTGTGTGTGTGCATATAGATATACAGACACATATGTGCATATGCTGTACTGAACAAGTGCAATTTGAAATAAATGAATTGGGCTTTATTTTTTAATAAGGTAAGACATGCAATTATGTGATACCTAATTTCTGTGCATAATTAACATGATTGTATGTGCAGATCAAGTAATTATGCATGCAAATAATCGCAATTAACTGTTTTATGGGTAATTATTCAATTATTCAATTTCCACACACAATCACAGTAATTGAGTGCACAAATTAAGAATGCAATTGTGTGTACCAAGTTCAGTGCACACTTGTGTGCTTAATAATCAAGCTCTCATAGGGGATTCCCCCCCCCCCCGAATTTGCCTGCTTGACATGGGAATTCTAAGGATACGTCCTATTATAGTTTGCTACCGGCAATCTCTCGTCTATAGTTTATGTTGTAAGACTGCAGTAAGTGGTTATAATTTTTCTTCCCAGATTTCTTTTTGTTTTGCTAATGTTTCCCCTGCGTACTGTGAATGCAAATGATCCCTCAGCTGAGGGAAGCCTGATTTACACATGCAAGTAATCTCCAAAGTTGTCCAAAGGGAGAATGACATGCTGAAGTTCCTCCTGCTATCTCAGGTGCATTCTTGGTAGGTTTGCTTCCTTGGGCACACGCGCGCGCACACACACACACACGAGCTTTCTCTAAATATCTGGATTGGGTCAAAAGCATTGATTTAGAACTGGTGGCAGCCACACGAAATCATGGTCAATTACATCACATGACAGTTGCGTGGCGAGTTCCCGATCCCCCCCCCCCCAGGTAGAAATAATGAAACATGACACAATTATTAAGGTTAATGGGCTAAAAAAAGGCCACAACCTTATTGGTTACAGGTGATGAACGGTATTGGCTTAGGCATTGGCCCTAACCGACTATATCTGACTCCAACCCATCCACTTGAAGTCCAGGAAGGGTAAACCACCAGTAGGGGGAGTCCTGCTGATGCAAATCACAACTAGGAGCTCCCCTGGGGTCACCAATAGAGGGCGTGCTTTAGGCCCTAACCTCCCTAGGCTTCAGAAAAGGGCCACACCCCCTGGAATCCTTTAACGGACTACCCTTCAAAATGTGGGGCAAGTGATGACGCTACCTCCCCTTTTTCCATCTACAGTGATACCCATAGCTGTCAAGTGTCCCTTATTTGAAGGGACAGTCCCTTATTCCAGCGCCATGTCCTACTGCTGTCCCTTATTGATGGATGTCCCTTAAATGTCCCTTAAATGATGTCCCTTAAATTTCAAAGGAAGCAGCTCCTCTCCCTCCCTGCCGGCCAGGGAGGAGGGAAGCTCCAACTGTGCTGCTTGGCTGTGTTGCTCACCCAATAAGAAGTCTAAGAATGACTAGGGGGTGGAGCTTGCATGCCTTGTGCTGATCAAATGGCTGCGTTCCCTGCTGTTTTCCCTGCCTTTGCTCAGCGCTTCCCAGCAGAGAGGTGACGGTGGTTTTCCTTGAGGCTTCGTTTGGCTGCTGGCTGGGCTTTCTGCCTTTGGCTCAGAGGGGCTCAGAAGTTGAACATACCTGTCCTGAGTGCTCGGATCGGATTCGGATGGATACGTCATCGACGGCCCACTCACCCTTGCCGGCGAAAAGGTCTGTCTGGAGCAGGGGAACATGGTGGGGGGAAAGGAAAGGAGATCTCGTGGGAGGGAGGGAGGCTGTGTGTGTGTGGCTACTTAATGCAAGCTGAGGGGTTTTTTGAATGCTGGACGCCATTTTGTTGCACGTGCTGCTGCAAACTTTGCAGTGCAAAGCCAGACCAGGGAGCCATCTTAAGTTGAGGCTGCATAGGCCTTGTGGTGCATGTGATTCAGATTCTATTCAGTTGAACCTCTGGTTACAAAGTTGGTTGGACAGTGTTCTCGAAGCTACCAGCATGAGTTTGACCAGACTGCAGGAGGACAGGAAGACTGGAGTGCCTGGAACAGGTGAGGCTGCAGGTCCCTTATTTTGGTTGCTGGTCCCTTATTTTCAAATCTGTAAGTTGACAGCTATGGCGATACCTCGGCTTAAGTACTTAATTCCTTCCAGAGGTCCGTTCTTAACCTGAAACTGTTCTTAACCTGAAGCACCACTTTAGCTAATGGGGCCTCCTGCTGCTGCCGCACTTCCGGACCATGATTTCTGTTCTCATCCTGAAGCAAAGTTCTTAACCTGAAGCACTATTTCTGGGTTAGCGGAGTCTGTAACCTGAAGCGTATGTAACCCGAGGTACCACTGTACAGAACTATTCCAATGTCTAACTGCCAATACCCAGAAAGTTGTGACGATTTGCTACGAGGTAGGCGAAAACCAAGTGGCTGGTGCCAGTTTGCCAAGTGGAAAAATTCCTACCAGGCCCCTCAACGGCGACCGACCAAGGTCCATAGCAAGGTCAGAGAAAGCAAACCTTAGAGGGCAGAAGGGTGGGAAAACAGGAGCAGCTGGTGGGCGCACAAAGAGGGAGATCCCCGGCTGCGTCCTGCCTTTAAGGGGCAGGCCACACCCCCAGAGCAACCCGATTGGCTGGCCAGGGGGTGGTGCAGCCAGGAATCTCCCAATCGCGCAGGGGCTGGCCTCCCACCCCCTGGGCACGTGGAGGGGCCGTGAAGCCCGCAACCCCACCTCCTCCCTAAGGCGGAAGTGGCTGTATCCTTTCATTGTGACCTGTTTGTGGGAAAAGGAATCGCCACAGGCCAAGGCTTGAGTGTTATATGTAAAATGGTCTACTGGATGGCTTTCAGACAGGACTTGGTTCCGTTTTCCTAATGCTGCCTTAACCTGATAATGCCTGTTTCACCTGATCACACAATGTAAAATGCAGTTCTGGTGGAATCTAGTAGAAGCTTTGCACTCATTTCTGTGTTAACTGCTTTCAGGAAAAAAAATCCTTTTGCAACCTCATTAACCTGAAAAACATTGGAGTTTTGCACTGTAATTTCCCCACCATTGTCACATGACAAAATTTGGGGTACCGTTCTGGCGAACTGTTCTTTCCTGCCATTTCCATGGGTGAACAGAGGCACACATGCACATAAAGGGAGAAGATATGTCCAAGGACATCCACTGTTGCGTCACCCTGGTATGAATGCAATTTAGCGCAACATGGCTCTGTATCCATCAAAAAGACACAGTAACGGAACAGGGGACGCAGTGTGAAAGGAATGTTAGAAACCAGAACAGAAGCGCTAGAATTCTAACCAGGAAAACTAACACAATAACCTCCATGTCTGAATTCACGCAATGTCTTGTTATATCATAGGTGGGGAGCTTTTTCTAAGCCCAGCCGCTGTATTCCCTGGTAAGCAAACTCCCAAGCACCACATTCCAGTGATCAGTGGGGCAAGATACAAAATTCAGAGATTTCTACACACACAAACACCCCCTCTCTCTTCATCCTCCATCCAGGGAGGCATTGAAACAGTTCAAGGACACATTGCAGTCAGGCAAAAGCACTTGAGGAGGGCGCAGTCAAAGCGAAACACATTTAGGAGCCAATGGGATTTGAAATCGGCCATTTCCTGTATATACTCTGACATTTTTTTCTCTCCCTTGGAAACAAGCCAATCTTTAAGTCCCTCATCTAGGCCTCACTAGTTTTTATTCACAGTATATACACCCACGTCCACCCAAACTGGAATTGAAACCTCTAGAAAAGGATAATTTTGAAATATCCATAAATGAGCATAATTGGAATGACTTTCCACCCAGTAATATGGGCATGGAATTTGAAGCGGAGGGACAAATCACCAATTAGCAACAATAAAAACGTTGGATGCTGTTGTGTGTCCTTCCCACCCCCACTTTTGCTGATTTCACAGAGCTTGCAGCTGCCTTGTAGATAGGGTTCCCATTTTATTGTTCTGTGAGGTTTATGCTTTACCCCTCCCCTGTGTGATTTCAATATTTCTTTACCCTTATTTTTGTGTTTCTAAAGAAAATCCTGATTTCCTTTCACTTCTCCTCGTCTCTCCAGGGCATGTCTGCTTAACAGCTTATCATGCATGCAAAGAAAATCCGGATGCATTGACAAAACCCACATTTCCCTCAGGTTAAAGATGCCCTCTGCTATAATAAAAAAAGGATCAACCTAGTGATCATATCTGACCTAGTGCCCCACCTCTTTCTTATTGCGACAGATTCAGTCAGACAAGTTGTTCCTCAAGACAGACAAGACATGACCTTGTGGAGACTCGGGAGAATTCAGGACAAGCTGGAATTCTAAGTAATTTATCTGCTGCTAACAATATTATTTCAAATGTCCTAGAAATCTCTTCCTAGAAGAAAGGACTTTCCACAAATAGTAGTGATATTAATCTCAGAGACACACAAAAAATCAAAGATGGTGGGGAAATCAGAAATGATGACAAAGTAGAGAGACCTGAACTCATCTTTAAAGGGGAACACACCTATGCAGGTTTACTCTGAAGCAAATTTTGCTGTGCTCAATGAGACTTACTTCCAGGTAAGTGTGCATCAGATTGCAGTCTTGATCTATTTTGCCCATATATGAGAATGTGTTTGTGTAGCTAGTAAAAGGCTGAGGTCTTTCGTTCCCAGATAAACTTTACAGTAATACTAGTATGGTTTGTCTACAGAGTTGAAGATAATAATGCTTATTGTCTTCCTTTACCAAGTGGAGAGGGAGAGTTTAACAGGGATATGGGAGGTGCATCCAGACTGCAGGTTTTCTATAATGGTCTTGCACAATTTGCCACATGGCAAACAGGGTTCCACTGTGCACGTTGGGGCTCTCCAAGCCCACAGATACTGTCTGTGGTGGGCTAGGAGCTCCGGATTTATTTGCAGACAACTAATGCAGAGCTTAGACAATATCATGTCTTTACTGATCATTCCTTCTGATCTGTAAAATGCTGACAGTCTGGAGGTGACATAGAAGGCCATGGTGTTTTGTCAAGTTGGTTAGATGTTTTAAAAATCTGCTAAAAAACTGTTTACTCGGGCCTTATCTGATGTTTATCCTGGTTGGCTGCTGATTCTGTTCTTTTTAACTGAGGAAGGTTCCTTTTTGAGTTTAAATAATGTATCCATTGTTTTTATGTTGTTTTTAAAAACTTTTTATTATACTTCCAAACCGCTTAGAGATTTCTCTGTCTGCGTTTCGAATCCCCATCATGGGGCAAGCTCCCGTTGCTCAGTCCCAGCTCCTGCCAACCTAGCAGTTTGAAAGCACACCAAAAAGTGCAAGTAGATAAATAGGTACAGCTCTGGCGGGAAGGTAAACGGCATTTCCGTGCGCTGCTCTGGTTTGCCAGAAGCGGCTTAGTCATGCTGGCCACATGACCCAGAAGCTGTACGCCGGCTCCCTCGGCCAATAAAGCGAGATGAGCACCGCAACCGCAGAGTCGGTCACGACTGGACCAAATGGTCAGGGGTCCCTTTACCTTTTTATGCAACGTTTATAGCGCAGAAATACATAAAGCATGGTCTAGTTCGCATTGATATAAAGCAAAAAAAAACTGTCTGTGGACAAACGTCGGCTCCCTCAGTCAGTAAAGTGAGATGAGCGCCACACCCCCAGAGTCGTTCGCGACTGGACTTAACTGTCAGGGGTCCTTTACCTTTTTTATACATATAAAAAAAGGCCAAAGTGATATTTGCATTATCCCAAGGACCTTGCCAGCTGAATTTCAACAAGAAGGCTGTAGATAAAGGAGTAAGTTGGAGAGACAAGAACAAGAAATGATTCCTTCAACAGATACAGTTACAGCTGGGGATAGGGTCTAAGAGGATAAGCCACAGCTTTCATAGGAAAAAGTCTGTTTTGAGGACAGAGAGAAATGACATTGGGCAGATGTCCTGAGAGAGCATTCTAGGCATAAAGGAGTGGGAAAGGATAATGGGTGCTGTCTTTTAAGAGAGTTTGGTGGCTGAAGGTGGTAGAGTTTGGAAGCAGAAAGTCATATCCACAATAATCTGGTATCTGAAGAAGTGTGCATGCACACGAAAGCTCATACCAATAACAAACTTAGTTGGTCTCTAAGGTGCTACTGGGAGGAATTTTTAAAATTTTATATCCACAATAAATTAGAGCGGAAGTTCAGGTGAGTCCATGGGAAGCTTTGGAGATGCTGTGTGAATAATGTGTGAACCTCTGGTGCATCAGCTGGGCCCAGATGAGGAGCATGCATAAGTTCTTGTTCTCTTCTCCCATAAAGGTTTTGCCAGGCCTTGTGCTACCAGGCATCACCCTTCGTCTGTGGGCTGTCACCAGAAGTTCCTATGCAATGTGTGAGGCAGGTTTGGGGAACCTTTGGCTCACCAAATGTTACTAAAATACATAGCCCATCAGCTCCCGCAAGCATGGCCAATGACCAGGGATGATGGGAGTTGGGTTTCAGCAACATCTTGGGGTGGGGGTGGTGGGCAAAGGTTACCCACGCCTGATATGAGGTAGTTTAATGTCTATAATCTGTACAGCTAAATAATTTGCTAGTTATGTTCCTTTGATTCTATAGAAAAGGCCTAATAGGAAAATGAAGACAGGAGTCCCTTCTACTTATTTGAGACATGAGAAAACTGAAACGTTACTAATTGCACATTTCAAGCCTTTTTTTATGTCGTTCCTTTGATTGGAACATTATACCATGAGTTATAATAGGGCAGGAGCACTTGGCGTGTTTTGTATCCGCTTTTTCTTTCTCTTTGCAGGAATTCATTGAGCACGCTGTTTTGAAGGAAAGGCCTTTTTGTGTGTATTTTTAACAGCCAGTTGACGATGACTTGCTTTCCGTCACATGAAAGGCTTTGCTCGTAGATTTGATACTGAGAAGCAAGTATTTCTCTTTTAGTGATCTGGGCAGGGGGGATTAGTGGTGCAGCCCTGTATATGTCCATTCCGAAACAAGTCTTGCTGAATTCAGTGGGACTTTGTTGTTGTTTAGTCATTTAGTCGTGTCCGACTCTTCGTGACCCCATGGACCAGGGCACGCCAGGCACTTCTATCTTCCACTGCCTCCTATGCAATATTTTTCTTTACAGCATTGGACTTTCCTTTCGCTTCCAGGCATATTCGCAACTGAGCATCCTTTCGGCTTTAGCCCAGCCACTTCATCAGCTCTGAATCTACTTGTACTTGTCCTCCGCTCTTCCTCAGTAGCATGTTGGATGCCTTCCGACCTGAGGGGCTCATCTTCCAGCGTCATAACTTTTATATGCCTGTTGTCTTTGTCCGTGGAGTTTTCTTGGTAGGGATACTGGAGTGGCTTGCCAGTTCCTCCTCCAGGTGGATCACATTTGGTCAAAACTCTCCACTATGACCTGTCCATCTTGGGTGCCCTGCTCGGCATAGTTCATAGCTTCTCTGAGTTATTCAAGCCCCTTTGCCACGGCAAGGCAGTGACCCATGAAGGAGTCAGTGGGACTTACTCCCTGGTAAGTCCCTGGTGGTGACAAAGCTTTTTCTGCCCAAGAGACACATTCCCTCATGAGAAATCTTCCAATAGCCGCATGCCAGTGGCAAAAAAGTAGGAGTGGGCAGAACCATGGGTTCTTGTGTCTGCACAGTGGCTGAAATATAGTATTTGGGCCGCAGGCTTGCGGTTTACCCACTGCAGGGTTAGATGATTGCAGCCTTCCTTTGTTAACTGCACAGACCAAAGGGCACATTTGGCAGAATTACAAATAAAATGCAAACATAATTTCATGTTCAAATGCCAAGTTGGAAACAATAATGTTATATAGAAGAGGGAGACTTTCCAAATAACAATATGTAGCATTTTAATAAGTTGTTGTTGTTGGCATCCGTGTGTCTCGAGAGACAATGGAGTGTGCCTCCGGGGGTGAAGTCAGACTGCTGCATTAGCAACACCAAAGTGACCTCCCTGGAGTGCAAGCCTAGGCAGTGTGTATGGAGGTCCTGGGCTGCCCAGATGACAAGACCCCAGCCCAACCCTTAGCCTCACTGATGTGGTCCAAAGGAAAGCGAGCAATATGTTTGGCACCAGCTTGGCTGCAGGAGTTACAAGGCACCATCCAACCACCTTAGGGACTCCACTCCGGGGATGTGTAGGGTTTACACAAGAGAGCCAGTGTGGTGTAGTGGTTAAGAGCGGTAGTCTCATAATCTGGTGAACCGGGTTCGCTTCCCCGCTCCTCCACATGCAGCTGCTGGGTGACCTTGGGCTAGTCACACTTCTGTGAAGTCTCTCAGCCCCACTCACCTCACAGAGTGTTTGTTGTGGGGGAGGAAGGGAAAGGAGAATGTTAGCCGCTTTGAGACTCCTTTGGGTAGTGATAAAGCAGGATATCAAATCCAAACTCTTCTTCTTCTCTTCTTCTACTCCTTAGCCTTTTCTTCTCCTGAAGGTATTCCACAAGGCACTACAGGTTTGGGATCTGAGTTTTCTTCCTCCTAAATGGACTACCTTCCTGAGTTGATGAGCCCTCATTTCCTTCTACAGCGACAGTGTAGAAGCAGAAGCTTCCTTCTTGACTGTTGGACCCATGGTTGGTCTTGCCCACTCAATCTATCAAATCCTGTTTTCTCATTCAGGGGAAATCCCTAACTCACTGAGGGTTTGAGACCCATCGGCCATCTTCACCTGGTTTAGCTGGCCAGTCAAAGTTGTTCCCAGAGTGTGGCCACCATCACATGATTTGCAACAGGGCAAAGATATGATTTGAACCAGGGACTTCTAAGTTTTCAAATGGTCATTAGTCACATTGCTGCAGCTCTCCTAAAGAGCCATAGTTTATGTAAAGGAGGCACAGTTAGAACACACTTTCCCAACTTCGGCTCTAACTCTCCTCTGTGTTATTTTCTGTCACTGGTTAAAAGTTGAACAGAGCCAAATACCAGCTCTCGGTCATCCGTGTAAAAGCATATTAAAGGCATATCTCAGATAAAATAACAGAGTCACTGTAGCGCCTTTTCAGATCTCTTGGTTTTTTTCTAGTCTAAAGTACATTAGCAATGAATAACATTCTGCTAGGGATGTCTGGCAAGCAATATAATTAGATTATTGGCATGTCACAGTGTGAACCAGGAGCACGTCAATCTGTTTGATAGTATAGTAGATACTTTAGGAAAGTTCCCCATTTGGCTCGGGAAACTTGTTATTTTCTTCAGATGATGCAGCTGTAGTGAATGGGGAAAAAAAGCATTTCAATCTTCTTTTGGCTCAGAGCACTTTATACAGGTGCAAATCGTGCTTGCTCTCTCTCTCTCTGCCTAATGTTTACAGTGAGTGACTGTTAGCTACCTGTATAAATGTATCTGGCAATGGGAGTGGAGAAATGATCACAGCTCCTTCTGCCCCCTCCACCCCATATTCTCTCTCTCTCTCTCTCTCTCTCTCTCTCTCTCTCTCTCTGTGTGTGTGTGTGTGTACCTCAAAGCGTGCAAATGAAAGGTAGCATTTTGCAGAGGCAGAGGAATGTGGCTAAAAGACCAAGGGAAAGTTTGGATACACAGAGGCTGAGTCCTAAGTGAGATGAAGCTGTAAGCAGGGGACAACCTTTGGTGAGGCGTCAGGGGCAATGTGTGTGGGCTTTTTGTGTAGTAGCTCTACACCAATGGTATGACCTCCTCTCTGCAGTGTGCCTTGCCTAGTGAAAGGGGAGAAATTTGATTTAATATTAATTAATATATTGCTAAATCATAATCATTTTTTTAAATGATAAGACACAAGGCATTCTGTAAACACACCCACTCCTTCACACAGAAATACATTGGACAGAATAAACTAAACCACAATGTAAATTAGAAGCCTAAGGTCTTTATAATGTCCTTCATTTAGGCCTGGGGACAGAAATACCATTCCAATATCTAGGGGTGGAGGAGAAACATTTTCTTAACATTTTTATTGTAGCCACCTTCTTTTGAAAGACGAATAAGTAAAAGAAAGTTGGTTGGGAAAGATGGAGGGCACAAGGAGAAGGGGACGACAGAGGACAAGATGGCTGGACAGTGTTCTCAAAGCTATCAGCATGAGTTTGACCAAACTGCGGGAGGCAGTGGGAGACAGGAGTGCCTGGCGTGCTCTGCTCCATGGGGTCACGAAGAGTCGGACACGACTAAACGACTAAACAACAAGGATATTTTTAAAAATAAGTAATGCAATCAATGGTCACTTCCTAGATCTCTATTTGCTTTATATCAATGCGAACTAGACCATGATTTATGTATTTCTGCGCCATAAACATTGCATAAAAAGGTAAAGGGACCCCTGACCATTTGGTCCAGTCATGACCGACTCTGGGGTTGCGGTGCTCATCTCGCTTTATTGGCCGAGGGAGCCGGCGTACAGCTTCTGGGTCATGTGGCCAGCATGACTAAGCCACTTCTGGCAAACCAGAGCAGCGCACGGAAATGCCGTTTACCTTCCTGCCAGAGTGGTACCTATTTATCTACTTGCACTTTGATGTGCTTTCGAACTGCTAGGTTGGCAGGAGCAGGGACCGAGCAACGGGAACTCACCCCGTTGCGAGGATTCGAACCACCAACCTTCAGATCAGCAAGTCCTAGGCTCTGTGGTTTAATCCACAGCGCCACCCTTCCCATTATTGCGTAGTTCAGGATTAATCAATTGAATAATTATTTCATCCAAGGAATGGAGAAGAAAGTTAACTCCTCCCAATTTCAGTCTGGATGCTATATAAGTAACATGAACCAAATCTACATATGTGTGCTTTTGGGTGGGAAGGAGCTGTTAATTCTCAGCTATGCACACACTTCTAGAATACAACTTCCTTGTGTGATGGAGACATATAAAAAGCTCTGCAAAGGCTTGGTCCAGAGTACTTAAGCTAATGCCTGCTCCCACTTGGATCTCTTCAAGGCTATATGGCCTTCAAATACCTCAAACCACTGAGGCTTATAAAGTGGCTTCAAGGCACAGAGACCTTCCATAAGTTACACACTGCCATGGTATTCCCTGCTAGAGGAGCCAGACTTTCTCTCCAATGGTCTTCCGGGGACTGGCAAAAAAGTATTTGTTTGGAAATAGCATTTTTGAATGAGCAAGATGCTGTTTTAATGCTTGAATTATTAAGTTTTGTTCCCTGTTTTTATTGGAGCTGCTATTATTTGAGACTTTAAAATGTGACGAATTCCTCCTACCAGCAGGCAGACAGCGCTGATAGACCTTGATCAAGAAAACAACATCCATAAATGGGATTTCCAGAATGACCCAGTTGCTAGATTCTGTGGCAATGCTTGCGGGTACCATTCCTATAATAGAGGGAGCAGGGGAATAACTTATATTGTTGCTCCTTTGCTCAGACTTGACAGGGTTAAAAGCTGTATGGATGTTTGGAAAGCTTGAAGCCAATGCGATGCGACCTTCATTGTTCAGCATCCTCTGGCCCGAAAGCAGCTAAGTTTTCCATGTGCTTAGTATTCATAGGCAGCATTTTCACACCCCAGTGGACACTTGTACTGTGATTTCAGAACAGTCATGGCACTTGGAAGCTGCTTTGCAGACAAGAAGAAAGGGAGTACAGACTTCTTGCACAGTCAGGATTCCAGCTACAAATCTATTCAGATCTAGCTTCCTGTGACATGCTGGTACTTGACAATGGCACAGCTCACCTACCTTCCAGGTGAAGCAGTTACTATGGCAGAGTATGCATTTCCCCCTCTGAATAATAGGAAAAGACATCCAGAGACTGCATCATGGAACTCCCATGCCATGTCGCATTTGACCATGACAGCCCATCGGTCTCTGGCTTGAATAGGGTTCAGTTGGGACTTGATTGCCTGGTTTCAGAAAGCAGTGTATTTAGGCAACAGATAGCCAATCTCAGGGAGCCAAACCGAGAGAGCAGGAAGTGGTCAACCTATTCAGGACCTGGGAGAGCTCCTGAATCGTTTGGACAGCAGCCTGAGCAAAACTGAGTATTTAAATAGTAAAACAAATCTGGTGGGTGCTCAGACTGGTTTCAGGATTCAATGTTTTTTAAAGCAGGCCCTGGTTTGAACCTTAGATGCCTCCCTTCCAGAACCTGGTATGCTTGTCTGCTCAGAAATTACAGGAGGTGAAAAAGATTGGGCAGGTAGGGAAGCTGTGGGTTCTGGTTCTTTGCTTAAGGTGCTTGAATCCATGCCCTCAATGATAAAATCCTGCAGCAAGTCTTCTTCCTATGAGTGGGCTTCAAAGTGTTCTCTTTTTCAGCTGGTCCTTGGGCAAGTTTGGAGCCTGCAGGATCCCTGAACTAAATTGTTGATGACTCACAGTTATACTGGGACGCAGGTGGCACTGTGGGTTAAACCACAGAGCCTAGGACTTGCCGATCAGAAGATCAGCGGTTCAAATCCCCACGACGGGGTGAGCTCCCGTTGCTCGGTCCCTGCTCCTGCCAACCTAGCAGTTCAAAAGCACGTCAAAGTGCAAGTAAATAAATAGGTACCGCTCTGGCGGGAAGGTAAATGGTGTTTCTGTGCGCTGCTCTGGTTCGCCAGAAGTGGCTTAGTCATGCTGGCCACATGACCCAGAAGCTGTACGCTAGCTCCCTCGGCCAATAAAGCAAGATGAGCGCCGCAATCCCAGAGTCGGTCACGACTGGACCTAATGGTCAGGTGTCCCTTTGCCTTACACAGTTATACTAGTACTCTCTGGCTTAGAATATCAGCTTTTCCCAATCTGATATTCTCTGGCTGTTTCGGACTACAATACCCATCATCCCTAACCATTGACCATGCCATCTGTGGCTGATTGTTGTAGTCCAAAATATATGAAAGGCACCAGGTTAGGGAAAAGCTGTTGTAAGGCCAGGGTGGCTAACCTATGATCCTCCAGATGTTGTTGGAGGATAACTCTTGCCACCTGCATGTTCAATGGTCAGGGATGATGGGAGTTGTAGTCCAGCAACATCAGGCTAGCCACCCCTGATCAAAGGTGTCTGGAGACTGGGATGTGATAGACAATGGAAAGGATCCCTCCCCCTTGTAAAAATGTAAGCATGTCATCACACAGCCCCCACTGGAGGATTTGTAGTGCGAATCACCACAATGCTGGATTTGCATGAAGTCAGGGGGGGAAACAGGAGCCAAAGGTTACACGATGTGCAGGTGGAAGAAGATGCAGGAAGTCACCATGGAGATGGTGCACAAAATGCGAGAGAGGAGGCATGAAAATGGGTACAAAGCCTGGCTGCCGAATAGAAGAGATAGGTGGCTTCAGAAATGGGGTTGGGAAGGTGAAAAGCAAGCTTGGGGTGGGGGACACTCTAGGAGGTCAATGTGGGGAGATTGTGGTGGGGTTGGAGCCAGCAGTGGTATAGCCCCAAGTTTGAAATATGTGGGGAAAGCTAATGCCTCTGTTGGTTCACCCTGAAGTACAAAGCATCAGCTATATTGCCAGTGTACATTTGTGCAAACAGACAGGGATCTAATAAGTTCAAACGTATTTTGTTTAGCTGCTGATACGGATATGCTCACCATTGTGACAGGTAGCCTTAGATTTCATTTCGCGCCTTATATGTATCGTTATTTGTATCCTATGGGGTAAATCAGACGTGTTACCAGTCTCCGTGAGATCGATGGAAATTTCTGATGTGTCTGCCGCCACACTCGAGCGCAAAGCACTGGAGGGCATTTCGCATGCCGAGAAAGGTCAGAGCAAGACTACATCAGTCTCTGAACCTAAAATATTCTGAACTCTTCGCTACCCATTAAGAAGAATGAAGAAAAGCTGTGATTTGATGTACACCATCCAAAAGAACTGCTTGAGGCAGGAAAAAAAGTTACTGCTACTCATTGGGCGGAAACTAGGTCTCTTTAAAAGATAGGAGTGTGAAACTGCTTTTAAAGGAAGATCCTCTCTCTCAGTAATTCCTTGTCAGGGCTTTGCGGGGATCTCTCCTGAAATTAATCAGCTGGAAGAGCCACAGGCAAGAAGACAGTCTAGGTCAGGCAGACATCAAGGGTGCAGAATGGTCAATCGAGAGGCATAGGTAAGTTATACAGCCAAGTCTGGCAGATGGTCTGGATCCGGAAGCTGAGAGTCCATGAGAAGAAAAAGTAAAGCAAGGCACAGGAGCCTCGAAAGCAGCTACTCCCTCTTATAAGCTGAGGTCCTGCTCGTGGGCTTTCCCCTGGTTGGCCACTGTGAGAACAAGATGATGGGCTAGAGAGGCCTCTGGCTTGGCCCAGCAGAGCTTCCCATGTGTTTTTAAGTTGCTTGGACTGAAGAACCAAGCAATGGCGCTACTAGGTCGGCCACCCAGGCCCTGATTGGCTCCCCAGGTCACCTAGTACACAAGCTGTGGTACCCATCTCATGTCTGGGCATTATCTGGGCGGCATTTAGAAGAGTAAATAATAGTTCCATCTGCTCTAGAGCTGCTCTGGTGGTGCAGAAGGTCACCATTCTTTGGTCTCTGTTGCCAGATCGTCTGATGTGAGCCTACTGGCACCTTAAGTTCCCAAACAGCACCAAGAGAACTACATTACTTCATTAAGGCTCCTGTAACTCCAAAGCAAACATCTAGAGAGAAGGCTGTGTGTGTCACAGTACTTTGTTCTGGACTCAACTCCCTCTAATTGGAGGCTGTTCTCTCTGTATGTAGTCATATCGTTCAATCTTTGCAATGGGTGTGATGGGTGTAAAAATCTTTAAGTTTCCATCGCTCCCAGTACAGCAGAATTAACTGCCCTCAAAGTACACATGTGACTGGGCCAGGCCCAGCAATCTGAAGTGATTCAGAATCCAGGAACCACAGAAAAGCCAGGAGGCAGGAATGAAGGACAAACTAGGAAGCAGGAGCAAGGAGCAAACCAGAAGTCACAAAGAATATCGGACCACACAAGAGCTCAGACAGACCATGTAGTTCAAACAAAGCTCAATTGGAGCAGGAAGTCCTTTATGCTAATTCCTGCCCAGAAGTATCCAGTGGCGAGGGTCTAAGAAGACTGCGGAGTTTATGGGGCAGATGCCTACAGATCCAGCAGCTTCTGACTCTCATATTTGCTTCCTTCTAATCAAGAGCCACGCCCAGCAACTTATGCCAAAAAATAAGTGTGAGTAGCTACTCTAAGAACTGGTGATTTTTCTGCAAATGCACCCTAAAAGGAGAACCCTTTCAGAAGTAAAGGATGTGTCCATTTTTAGATTTTAAGAAGAATCCTGTACCTTGGTTATCAGAAGTTTGGGAAGCTAGATCAAGGTTTTGCCACCTGTCTCTGTTGATTGTATAACCCAGTCTTACCCAAAGTGGTGCCCTCTAGATGTTATTCCAGCAGAATAACTTTCTGACAGTAAGAGTTGTTTGACAGTGGAACCGTGTCCGTCAGAAAGTGGTGGACTTTCCTTCCTTGGAGGTTTTTAAACAGAGGTTGGATGGCCATTTGTCATGGATGCTTTAGTTGAAATTCCTGCATTGCAGAAGGTTGCACTAGTTGACCGTTGGGGTCCCTTCCACCTCTACCATTCTATGATTCTATCATTCCTGTCATTCTTGCCAGCTGGGGCTGATGGGAGTTGTAGTCCAAGGCATCTGGAAGGGGTACCAGGTTGAACAAGGCTAGTATAAACTGACCACCCCTGCTCTACAGATAGCTTTGGTGAGGCGTACCTCGTCCCCTTCTGCTCTCTGCTTGTGACAGCTTGTGGTCTCGAGTATCAATCTGTAGTGGACCGAAGTGCGAAAGATCCTGCCTTGCCTCCAGTCAAGGGATCGGAACGGATGACCTTCTCATTCTTCCCAGTCCTATAATTCTAGATTAAGTAATTAAGCATAAGGCTCGACATGGATAATTAATACAAAATGTTCATCAGCCTAGTGGCTCTGGGAAGTAATAATTTACATCTGTAAATTAATCAGTTAATTAATTGGTTAAAAGCAAGAGGGATAATTGATTAAAAATCTTTAATCAGCTGGCAGCCATACTTACAAGGTGAGCTGCAAAGCTAACACCCCGGTCTTCCACACACGTACTCGGAACCAAGTTCTATTGATTTCAGTGGAATTATGCTCCCAGCGAGCATGCTTAAGATCAAATTTTGAATTTATAATCTCTGGTGAAATGAGTTCATGACTTATAGAAGCATTACATTGTTTCAATATTGCTATTCAGCTCATCGTTTAGGGAAGCGCATTGGAGAGTCGGCCCACACTATCCTTATCTCTGTGACATAATCTCTAACTAAATACTTGCATTGGTTTGCCATCCCAGTAAACTGTTTCCAATACATTAATGCCATTATCTTGTTAACTCCGACAAATCCTAACCTTGTTATAAATGTGTCATTAGATAAAGAATTATTATAGAATCAGCAAACATAATGAAAAGAAAGCAAGGAGTGCAGATGTGTGTGGGGTGGGGGGGAGAATTGCTCCTGAAATTGTTGCAGTGTTTATAGTTTTGTAATTCATTGATACATTACCATGGCCTCCAAATGTGGGTTTGAAGGATCTGAGCGTTGTGATCTGAGCGTTGTGAATCGCGCCAAAATCCATATGTGAAATTGATCTGCAGGCATGGTGCATATCTGCAGCGATAAAAAAACAAATCCAAAATATGAACCTGGCTTTCTCCTAATTCAGGCATAGGCCCTCCAGATGTTTTGAGACTACAACTCCCATCATCCCTAGCTAACAGGACCAGTGGTCAGGGATGATGGGAATTGTAGTCTCAAAACATCTGGAGGGCCAAGTTTGCCTATGCCTGTCCTAATTGATATCCCTTCATCCCTTGCTTTCCAAACCATAAGCGGGCTAACGAGAGCAACAGTGTTTTGCAAACTGGATCATAGATGTCTCATATTAATTGGTTATCAATAGGGCCTATTTCACCCACACCCACGGACCCAATACTACGCACATTTCTTCAATGAAAATTTTGCCATCTGCATGCTTATTTCTTGGGCCTGATTTACCCATTTGCCAGAATGAGGTAGTAGACTGTGCCACATTAGTTTGAAGGGATATACATCACCTTTGGAACGGCGTCTCTCATTTTTTGCAGCGAAATGTAGCTCAGTTGGTTAGAGCGTGGTGCCGATAATGCCAAGGTTGCAGGTTTGATCCCCATAAGGGACAGTCGCATATTCCTGCATCGCAGGGGATTGGACTAGATTATCCTTGGGGTCCCTTCAAATTCTATAATTCTACAAAAGCTCCCTGCAAGTTTGAAACACACAAACCCAACACAGGAGAAAGGTGCTGGCTCAGACAGTACTCTTGCTTCTACTTGGGTGGAAGTGTGGGCTTTTGTTTTTGTTTTGTTTTCCTTTTAATTAAATAGGGAAGCATTTAAAACTGTAGCAAACAAAGTGATGCCCTCATGCAGCCAGAAGTAATATGGTTCATTTTACCCAGTGCTTTTTTTTAATGTTTAGGGATACTCTCATTTTCCTGCTCCTATTGAAATACTGCCCCTCAATGAGGCTAAACTTAGATTCACAAAATGTTATGGGGTATGCGTACCCCTGCATCCTCCCAGAAAAAAGCACTGATCTTACCACCTCAGGGCTCTATCACACTATATTTTTAAAGCGGATTCTTTCCCTCAAAGAATTCTGGGCACTGCAGTTTACCCCTCACAGAGCCCAGAATTCTTTGAGGAAAAGAATGTCCTGTAAATGTGCTCTAAAGGTATGTAAGTGTATACACAGCCTCACTGCTAAATGTGGGAAGGGGTAAGCAAAGCAGGGCCAGCTGGCCCCTTCCCACCATTGCACCCCCGCTTGCCCCACTCGTCCTTCAGTGGGATTCTAGATTTTGCCAGGACAGGGGGCTCAGGAAACCCATTCCAAGGATTATATGCAACAAGAGGTCTAGGAATGTTGTCAGTTGTTCTCACGATTATAATTTGCATTTGTTGTGTTGCAGCACCAGGTTCTAAAATTAATAATTCTAGAAAAACAGTGGCTTTCTTGGCTTTGATGTTTTGCTAACTATGACACAGTCTAACATATTGAAGTGTGCTTTCCTAGAACCACTTGTCTCAGCGGGGCATTCCACAGGTATTTATGTTCCTTTAAGGGGACCAATGAACTTACTCCAACAGTTTATCATACAAGCTACGCTTCCCAAGAGCAGATCTGCTATACCAAAATATATGAACGTCTCCAGATGTATTCGGCTTATTACCGATTCATTGGTGCACTATTGCTCCATCTGTCTACTTAAAAGGTTTTTATGAAGAGGAATGAATTAACTGTCCCTACAGGGAAAACTCATTGGACACTGTGAGCGCAATGCTGATGCCAGAGGAAGACCAGAAGGGGAACACCTTCAGTCAAAGGACAAAGTGAAGGGGGCACATCTAAATTGATGCTGAGGTGAATGTAAGGTCCATGAAGCGATACAGACACAGAGTTGCTTTGCTGCTCTTAATGTTGAGGATGAGATGGCTAACAGAAGACTAAACTGATTGAGATGGCTGAGGAAATAACTGGAGGTTATTAGACTGGAGAGGGTATCAGGCACAAAACTGCTTGGACCTTTGCTTTCTAGGCACAAGACAACCGCAAGTCTGGATGAACCCTTGTTTCATTGCAAATACGTGGTGTCTTCTTCTTCTTCTTCTTCTTCTTCTTCTTCTTCTTCTTCTTCTTCTTCTACCCTAAGCAGAAATGGGGCATTCATGTTTGATTCCTCTTGGTTTTGTGAACCCCTTTTTACAGGGGTCATTGTCAGGGACTGGGCAGGGGAGGAATGGTGGAGACCGGCTCCCCATCCTAAGCCTTCCAGGGAGGAGGAAGAGGAAGACAGTATAGATTTACAACAGGGGTCTGAGGGAGGTCACAGCTCAGAGGCAGATGAGGGAGAAAGCTGGGAAATCATGGGACAGCCAGAACAACACCCAGATGATGCGTCTAATGATGATGATCATTAGAAAGCATTCCAGACCCTCCATCTCCCAGAACCCGGTGAGCCTTAAAAGTAGGAGAGCAAAGAGCTCAAAGACAAAGGGCACTTCGCAGCACCCGTAGAAGAGATGACGACGACGAAGTGGGAGAGACGGGGGGTGGGGTGGAGATTCACTTGGGACAACACCATTATCAAAGAGGCTGGGTTCTATAGCCTGTCTCTGTAAAGATTGAAATAAAAAAGGACTGTAGGAAACTTTCCCTTGTCTTTATACTTTCCTGGGCAACCAGCCAGGAGCCGTTGACAACATCCTGACAGTCATGGAGAGCAACCTAGGATCTGGGATTTTATCCTCATGGTGGACCAAGCATATATACCAAACTCTCCTCTGCTAGCTGCCAGGAACCATTGCAAGAGTATAGGGACTGTCTAAAATCCTGGTA
Source organism: Podarcis liolepis (assembly GCF_965112155.1). Lineage (NCBI taxonomy): Eukaryota > Metazoa > Chordata > Lepidosauria > Squamata > Lacertidae > Podarcis > Podarcis liolepis. Next base: position 75,083,885 of record NC_139559.1, on the reverse strand, counting down.
GGCTCTCATTGGCTCTCCTCCTAAGTTCTGAACATGCCCCTTCCCTTGGAAGATTTGTAAGTCACCCCCTGAGAGGCTGCATGACCCCAATCAAGCATGACTGGTCTGCTGGATCAGACCAAATATCCATTAAGACTAGGGGTGAAGACCCTGTGATCCTCCGGATATTCCTGGACTGCAAATTCCATCACTCCTGACCATTGGCTATACTGATGGTGCTGATGGGAAGTGGGAGTCCAATGGTATCTGGAGGGCCACAGGTTCCCCAACCCTGACCTAGGCTGGCACCTTGTTGCCATCCAGGTGCTTCAGATCCATTAAGTCCAACAGCTCAACCATATTTGTCCCTAGCCCCTGGTCATTCAAGGCATAAGTTTTGCAGGTGTAGTTTAGGGATCCGAACAGTTTAGAAGTGCAGCAGTGGAAAAACAGAATTATGCTGGTCATTTCAGAGTCCCCGTCCTAACCTCCTTTAAATGATGTATGTGAGGTATTTTGGGCACGTGAGGAAAGTGTGCCTCGGAAATAATTAAAGAAGACGGGACCGTTGTAATATTTTATTAAAAGTCCTTGGAATGTTAGAGCAATGCATTCATTCATTCCTCTGCCCAATTCCATTGCTATTGTGGAATTCATTCTATTAGCTGGAATATATTGTTCAATCTAGTGGAGCTCGGCTGGTACAAATGCATTTGGGATGGCAGCCAATGTTTCCCAGCCTAAACATGTTGCTTATCTACTAGGCAATCGTTTGGCTCTGTTGATTACAAACCTTTTTAAATCTCAATCTTCTCCTGCAAGGGGAAAACAGAAGGAAAGGCCGTCTTTTCTAGGCTGACAATGCTGTCATTTCCTCCATGAGGAATATTGAATAGTAAGAACTTTTGAGATTCACCCCCAGCTTTGAAAGTTTGTACATCACTGAAGGGATTTCACCTTCAAAGATCCTCATTCCAGAGGGAATCCCCTTTTGAGGATTTTCACTCTGCAGAGGAAACAGTCTCATTGCCTTTGATTATTTCCTTCTTCAGACACAGTCACATTGCTTGGGTATCCTCTTTGAAGTTGAGTTTCTTCTCTCTCTCTCTCTCTCTCTCTCTCTCTCTCTCTCTCTCTCTTTACACCTTAAAGGATTTCCCCTTTGAATACGTTCACATTGCTGAGAGGTGATCGTTCCTTCACTGACATTGATTGTCTTTGATGATTTGCAGAATGTGGAAGAGAATACACAAAACCAGCATTGTGATAATAATTGCACTGTGGTTAAATGGGAGTGCTGTGGGCTTAGCCACTATTCATACTGAGAAGGATAACAGTGACACTTTAAAATATAGCCGTCTTTGTCCGAATTTGGTTATAACTCATTAGCATGGCACTTCCTTTTCACATATGAGACACCATCTCCAGAAATTACAATTAGGAGCTGCCTGAGAACAGGCCAGATAATATTGCTATTACATTTTTATTCCGCTCTTATGCCAAGGAAGCAAAGTGTCGTACAAGTCATTATCCCATTTTAACTTTGCAGCAGGCAGAGGCAGAATGTTCCAAAACAGAGGCTGTGTTCACAGATCTCAGTAAGCCAGGATTTCTGGGTTATCATGGTCAGAATCTGTAAGTCAGCAATGAATTGTGTTTAAGGCAAGCTAGTGTTTGTGGCTTGCTGAGAAAGAAGCCACGATCTCAGATTCTGATGGAGTAGGAAGCCAAGGCTTTTGGGTTTGTTATCACAGTTACACCAGGGAAGTGTGAGCTGCTTGTTCACAGTAAGCCACGATAAGCCAAAAAAATCTGGCTTCTTGTTGCATGCAGATGTAGCCACTGTGACTTTCCCAAGGGTTAGGCATTTGAACCAAGGTGTTTCTTCTTTCCATGACACAACACTGACTCTAATGATGGGTGAACACACGTTGATCTGATGTGGAATGCCTGCAGCTTATATGAATTATTTTCCAAAAACACTTTTAAACATCACTTTATTCTACATGCGGAGAGTCATCCTCATTTGCATGTAGCACTAAGCCAAAACATGGCTTTGCACATTGTACCAGCTCCCAGGGCGGAGACAGTACCTGCTTTGATCCTCTCAGGTCCTTTTAGTTTTGTGCTGAGCACCAGCTAAGTCGGAGTTTGGCTTTGCGTGTCATCCAAATGTTGGATTGTGGTTAAATTCTCTCCTTTTTAATGATGATTGGTAGAAGAAACTATGGTTACAGATCTAGGTTGAAGAGGTGAGAGCTTAACCATAGTCCCATGTTCAGATAACATTTGAAGCCAAACCATGGCTTAGTTACTGCATTGCCCTAAACTAAAAGGAACAGGGACAAATCTCCTCTCCAGGAGCCAAAACATGTGTGTGCTCATTATATCAACACCATCATCATCACCACTCCACCTTTGTCCCTGACAGGGATCCAAGGCAACTTACAGATAAAAGAAGAACAGCTAAAAGCAAGACAGCTAAAGAACCAACATTAAAAAAATAAAATAAACATTAATCGAATTAAAAGTGTGTGTGTGTGTGTGTGTGTGAGAGAGAGAGAGAGAGAGAGAGAGAGAGAGAGAGAACTATTAAACCATACAGATAATTCCAAAAAAAACAGCATGACACCAGCCCTTTCATTAAAAACAACCAGTTTCCAAAATCCTGTTGCTATAAGAAAGGCTTCACCTACCGGCGGAAGGACAATAAGGAGAGAGCCAGTCTAACTCATCTACGGAGGGAGTTCCAAAGTTGTCTGGGAGCAGCCACCAAGAAGGCCCTCTCCCGCATCCCTACCAAGTGTGCCTGTGAGGAGGGTGGGACCGAGAGAAGGGCATCTCCCATTCCAACAAGGGTGACTCTCTTTGTGGATGGCATTGTATTATTAGATACATTGCTGATATGGTATAAAGCTGGGGGTGGGAGGCATGGTCGGTCAGGTGTGTGTGTGTGTGTGTGTGTGTGTGTGAGAGAGAGAGAGAGAGAGAGAGATGTTAGCCATTCCTGTAGCTGTTATAGCCCACAAACATTTTATATAGGGAAATCACAGGCTCATAGACAGAACTTCCTTTCCTCGGTCACTAAAATGGAAGATGCATCTCTACAAAGACGAAAGGGTTTGTATTTGTGGTATCCCCTCTACTGAAGTTCAATAGGGGAAGTACAATCAGGCAGCTTCATAGTATGCATGGGGATAGTCCTTGTAATTTGGATTGGAGGTGATCCTCCATTCAGCCTACATGGTCCAGTCAACTCATACTGTATGCCATGGCAGTTTTCTATGCTGGCGATGGAACACAGAAGGCTGACCACGGGGAACAATTGGGTCTTATTGATAGCATTTTTGGAACTCTGCTGGCTTGCTAGCCACTTCAGATGGTAGGAAGGCTGGAGACTGGGAATTCTCCAAAATAGTTGTTTTTCTCTGAAAGCTTCTGCCATTTCCCCAGGGGCACCGCAAACGGAGCCAACATTTGTACATGGGCTTTGAGATCTCCAGATGAAATGGATTCCTCAATTGTTTGGCTTCGGAACAGTCACAAAGCATCCCACCACTGGCTCCTTCTTTAAGAGAGTGGGGGGTTTGTGCTCAGTGGCATTCTGTCCAGCCATCTGCTTCTCTGAGAACACCTCTGAGAATTTTGGTTGTGAACAAAAGTAACACAGACATCTAGGCTGTCACCGAGAGCTTTTTATGTGTGAGACAAAGAAAAACCAATCTAGGGGACTGAGAAATGAGAATTTGAATTTAAGCATCTGTACTGGGAAGGGAAGGCAGAAAACAATGTCCTGGGGCTCCTTTCACACTGCAGAGGATTGGATTGTTTCCCAGTTCTATTTGTTAAAAATAATAATATTTGAAACCAGTGGGAAGGAAATAGCCTTGGTGGCAAAGGAATGGATATCTTCACCCACCCTCCAGAAGCCTGAGAAGGTGGAAGATGAACAGTTAAATGTTACATGCTTTGACCTGTAGATAGACAAGGGCAGGCGGCATATTGTCCCAGAGAATGGCTTGTTTTTATTTCAGGGAAATAAGCCATAACCTGCTAAGAAAGAAAATGCCAGAGGATAGCCTATAGGACTTGTTTTGACATTTCAGATCCCTTGCACTAACAAGAGAGCTTCTGATCTGAACGTTGAAAGAAGAAGACCTTTATGGAGGCTTTCACCTGTAACGTCTCCTTTAAGCAGCTGCACAGCTGGGTCCAGTAAGACAAGTCAAAACCAAAGCTGACTTTTGGAAATGGTTAGTTTACAGCATGGGTAGGCCAACTAAGGCCCAGGGGCCGGATCCGGCCCAATCACCTTCTAAATCTGGCCCGTGGACGGTCCGGGAATCAGCGGTCTGGGAATCTACATGAGTAGAATGTGTCCTTTTATATACCCGGTAAAATGCATCTCTGGGTTATTTGTGGGGCCTGCCTGGTGTTTTTACATGAGTAGAATGTGTGCTTTTATTTAAAATGCATCACTGGGTTATTTGTGGGGAATAGGAATTCATTATTTTATTTTATTTTTCAAAATATAGTCTGGCCCCCCACAAGGTCTGAGGGACAGTTGATCGGCTCCCTGCTGAAAAAGTTTGCTGACCCCTGGTTTACAGGGCCAGCAAATCAAATAATTAAAAAAGGCCTTGTTAATGGAGCAAACCGTCTAGCTTGTCAATTGTGCAAATTGACTACTGGGACAAAACTGATAAAACCCCTAGTTGGGCTGAGATTATGAGTACTGAGCAATGAGGTTTAAAGGAGAGATTGATGAACACACACGTCCAGAAATTCTTACTCCATATGTTTTCTCGGTTGTAGCTTAATGTTCAGAGATAGCAATGTGATGTGCATTAACTCCTTAAATCCGGGCTAATAATCATCATTGATCATCACATCCAACTCCTTTATTCAGAGACTGCATGCTTCATACAGGTCTCGAAACATCAAGTGAAGGAATGTAGAATTTACCATCGTTTTAAAGGCACATTATAATTTCTATAAATTATTTACTAAAGCAGGACATATGTGCATACTTTACAAATGGCATGAGAGAAAATACTTGCATGTGCTTGTGGATATTCCTGGAGGAGGAGGGGGGGTCATGGTTTCCTTAAGAGTTCCCTTTTTTTTACCATGTGCAATACTTAGCTTCTACCCATTCCATTTTCCACTGCAGATATGACATGAATTTATTCTCCGGTAAGCTCAGTATCTTCCAGCAGACTTATCTGTGCGCAACCCTTTCCTGTACTCAAAACATGTCGGCTTTGCGTACAAGATCTTTAGGTATATAGTGGAGCTGAAAAGGTCCCCCTCTCCTGGTATGCAAGCTCTGGGAGCTTGTGGGGAGATAAGCTAGAGGCAAAGAAATTCAGTAGGTTTCACAAGGCACACTCAGCATCCCATCAGTATTTCATCCCTGTCTCTGGTATTGAGCAAAGAGAACAGACTGAGTTTACTTTTTATCTGCACCTTTGAATTGGACTGTCTTCTCTTTCCATACCACATCCAGAATGACAGAAGCAGAAAATTGTACCAGAGAACTGGCGACGTCTGAAGATATGTAGTATTTTTATATCACTTACGACATGTGGTTGTCTATACAGGGCTGAAGAGTCCTTTCCTCTTGGGTGAAGAAAAAGGAAAGTGGGGGTGTTTCAGAAAATCAAATATTTCTAGTAGGTGACATCCATTTTGTAGCTGTTAACATGAAAGATCCCATTAGACCTCATCTAATTTGAACGTGTTTAAACCAGCACATTTAACTCAACTTTGCTAATGACTCTGTCTTTAATGTGTTTCCCTGAACCTGAACAAATTACGTGATACATTTAAAATGCAAATATGCCCACTTAAGAATTAAGGCTATGATCCACAAATCACTAACTTTCTAAAAGCCCAGTTCTAACCACATTTCTACAAAAGTCCCACTGCGTTTACTCCTGGAGCTTACTAACGTTTACTCAATGGAGCTTACTAAGAAATGTGTGCACAGGATCACACTATTATGGTATACTGTGAAAAAAACAAACAAAATTTTCAAAATCCTTGTGGACCCTACAGATATCATATTTTTAGTTATCCTACTTCTTTACAGAGTTCTAGATATTTACTCTATTTCTTAAATATCTTGATGTTGGCTGAGATACAGACTAAATTGTGTAAAATCTGTTATTGTTTCAGATAATATGTTATGAAATACGATAGTTTCTGCTTATGCTTAGGATAGCTTTTAATGCATAAATGGACTATGATCCACAATCCAGTTAAACCACAGTATTTTGTAAGACACATTATACGTGTAGACTGGGCTAAACATGACAAGTTGCAATTATATCGTGCATAATGGCGCAACTACTTTCACCTCCATCAGGAGGACATCATATGATTATATACACCTACGACATAAAAACAAATTATATTCCATCTTTATCACTGCACAATCTGTTGCATGGAGGCAAAGTGCTGTCCTCACATTATGGAGGGTGGTGCTCGCCACATGGTGGACTCTCGTCATCTCTATTGTCCATGCTGGTTGAGACTGGTGGGAGCTGCAGTCCAATGACTTCTGTAGAGCACCTCACAGGCAACTCCTGTATTATAGGGTGATTATATCTTCTGAAGCTTTCTTCTCCAAAGACTGCCTCACTTTACGATTTACACTTAGTTATGGACAGTGCTTCGTTTCTAGAACAAAAGATACTCTGGGTGATTACCCTAGTCGCAATTTTTCCTCACGGACAGGTGGTTCTTGAGGTACGCTGGACCTGATTTGTTAAGGCCTTGTAAATGAATACAATAACCTTGAAACTTAGGGCTTACACTTCTGAAGAAGATGCACTTATCCCTTCCACTGTTAGTACACATCAAGGAACTATGGTTGTGATTTGCTGATAGGAACGATGTGTGACTGTACAGACTCAAAGCTGATTCAAGTGGAAGAGGAGGCTGTTAAGGAATGAGTTATTTTCCCACAAGTTAGTGCAAAAGATTTTCCCCCAGGATGCAGCTGCAGAGCACTCCTGACTGTCTTGTCCCTGTTGTTGTGCCGACTGGCCTATATCAGAAGCTCCAATTACAGCATTCTGGTTGTGGAGAGTAGTGGGAACATGTGGAGGAGGATTGTTGGAGAACTGGGAAGACTGAAGTTGTAGGACTTTGGCAACTATGGACTTGCCGGGAACTTTCAGCAAGGACTCTGATAGCTGAAAACCCTCTCTGGGCTCAGAGAGAGAAGCATTCTTGAAGCAACTGTATATAGTGTGTGTATGGTGTATTTCATGTTTACTGAGTAAAACTCTGCTACACTTTGTCTGCTGTGGGAAGTTTAATCGCTTTGCTGAACTCCTGACTGTGCAGTCACCCAGCAGGTTATTGGGAACAAACATCCAACAGAGACATTGTGCATATATTCTTGAATCCTTGGAAATTTGCAGGTGTTCACATTTCACAGAGCCCAGAGATTCTGAATATTTCTTTGCCTATTTCTTATTTAGTCATCTAACAGAGAACTGAAGACTCCAAAGGATAGAGGAAAGCTGTTTTGAAATGAGTGAAAAGTGAAACCAGTTTTTTGAACTGTGTTCTATTTCCAAGGATATGTTTTGAGGGACTGTCCTTATTTTGGAGCCTCTGTTGGAATGCAACCAGACTTTGTTGGCCTTGTTGACATGCTTGAGTTTCTGAAGAGATTAAGGCTGCATTTGGATTTTGAGTTTATTGTGTTAGTTTTACTTGCTATAATGCAAGTGCTTCTGCCCCAATTTCTAATGTTTCTTTTACACTGTATTACCTGCTGTGTTATGGAACTGTGGATTTTTGATCAATATATTTCCATGCTGCCCTAGTTTTCATTCACACCAGTAGACATGGTGTGACACAAAAACAAACAGCCTTGGATGTGTTGCTGTTCCCCAACCCATTCCGGGCATGCATATTTCTGTTTCCTTGTGATTCACTATGCAGTATGCCCAATTTCTTTGTTGCGGGAGCAAAACTCATGTAATGTTATGGGTTTCCAGGGCTGCAAATGGACTACTCCCCGCCCCCTGTAAACAATATGGGAATTAGCACTAAACTTCCACTCAGGTTCCAGCTGTGGATTTTATGTTGTGCGAGAGATGAAATAAAATGTGGAAATAAAGAGATAAGGAAATGTCGGAAAGCTGAATATAGTGCATTCTGAACACAGGCATAGTAACCATGTGACCCCCAAGATATTTGTGCAGGCTGTGGGGGTAGCAAGAAAGGTTCAAAAATATGTAACTAGAGGATGAGACACACACGTATGTGTCAAGTACACTGAAGGCCTGCCTGCTTGAATATTATTATTGGGAGTAAGAGAAAGGTAATTAGTTAATTAATTATATTTGTATGGGCTGTGGATTTGTATCTGCCTTTACTTTTTTTGCCTTTCTGGTCCGTCCTGTTTTATTAATATACAAGGGAATATTTATTTATAATAAAAAGGCTGAAGCTAAGGAAGAACGACCCCTGTTCTTATTTGTCAAAGCAAGGCGCTGCCATGGAGCCAGCCTGTTTGAGGGACGTTCTTGTCCCTGGGAAAGTTGAGGGTTGCAGCATCACTACTGCTTTCCATGTTTTATCACTCAAGTAGGAAGTCTCTGATCTCTGGCACATGCAGCCTTGGAGTTGTATTCCTGTGATGTGGGGACTAACAGATGTGCAACGTAAATGGACCCTAGGAGCCCTTATGGTTGCAAAGATACTTATGCAGCAAGGCTGAAAGGAAAAATACCCAACATCATCTACTCAGTGCTCTGAATTTCTCCTTGCCCTTTTTACATCAATCTCACCTGGATACCTGTTCAGACATATGGGCTGCCTATATTAATTTATACATTGAAATCAGGACCAAAGGAGTATTTTTTATTGTTCATGTCAGCTGAAGATGTTCCTGTCTTTTGTTTTACTGCTATATTTGCAAAAACAAAATTTAAGTGAAAATGGAGACATGTGCACAGTCTCAACCTGTAACTTCGGTGGCAACCTTGCCACCCATTCCTTTTTAATAATAATAATTTCCCATTATTAGGCAAAAGAGGGAAAAAGGCCCAGTGTATGAGAGGGTTTCTTTCCCCCTCAGGTCTAAGTAGACAATTTATGGAGTCTCTCCCCGTGCAAATAATCATTATTAACAAAGAGATGCATATCAATATGCAGAGATGAAACTCCAGGGTGCAGGGATCCTAAATAATTTCCTTCGGAAATTGTGCCTCAAACCCCCCCCCAAGGTTACCCCTCCCCCTTTTAACTCGTGCTTCGAAGCCCAACACAGGGAAAGAAAGACAAATCCCGCTCTTTTTTTCTTTTTTTGTGTGTGCGCGCGTCCCATTTCTCTCGCCATCTCCCCCCACCCCCGTTTGCCTTCTGAGGGCAAGAAATATACATACACAAAAGCCCTCAGCCGCGCGGACTGCGCATGCCCGAGGCCTTTCGCGCATGCCCACTGAGAACAAAGGAGTTCCGCGGGTCTGATGGGGAGAGCGGAGCCTGCTAGATAGAGCGCTCGGCAACCTTCGGCGGTTTCCGTTGGGGCCCGGGCGCCATTTTCTCGCTCCCCTCGCTCTCTCGCTGCTCGCTACCTGCGCGGCTCCCTGCCCTGGTCGCCAGCGCTTTGTCCTGTTCGGCGATGGACGGGTGAGTGAGGGAAGGAGTGAGGGACCGACGCCGCCACTGCCGCCACCGGGAGGAAGAGAGGGAGGAGAGAGTTGCTGCCGCCGCCGCCTCTCCCGCCTCCCTTCTCCCCCTTTTTCGAGGGGGGCATCCCTTACGTGTCAGGGGCGCTTCCCGAGCTCCTTCCTTCCCGCCTGCCGGGCTCGGGGCGTGAGGAAAGCCTGGGGGTCCCGGGAGGAGGGGAGAAGAGGGGCGTGTGTGGGTGTTTTCCTCTCCCCGGGGGGAGGCGCCTGGCCAGGCGGCTGTCACTGCCCCGGGTGAGGGGCGGTGGTTGGGGGGCCGGTCTTGCCTTTTGACAGAGGCCTGGGCCTCTGGAAGGAGGCATCCCCGCTGGGATGCTGGGCTAGACAAGGCCCCTGTGGGAAGAGGCTCCCCTTCTTTCCCCTGTTACATCCCCGCGACCCGTGGCATCCCCGCGTTCACACGTTACTGGCCCCTTTCCCTATGGGGAACGCCCTTTTCTTCCCTTCCCTTGTCTCCTCCCTCGTCCCGTCCCTCCCGAGCTCACCCCTCCCCATTGTTTCATTTGGGTTAGGGTGACAGAGGAGCAGCAGCAGCAGCAGCGATGCCCCCCATTTGGGGCAAAGGAAGCAGGAGGAAGGAGGCTCTTTTGTTTCCATTGGGGCCTTGTGTGTGTACATGCCACCTCTTTTCTCCCAACCTCCCAAGGTGGAAAAAAAAGATGCCTTTGTGTTTGCTGGAGACAAGGCAGACCAAGCCGAAGGAAAGGAAGGCAGGGATTGCAGGCGTCAGCCATATGGAAACAAGGCAAAGGGCCTCCCTCCATTGGTGGTGAGGAGCTTGGGTGGGCAGCTTGTGGACGTATCACAGGCAAGGCCCTCTTTTTATTGGAAGCTGGGAAGTCCCGCTTTCTGGGCCCTGCTCAGTGACAGCGTAAATAGAGGGCTGATTATTATTTTTTTACTGCCTTCGCCAGACTTGAATCTGCTTTTGAAATGAAGCCGGCCAGCTCTTGTGTACATGATAAAATGGTTGCACTGGCTTTTGTTATACATATAAAAGAAATAAGATAATGGCATGATGGTTGGTGATCATAACAGGAGCATGACGAGCCCTGCTAAGACTTGGGAAAGTTAGTCAACTTCTGTGGCCCAGGCTTGCATGTAACTCGAAACCAAGCCAGTGGATGGGCAGCGGGCAAGATTATTATACGCACAAGTTGTATTTTCTTGAGCAGCTATTTGCTACATCCACATTCAGTGCCGGGTTCTAGTTCTAGGCTTTATGAAGTTTCTTGCCCTGCCTTGCTAAAATCCATTTGCTGAATTGCCTGTGCAACTCTTTGTTGACATTAAGGACATAAGAGGAGTCCTGTTGGATTAGGCCAAAGCCCTATCTAGTCCATCATCCTTTTCTCACATTGGCCAATCAGATGCCTGCAACATGAGGGCAGTACTCCTATTTCACTCTTGTTCCCCAGCAACTAGTATTCAGAGGTGTGCTGCCTCAAATGCTGGCGGTAGCATACAGTCATACCTCGGGTTACAGACGCTTCAGGTTGCGTTTTTCAGGTTACGGACTGCCGAAACCCGGAGGTACTGGAACAGGTTACTTCCGGGTTTCAGCGGTCACGCATGCGCAGAAGCACTGAATCGCAACCCGCGCGTGCGCAGACGCGGGTTGCGAATGCTGCGGGTTGTGAACGTGCATACCGCACAGATCATGTTCACAACCCGTGCGTCCACTGTATAGCCATTATGTAGCCATGATAGCCTTTCCCCCCCATTAACTTTTCTAATACCTTTCTGAAGTAATCATCACATTTCATAGTAGCATAGTGTTAACTATGTACTGTGTAAAGAAGTACAGTGGTACCTTGGTTCTCGAATGGCTTAGCTGTCGAATAAATTGGCTCCCGAACACCACAAACCCGGAAGTAAGTGTTCCAGTTTGCAGATGTTTTTCAAAAGCCGAACGTCCGGTGCGGCTTCCAATTGAGTGCAGGAAGCTCCTGCAGCCAATCAGAAGCCACACCTTGGTTTTTGAACGGTTTTGGGAGTTGAATGGACTCCTGGAACAAATAAAGTTTGAGAACCAAGGTACCACTGTGCTTCCTTTTGCTTATCCTGATTTCTTCACCATTCAGCTTCAGTGACTCCAGACTCTAGTTTTGAGACATGGAAAAGAACTTCCTCTACATCTAGTTTTATAAGCCTGGTCTGTTGGGCTTGATTGGATCTGCCTAGGTCAGATTTGCTCTCTTGTATGTGGTTTTACAGTTGTAAAGAAAACATGAACAAAAGTTAATTCTTTATCCTTTTTGGCTCCCATTATCACCAATCCAAGTTTGGTTGTATGTGTGGCACCAAGGTAGTTCTTGCCACCTTGTTACTTCACTATCTCATGAGTAAGTCTAAATTATTACAAGTAAGCATTTTAATGCCAATAAAATATATTGAATGTTTGGTTTCAAAGAGAATGCCTTTCTCATTAGAAAAGAGAAATAAAAGTGAATTCCCCCTTTTAAAAATTTATTTTCTTTTTCAGCATTGTCACTGATGTTGCAGTTGGTGTGAAGGTAGGTTATGAATTTAATAAATAATCCTAAATTTGGTATGAAATATTAATTTGTCATGTTGACTATTTGTCCCGGTCACTTTCGGTCAGGGGTGCCAGCAGCATTTTCTGCTCTTAGTACACTGTACGTGGATTGATTCCTCTGCCCCACCCACAAAAGAGGGACCAATCTGCAAATAACTTGTGTATGTTAATTTATATTTATAGATACAAATTTAAAAATAATTCTGTAACTTAAATAGAAATTGAATACATTTTGCCATAGTGGGGAAAACTTTAACCATGTCTGGTGACCTTGTAACCCTATGTGAATTTGATTGTTTGGTAAGTATAAGGCCATGATGGGAAACTTTTTCTTTCTATAAAGGGTCATTGACCCACCCAAAAAAATCATTCTGGGGGCCATACACAAATACAATGACTGACTGACAGAATGTCAACAGAAGCTTTTCCCATAATTGTATTTCCATCCCAGAAAGGGCTTAACCAGTTGGATTTCTGTCTGCCATGCAGCTCTTAAGAACACAAGAACACTGCTCTCCTCCAATAACAATCCTAAAGTATGCAAAGAATACACGTTTCACGAGTCCTATACTGGCTATATTTTCGTAGGTCTTTTGATCAATTTATCTCAGTCTGGCAACATTCTGTCCGGCCAGGCAGGATATTTCAAATGTGGGTATCAAAAGAGATTTTAGATTTACAGCAACATAGGTTCAATTTCCTGTGCTTGGATAATTCAATATGTGCAGAGCAATCTGTAAGGGTCGGTGGGGGACATAACTGAAAGTGGATGAACTGCCTCTTTCCATGCCTGGCCACACCTGTGGTGTTTTTTTTTTTCCTTTTCCTTTTTCTGCTAGTTGTGTAATTTGTCCCATGTTCCAGGTGTGTGTCTGGGGAATAGAGGAGATGTGGATCCACAGCCTCTTCTGGAATGCTTTCTTTCTGCACTTTCCAGTGTTCATGCTCTGTCAGAACAGAACTGGCTACGTACCTTTCCCTTACTTCATACTGGAGGCCTAGGAAATCACATCTCCCTCTCCAAGGGCAGACCTCTCTGCCCTCATAGTAAAAAACCGTATGACTCCCTGGGCCCTTTTGTGGGCTGCGTTGCAGGATTGGTATAACCCATGCTCTCACAATAACAGTCCACTGCCCTCTCCTTCAGTATATATGTGTGTGTATATACTGGTGATGATATACCCTTTGCAGGGTAATTGTTGTAGGGACTGTGTGACTTAAGTGGAACTAGAATTGGAGAGTTTTTAATATATTTAATGCAGAGTTCATAAAATAGGACTGAAAGGATCTAGATTCTAGCTATATTATGAACATTGCAAAGGTCTAGGATTCTAATCACTGACCCAAAGGTAGCCATAATGTTCTCAGTTTCTAGACCGCAGACTGGAAGTACAGCCATGCCTCATGTTATGTTGGCTTCATGTTACGTTCTTATGTCTGCTTCATGTTACGTTCTTTCATGTTGCGACCCGGAAGTACCAGAAAGGGTTACTTCCGGGTTTCGTGGCTCACGCATGTGCAGATGTGCAAAATGACGTCACGTGCATGCGCAGAAGTGGCAAATTGCAACCCGCACGTGCGCAGATGCGCCGCTGTAGGTTGCACTCTTTTCATGTTGTGAACGGGCCTCTGGAACGGATACCGTTCACAACCAGAGGTACCACTATATGTTGTAGATTGTGCACTCATGTTTCCTTTCTTTTGTGGCTTGCTTTTACTGTGGTATTACATTACATGTGTGATTCTGATATTGCCAAATTGTGGTTTGACATTACATGCATGAGCAGACACCTCCAAGTCACCCTCCTGCTTCCCTTCATATGTCATGATTTCTTTACTTAATCCTGGGTTCTGGATTCTCCACAAACTGCAGTTTACCATTTAATCCAAACCCAAGCTATGGTTCGAGCAACCAAGGACCAAACCATGGTAATTGGTATTGTGTGCCTTCTTCTACATGGAGTATTAAATGATGTGAGCTAACCTTATGTATGAAATAGTAATTATGTAGCATTAGTGTTAAACCGGGTGGCTCCTGTATGCAAGCTTTGAAGTGGGTTTGCAAACCCTGGTTATGAAGGATTCTGGTTAATGTTAATTATGTATTTGCACCAATGTAACTAATGTTACATCCTAGCAAAAGCAGGCCATGAAATGGAAAGGGGAATTAACATGGAAGATGGGAACATGTAATCTTAAAGAATTCTCACAGGGATAAAAAACATGCTTGCACTGGACCTGCAGTAAGAATCTTCAAAAGTGTCTAATCTGAGAACAGATTATACTAGGAGAACAGGTAGTAATAACCTTGAATTTTGGGGTATTTGAGATCCTGGTTTATTTTGGGTAGTCTTGATTAAAAACACTACTGCTCTGAAACACGGAACCTGTAAAATTGTAAGTTCGGATTAACATGGGGTAAAGGCCAGGTGCTTTGCACTTTAACCTCATATACCGTACTACATCAGTGCTTGAAAAACGGTGGTGGTAAGAGAAAGAATTAAGCAACAATGTACCTCTGAGCATACATTCAGTCTAGGAATTTGTTTTCAGTATCAGAATTGCTTTTGAAATCCTTTCACATGCAAATCACTCTTATTTTCCCTAGCTTCCTTTGTTCTTAAATATTTGATAGCCAGACACCCTTTAGATCCACTGTAAATTATTCATCTACCAGTGGATCCTGAGATGTCTTCTACCCCATACCTGACTTAGATAAAGCTTGCTATGGTACAGTGCTGTGCTTATAAAATGAATATGCCTTTCTTTTGGGAGCATGTGAACATATTTGGACCAGTAACAGGAGTAGAATCTCTCATAGCTAAGCATATATACTTTGAAAATGGAATTGAATTCTGGGAGCACCCATCTTATATTCTTCAACACAACTGCCTCTAAGAAGAATATAAACTGTCATTCTTCCAGATGGCATTTTGCCTTTTGCAGAGTTGAACTGACAGTTTTGAGGAGATAGTTTAATTTGTCAAAAGCATCATTGGTGATATCAGCACAGTTCTGGTCAAAGGACTGTCTGGCTTGCTGCCTTCTTCAGCAGAATAAGCATGTCATTAACCACGCCTCTTAACTGGAAATGACTTAAAATAAAGTAATACATATTAACTAATAACTTATAAGAATACAATGGTAGTGGGAAGCAAAACATTTCCTGGCATGCTTTGTAGCTGACCAGCTGACTGACATTCAAAAAACCAATTAATTGAATGGAGCTCTGTTGTTAAATGGCTTTTCATAAAGTGAAAATTGGGCAGTGCAAGTTAAAAATCTGTCTGGCTGTATGGATTCATTGGGCGCACACATTTTTCTGAAATGATCACAGTTTTCTTCCTCAAGGCAAGTCATACAGTTTAATTTGCATGAACTCTTCTAACTAGAGCTATAGACAAAATTTTATAGGCCCTAAATGATTTGTGCGAATATTCTAGAATATTTCCAAAAGCATGAGTCTAGGATGTACTTTTTGTGTACCTAACAACCTAATATTGCTGTTCCTCCTTGGAACATGTTTAAAATGGCTAGATCTGGATATGAGTCTTGGCAACGAAGTCTTAGAGGAGGGATTGTATGGGCTGGTGGGAAAGCTGGCCTTTGTTAGACTGATTTTGGTTTAGGGGTTTCCATCTGGCAACTTCTTGGCTATGGTGATGATTCCATTTTTTGCCTGCAAAAAGCACAAGAAATTGCTGGTTTACAGTTCTGCTTTACAAAATGTATATTGCCTATTCCAGTTATCAGTATAGGAATTGCTGTTTGAATAGTAGCTGATTATAGGTTTTGCTGATTTATGTGATCCTTGCTATAATGGGACAGGTATATTTGTACAAATATACAGTGCTTCACCATATATTCTATTGCAGTTATTTCTGTTAGTGAAACTAGGCTATTAGTTTTGTAAATCCGTATTTGACTTGTAGACTGAATCACTTTTTGTTTGAAACCACCTACACAGTTTTGTTTGGAAATATTTGGAACACACAACCCACTTGATTAAAAAAAATAAAAATATTTTTGAGGCATGGGAGATAATGACAAGAACTTTATTCCAAGGAAGGTCAAAATCTGTACTGTGGAAGTGTATGAAAATACGTTTCAGGTCCAGGTTTCCATTCAAGAAAACAACTTACCTAAATTCTTGGAACTCTATAATCATAGTATCTTTTTTGTTAGGCAAAGAAATGTTGTGTGTAGTCTACAGAAAGCATTAGGAGGGCAGCTTAAATGAATAAGAATTGATTTACTTAAAATTGTCTGTAACGAGATACAACCTATTTTATAAATGATTTTTTTCATATCTATATGATCACTGCCAGTGAGCATTATAGAGCAGGTTAACAAAAAAAAATCACTTTTCCTTCCTAGTTAATGGCTCCGGAGGCAAAGTAATATACAAAAATTACTTTAACCTTCAAAGTTATGTGACTACTCTCATGCCTTTCATAAGAACTTCAGAACCTTGCTGGATCTAACCAAGGGCCCATCAAGTCCAACCTCCCGTTCTCAAAGCTGCCAATCAGAGACCAATGGGAAGCAGAATATAAACAGGAGAACACTCTGCCCACTTAAGTCTCCTCCTCCATAAATTAATTTGCCTAATCTTTTAAAGCTATCCAAATTGACGGCCATCATAATGTCTTATGGTAGTGCATTCCATAGTTTAATTATGTGCTGTGTGAAAAATTACTTCCTTTTGTGTGTCCTGAATCTTCCAACATTTAGCGTAATTGGATGACCCTGAGTTCTAGTATTTATGTGAGATGGACAAAAACTTCTCTTTATCCACTTTTTCCACACCATGCACCTCTTACTATGTCCTCTGTTTGCTTCCTTTTTTTCTAAAACTAAAAAAACTGCTTTAACTTTTTCTCATAGAGTAGTTGCTCCATCTCTGGAGCCATGATAACCTGTTGCTGTAAAAAGAGCAAGAATAAAGACTCTTGTGGGACCTTAAGCCATAATAAACTTGTTAGTCTTTAAAGTCCAATGATACCCTTTTTTGTTTTTTTAATAATTTTTGTTACCTTTTCTGCACCTTTTCCTGTTTTCCTTTTTGAGGTGTGGCAAACAAAACTGGACACAGTATTCCCAGCATGGTTGCACCACAGATTTTTTTTAACGCCTTCTGTATTTCTGCAATGTTCTTTAATCATGTAGAAATGCCCTAGCTAACATGTTACTATTCTTATTCTTATTCCAAAGTTAATGGCTTAATGAGGTGATAAGGTTTTGAATACTTGGGAATTCAAAGTTTTTCTTCTTCTTGCTATTCAAAAATCTAAATGCCTGTGTTATGCTTTCCTAGTAATTAAAGAGATTAAAGGGTGAGTCATCACTTGACCTACTATGATAGGCTCAGAGAATTGGAGAGAATTTATGGCCCTGTTTCAGCTATGTGGACAGATGGCATAAAAAAAAATCTCTCTACTGTGGCAAATCTAGAACAGATATTTTCTGTGTAGGCCTAGGAGACAAGAATGTCCTGCTAAGATACTACATATTTGTGGGTGCAAGGATAAGATTAATATTTGTAGAATCAGATCTTTGACTGTACCCAGTGTATTATTGGCACTAGCTAAGTACCTAACCAAATTTATTACTCTACTATGGTGCTTAAGGAAGGGAATACAATTTAAATTTCCTCTCTTTTGGGGATAAATTTCAAGATACGGAGGTGTTTCGAGGAATACAGCCTAAATTCAGCCTGTCGGTTCAATTCCATGTCTCTCCTGACTCATTTATGCTGATCAAGGAGAGGGTTGACCAGCTGGATTCAGGGAGTGATTAATACCTCTTTGTGAGAAGAAATAGTTGCAGTCATTTTGAAGGAGGTGGGTTTGAGGCCATTTCCAAAGGAACTCTTTCTAGACACCAAATATAGTCATGATTGTTGTTCAAATAAAACCTTCCCTGTACTGCAAAGTTTGTCTATGGCTAGAGGGTGGTGACTGTAAAATTCAGGCATAATTTGAATGATGATGAAATAGATTGACTTCGGTATAGCTTCTGGCTTGTCATCAGAACTAAAACTGCATTGGTTGTTATTTTATATGAACTTTATTAGGAGAAGGAAAAGTGAAGTGTGATCCTGCTAGTATGTCTGAATCTCTCAGCAGTTGATACCATCAAACATAGTATACTGCTGGAGGGGCTACCTAGTATTGGAACTGGAGGGGCCATGATTCAATAATTTGCTTCCTGCTTAGACAGTTCCAGAAGGTGGTGCTGGGGGCTATTGCTCTGAGCCATTGCATCAGTATTCTGGAGTCCATTAGGACTTCCTTTTGTGCCTTATGCTCTATATAACTTTGGGTAAGGGATTATCACCAGGCTCTTTCTTCATTTTATCAATGCATATGAGATGACACGGGCATACTGAATTTGTGTCTGAAGACAGTAGTGGTTTACATGAAATTTAACAACCTAAACTCCGTTCAGACAAGATGGAGGTGCTGTTGGTAGGTGACTGGTATGACCGCTAATACGGTGTTCAATCTCATTTGGGATTGTACTCCCCCAGGTGGTGCCCTCCAGATGGTTTGGACTAAAACTCCTGTCATTCCTAACTATGAACCATGCTGGCTAGGGCTTTATGGAAATGGGTGGTGAACCTGTGATCTGAGGATCAATCTTGGCTTTCATATTTGGCCTGTGATCCTCCTCCCCCCCTCCCAGTTATTGCGTGGTGATTAATCTGCCTTTCAAGAGATCAAGCAGGTAGTGGCTGCTGAGCTCTAGGGCATTCCTGAGTGATCCTCATCTTCTCGATGTACTTTATTCTGACCTCTGCTTCATTTTTGAGACAGCTTGGTGGATGATTAATGCCAGGGGAAAGCATCCTTGTTGATTTTCCATAACTTCAGAGTCACATTAGATACCATTACCAATTACATACTTTTGGATTGCTTGTCCTGGAGCAGTTTTCCGGCTCAGTTCTGAGTTATACCAGAATCTGTCCACCAAGAAGGAACTGAAAGTGATGGTGGGATACTGTAGCTCAGTATCATGGCATTTACTCTATGGTGTCCTTCATGGTTTTGTATTGTGCTTTGCACTGTTCAACACATTCATGAAACTACTGGTAGAACTCATTTTGATGGCTGCAATCAATATATGATTGATACCAAGCTCTTTTTCATTTCTTTTCATTAAATCCAGATGTGGGCATAGGTGTCCTGAATAGGTGCATAGCATGTTCATTAGTAAACTGACAAGATAAGAGAGAAGTGTCATTAGCTGATAATGGCATATCTTTCCATGGGAGCAATATTGAACCTGTTCTGAATTGGGTTGGCTTCTTGAAGGATCAGCTTCACACTTTGATGTTATTTTACATTCAGTGTTGCTGCTTGATGCATAGGTGACATCCATAATGTGCAGTGCCTTCAAGCAACTTCAGTCGTATTTGGTGTACTTAAGCTTCCTTTTGAAAACAATTTGGAAATTCAGCTGATGCGAAATGTGAAAGCGGGGCTGACTACTGAGAACATCCGCCAGTCACAAAAACATTACTAGCTATCACTTTACTTTGGGGCTCATTTCTAAGTGATAGTATCCACTTGGGAGGCTTTGTGAATAAATTAATTTAAATTATTATTGAAATGAGCAAGAAGAAAAGTTGACTTAAATCATTGATTTGAATTAAGATTTTCATTGATATCTTCTTCATATATTTCCTAAACAGGGCTCCAAGAAAATAAATATCCAGGCAATTTTGTTGATTCATAATTTCCTGCAATGAGAACATAATCTGTGACTGCTTGTAACGTATTTATATTAATAGCCCTTTGAAGTGAATTTGTTTTCTTTTTACATAGAAACAGACTTTAATTCAATGTTCTTGTTTGAACGTAGTGCTAAATAATGGTTTAGAGCTACATTTCGACTTTAGCCTTAGTTTTAATTATCGTTCATTGGTCCAAGAGCGGTTTGTAAACCACCTTTTGAAATTTACTTGTTTGGACAAACTATAGTTAAAGTTAACAATAGTTTGCAATGGTTTTGATATATTGGCAAATCTTGATTTGTAGAAAATGGAAGAAAATGCTTCTAGTCACCATTTGTAGCTATGCCAGAGATGTAGAATTGTATGAGTCTAAGGCTTGTTTATGTAGCACCAAATCATAGTTTAATGTTGTGGCTGAACACAGCCATTATATTTGAAAAGGGTTATATATGCAGTTTTAAGATAAGTATATAATTTACATTTTTGCATTAAGTTCATATTTCATTTTCATCCTGCTTGTTAAAAAATCACTTAATTGAAATATAAAGCAAAAATCAGATTTAAATAAAATATCAATAAAAAAGTCTACTGTGATTGCAACATGAGGAAGCAGCAAAATAATATACTTTGTCACATTTCATATGCATTGCAAGAAATTGATCTTAGTTTACAAATTTAAGGGTAACTTGACCCTTTATGATTTATGTCTTTGGAATATTTCTTGTTGTGTCTGAAAAGTTCATTTTGAAACTGGAAAAGACCAAAAAGGAGATGGGACCTAAATAGCTAGATTAGAAATCATAGCAAAATAATAATAATAATCAGGTTCCTTTACAAATATCATTTTGATTGTATGTAGATATTATTTTTTTCATGACTGTTGCAAGCTAAGGATGCTAACTGAAGTTGATGCACTCTTAGTTGCTTAAAACATTTTAATCTTTCCATAGGCTGTTGAGTAACTTGCCATCTTTCAGTGAAGAAATTGGACTGGATGAACAATTACATGTTAATAATTTTAGTTTATTTTGACTGGCTACCTGAAAAGAGTGGTGGAGGAAATCTGATAAGTCTTCGTTCATACATCACCTTAAACCATAGTTTAAAACAAACTGTGATTTAACGTGAACAAGCTCTGTGCTGTTGCATGCTGCTCAAAAGTTCCTGAGGTTCTCATTTCCCATGTCTGAACCTGAATTCGTACTTTGTTTCCCCCACCAAAAAAACCACAAGCAGTGAGAAGTTGGTTATCGCTTCTGGTTTGTTTAGGAGGAAACAAACTAGGAGTCTTAATTTGGATGACAAGCCAAGCTCTGGTTTGTTTTGTCCATGTCATGGCAGGAGGAGGGGAGGAGTACTCAGGAATATTTGAGTTGTTTGCACTAGTGTGCTGCTCATTCACATTAAGCAATAGTTTGTTTTAAACTTTTGTTTGATGTGAATCAGGCCTCTAACTAGGTTTCCTAGATACTCATTTTTTTATTTTTTTAAAAAAGATATTTCAAACTTACATGCTTAATATTAGTGTTTGCATTTTTAAATGGCAAAGTGCTTACTGTTTCTTTCTTTTTAGAGAGGATCTGACGAGCTTCTTTCAGGCAGTGTACTCAATAGTCCGAACTCTAACATGAGCAGCATAGTAGTTACTGGTAAGTGATGCTTTTTGAAAGGAGACTTTTTTCATTGTAGCATCAAAATGTATCCATGTTGCAGAAGAAGAATGAACATCTGGACAAACAATGTTTATTATGCCTTCTTAGGATCTGAGCACTGAAGTTTTTAAATATCAAATGCCTAATACAGTACTTGTAAAAAAATAAAATACTGATGCATGGAATTTGGAGTTGCCCAGAGCAGAACTACACCAGCTGGACTTTCACATGGGCAGAATGGGATGGGGGTGGTAAGGCAGTCTTCACCAATTCCTTCTGTGGCCCCCTATACCTTTCCCCCTAAAAATCTGTTCTGGAGGGTTGGGGAACCCTCTGTAATACTGTGGGGAGGAGGCATAAAGGACTGCAGGGGAAAGGGAGAATCACTGGACATTACCTCCCCCGTCTTCCACCAAGGATCTTGGTCCCTTCTTTAAATGATAGGAGCTCTTATTTAGTGCAACACCAGGTCTGAGTCCAAGTCTGCATAACTTTAAAAAAAGGGATTCTCACAGTTTATTTTTTATTGTTTTTTGGAGAGGGACCTGCCATCAAGGAAAGACTCATGCAGGCATTTGCGCTTTCTGCCTGTCTGCACTGTGTCATCCAGCCACGATCTGTTTTTATATCCTGTGTTTCATTTATGTCAGGGGTGCCCAAACATTTTTCAAAGATGGCCAGATTTGATGAAGTGAACATGCCTGAAGGCCGACCAAAGTCGTTGAAGTTTTTTTTAGGATTTTACCCCCAGGACATATACTGCTACTGGAGCTGGATTAAATGGACTGGTGGGCCGTATTAGACCCCCGAAACGGATTTTGGACATGCCTGATTTATCACCCACCCGTATTTTTTTCAGACAGGTTTGTGTTGCTTTAGGAAGTCAGAGCAACACGTGTCGTTTGTACCAGGTCTCCTATTCCTCTTTGCAGCTTACCTCTCCATCCCTAGGTGAAACACCATTTCAAATAACAAAATGTTATAAAGTTTCCTCTGCTAAAAGAATGGCTATATCCTATTAGTTTGGGTGGCTTTTTGAACTACTGATAGTACTACCACTGTCCATAACTATTATACCTGGATGTAGCAGGAGAGGAGGGGGGAAATACAAGCCCGCTCCAGCAATCAGGCCAGGATCAACTGTCATATGTCTCCTTCCCTGCAAGGACTCTGTTTTGTAGTCATCATATAGCTATTAGTAACTGACACTTGAATCTGCATATTTTCACTGCCACTCCTCATCCTGCCTTCCCTTAGTGCAGGGAAGGGACTCCCGCTCATGGACAGTAGACAGGAGTAATGAAAGTTGTAGTCCAGCAACAGTTGGAGGGCCACAAGCTCCCCACACCTGCTTTAGTGTCATATGTCTCAGCTTGTAAGATCTGTTCTAATCATTGTACAATGCTTAAGAATGTATTAAATCAGGGGTAGGCAACCTGTGGGACAGGTGCGGCCCAATCGTCTTCTAAATGCGGCCCGTGGACGGTCCGGGAATCAGCATGATTTTACATGAGTAGAATGTGTGCTTTTATTTGAAATGCATCTCCGGGTTATTTGTGGGGCATAGGAGTGCGTCCATTTCCCCCCCCAAAATATAGTCTGGCCCACCACGTGGTCTGAAGGACAGTGGACTGGCCCACAGCTGAAAAAGGTTGCTGACCCCTGTATTAAGTGCATAATAGAACTTATTGTGAATAGTTACCCTTGAATACTGGTATCAGCTTTGCAGATAGGTCTGAAGGGGGTACCTGCCAGAGTGGCTGGGATGGGTATGTATATATGTATATATGTATTATTATTATTATTATTATTATTATTTATTCATGAGCCTTTGTCTCCCAATACTATGAGGGAAAGAGAAATTCCCATGCTCAAGCTTTCATGATACAGTTGTACAATGTCATAGAAATTGAGTGCTGAATTATTTCTCTTCTGTCACCTTAACTAGCCAGTAGATACTGTAGATTCCTGCGTATTAGGCAACTGGGCGTATAAGACGACTCCCCAAATTGGCAGTCTTATACACTTCACTGGGCAGTGACAGTGGGCAGCGGGCTCTGCGCCAGGAGGGAGCTGCCCGGTGAAGCTGCCCAGCGATACTAAACTAGAGCGGGCCGTCCACTGCTGCTGCTGCGGCAGCTTTGGCAGCTTCCGAAGCAGCGGTGGGCTCCATGCCTGGAGGAAGCCATACCCGGTGAATAAGATGACCCTCAACTTTTTAACCTCTTTTCCGGGGTTAAAAAGTCGTCTTATACGCCGGAATCTATGGTAATTAATGTGTTCTTTTTATGCTGGACTTTTAACTGTCCATCAAATTTGGGTTTGTCAGATTTTATTTTATTTTATTTATTTATTTATTTAGCCACTCTGGGAGGTATGGCTGAAGAGTGGGTAATACATGTTTTGAAATCATATATAAATATATTAAAATAGAATTAGAGTGGGAGAGCCATGTAGCTATATCCCTGCATCAGTGCAGTAGCCTGGAGGCAATTTTTAATTGCTAGGTAAGTTGCTAATTATAAACTTGAGTTATGTAAATGTTAATTATGGAGCACTGTAAACACATTTCTTGTTTATAAGATTCCAAGCAGGGATCAAAATTAATGATGTAGCAATATATTTAAAATTACCTTTACCTTAAGTATTGAAATTAGTTCCAAGTTGAAATGGAAGGGCAAGGGAAATAATTTTGGTAATATTTTCATGAACCCCTTCATGAGCTGTTCCTTGGGTGACTTTTTTGGGATGGAGTGGGGTAAAAGGGTAAAAAACATGTTTGTTGTGAGAGGGAAGTATTTCTTCAGTCTATCAAGATAGGAAGCAAACTTTTTGCTGAAAATGTAGATTGCCTTGGGAGCTGGGAAGTTCTTTGCCCCTCTTCATGGACATCCAAACGGAAGTCAAAATACTGCTTCATTTGCTCTCAGTAACGTAGCCAATCACCTTTGGCTTTATCACATTCAGCACTTGATTCCTATTTTTGGTGAAGAAGAGTTATTTTTCCCCAAATGATGTAGCAGCAGTGTAATATCTCTACAACATAATAATAATAAAAGGCAGAAGGTCTGGAGAAGATTTTGCATCTTCCAAAGGTTTTTGACATTAAAATCTAAGTGTTAGTATTTAGTGCAGCACTAATTGGAAAGAAGGTAAAGGTAAAGGTACCCCTGCCCGAACGGGCCAGTCTTGACAGACTCTGGGGTTTGTGCGCCCATCTCACTCAAGAGGCCGGGGGCCAGCGCTGTCCGGAGACACTTCCGGGTCACGTGGCCAGCGTGACAAAGCTGCATCTGGCGAGCCAGCGCAGCACACGGAACGCTGGTAAGCGGTACCTATTTATCTACTTGCACCCGGGGGTGCTTTCGAACTGCTAGGTTGGCAGGCGCTGGGACCGAGCAGCGGGAGCACACCCCGCCGCGGGGATTCGAACCGCCGACCTTTCGATCGGCAAGCCCTAGGCGCTGAGGCTTTTACCCACAGCGCCACCCGCGTCCCTGTAATTGGAAAGAAGAGTCCTGTGTTAATGCCCAAAAGAGTAGCTCACTTTGATTTTATATCTCCTTACATGTCAGATGCTACTCTGGAGGATACCTTCCCCCAGCCCCAAAAGGGGCCTAAAAAGAACCCCCACTCCTTTGCATTCATGCTTGATATTTTGGTCACATATGCCAGGCTACTATTTTCTTGGACTTGTGGTGTGATTTTAGGAAGCTTCTTGTAACAAAAATAAAAATAAATACTAGCTCTTAAACCTCCTGTTGGCACATAGCCATCTTAAAAATTATACCAGGCTTTGTTTACAGGGATTTAAAGATTTTACCACTAGGTAAGCATTTAGTTTCTGCTCTTAAATCAGGAATATCCAACATGATGCACTCTAATGCTGTTGGTATACAGCAATGTTATTTAAAACACAGTTAACCCGGTTAGTTTTGGCAATGGTCAGATATGATGGGTGTTGTAGTCTAGCAACATTTGGAGGTACCATGTTGGCTATCACAGGCTTAAACGGTCATATATGAAGTATAATGAAAGTATGGGGTTTGATGTGGTTGACTTGCTTCTAGTATATTTGTGATCTTGAAAGTTGCTGTTCCTGTTTGGATGAGAAACAATATTGACACTTCCAATATTGGATTTTGTTACATGTGATATGAGTTTAAATATTTGCACATTCAGATTCCTTAAATTGAAAGAAAAGTTTCCTGCATTTCTCTAAAGATCCTCAGCATCGTGAATAAGTTAAGATCCTAGACTTACTTAGAACAGACTCTCTGTGTGGTCCTACTTTTGATTTTCTAATAAGGCAGAGATTTGTTTAACCTTTTGTAAAAGTGAGAGTGAAAATGTTATCAAGAAATTCCACACTAATACAGAAGTCTTTATGCTGTGCACCGTGAGGCCTACTGCAGTCTTGTAACCCCTGAAGCAACACTGGATTCACCCTTTGCCATGAGAGGTCAGGTGTCTGATAAGGTAACAGTTGCTCTGCAGGCTTTCCCAGCGCCCTTTGCTGATGATGCCAGGGATCACCACATGCTAAATGGAGCCACTCATTTTATTAGCAGGCTAAAATTCTCTCCTAAACAGCTCACCACAGGTAACTTTCAAGCAATAAACGATTGATGAAGGAAGGTTGCTTCATCAGTGGAGGTGGGTGTTAGAACATGCACCAGAGCCAAGAAAATGAACAGTAAGGACTCTAATGGTGGTGGCCTGCAATGTGAGTTTCTTACCTGAAAGCACCGTAGACCACACCAGCTGCACGTATAACCCTGTTGCTCTGTTGGAAGGGATGAAAAGAGGATAACAGAAGCAAATTTCCATACTTCCATACCTCATTGGAGAATAGAAGGAGATCTTGAGCAGGAAATTGGAAGCATTGTAACAAAGACAAAAGTAGAAAGAGTATCAGAGAAGATGACAACCGGAGTTGCGAAGAAACTGCAAGAAAGACCGGAGCAGGAGAATCAGAAGACAGTTTGAACAATAGAGCTAAGAAATAACTTTCAGTATTAATTCAACAAGAACAGCTTTGAACATCTTGTTGGATAGCTACAGAAAGATATTCTTGGTGGGAAGGAATACTCTTCAGTGCTTCAAGAACAAAGGTGACAGGCATAGCCTGCAAAAAAGTAAGAGAAGTGTTGTGGTGGTGGTTGAAGACTCCCTACTGAGAGGTACAGAGTGGCTTGTGAATGTACCAGACCTGTTAACTTGTGACATAAGCTGCCTTCCCATTGTGTGAATTCAGGAAGTGAGGGACAGGTTTGTCAGACTTACCAAAACTGCTGATTATTCCTTCTTGCACACCATGTGAGATCAAACAGTACTGCCTAGCACAACTATGACTATCATATGTATGTATGAAGCTCTGGAGATGAAAGTGAAGGACTTGGAACTTAAGTAGTGGTCATGCCATTTCTACTTATAAAATGTGGAGGGCTATGAAGAGAGAGAATAATACTTCAAGTTATTAGAGTTGATGGGAGAAGTTCTGTTTCCGGGACTGGTGCAAGCTTCCTTAAGAAGGACTACTGGAAGGAGATGAGCTGCAAATTACTAGGACTGGAAAAAAGTGTCTGGCAAAAGAAAAAATATGAACCTGATCAAGAGCTTTGAACTAAATTCTGTAGCAGTTGGAGATAGGTAAGTTCAAAAGGTAAGCACTGAAGATAGGGATCTGTGTGCTGTGGGAGAACAGCGGGAATTGTGTGGTTGACTAGCAAACTCTAAAATCTCAGGAGAGAGATTGGAGCAGAATTTGCAAGGCTTTCAGTGACTATACACTAATATGCAGCATATTGAAAATAAATGAGTTTGAACTCCAAATACAGGAAGATAAATACAATATGCTGGGCATAACAGACTTGGTGGGGAAACTCATGTGATTTGAATGTAATAATTGAAGGTTACAAATTGTTCAAAAAAGAATAGGTGCAACAGAAAGAGAGTAGCATTATATGTCAAAGATGGCCATATCTGCAGAGAATTCATGAGAGTGAACATGGTAGCCTTGTGGATATGCCATCTGGGTCAAAATAAATGAAGGAAAAAAATAGAATTGTGGTTGGAGTTATCCATGGACAGTCAAACAAACGTGGTGATGTAAATTATCCTTTCCTGAAACAATTTACAGGTGTTTCATGGAAGCAGATTTAATAGTATAAGAGGGTATTTCAACTGATGTCTTCTGACTGATACCATGGAAGATACTAGAACAGAGAAGAAGGGAATCAGTTTGAAAGTGCTTAGTAGAACCCAGCATTTGTCAAGAATAAATCTTGTTAATCTTATCACTCTTTAAAATCAGGTTAATGGATGGTGGGAATGCTGTGGGTGTAATCTATCTTGATTTCAGCAAAGTGACTGACAGAGTACCCCTTGATAATTTTGTTAAATGTGGCTTAAATGTGGGCTAGGTAATAGTATTGTCGGAAGGATTCACAGCTGGTTGGAAAACCATACTTAGTGCTCATCAGTGGCTCCTCATCAAAATGGAGGGAGGTTTTCAGGGGGGTTCTTCTGTAGGGCTTTGTCCTACCCACTTTCAACATTTTTCATCAGTCAATGACTTAGATGAAGGGATAGAAATAATTCTTACAATATTTGTGGATGACACAGTTGCTAATTAGGTAAAAAGTATGATTGTGTATATTATTTATAAAATCGAATAAAAATGTACAAGGAATTAAAATGTGATATAGGACAATCATTACTGTTTTTCCATCAAGAATGCAGCTTTCTAATCTTTTAAGAAGAAGCTAAACATAGCTTAAAATGTGTGTCATTGCAAAAGTCTATTCTAACTAAATAGGTCAGAAAACTGTATAGATTTCAAGTTACATTCCTCAGTTCTTCTTTAGCAAGTGAATACTCTTCAGTTATCACTCCAATTTGCAAGGTGGTTTCTTTATCTTTATAGCCCGGTTATTGAATGACCTTACCACTTACTACATTGAGCATAGGGTTCAACTGAAGTAAAAGTTTACCAATGCTGATACATGGCTGTTTTTAACATACTAAATTAGCATTTCATAAATATAATTTTGGGAATCCTTTATTGAAAATGAGTATAAATAATTGGCTTCCACTTAGCTAGAATATTCTATCATAGGCTTTGAGTAGTAACTTTACGATAAATAAATTTTTATTTCTTTTACAAATCACTGTAACCCTGAAGTACAGAGTTTGGCTTTCCATATCTCCCTGGTATTTGAATTGGTAGAGGAAAATCAAGTAAACTGAGTTGTACATAGTATACTGTCTAGTAAGGTCAGCCTCTTGCAATATACAGAAGCCACCCATGACAGCAAAGTTTTCAGACAGGCTGTGCTGTCTGAAAGATGACTTTACATAATTACATAAAGATTACTTTATGAGTGAAAAGAAAACAGGACTGCGGAAGAATTAAATCATGCCCATATCTACTTCCATTAATGTGTAACAGCTTTGGTTATTTATGACTATATGCTTTTCAGATGTTGCATTGGCAGGCAAAACAAACAAACAAAAACTCAAAAAAAACTTTTTTTGAGTGAACAGGACCTTTTGCAGGCACAGTACAGTGGTACCTCGCAAGACGAACGCCTCACAAGACGGAAAACCCGCTAGACGAAAGGGTTTTCCGTTTTGGAGGCACTTCGCAAAACGAATTTCCCTATGGGCTTGCTTCGCAAGACGACAGCCCATAGGGAAATCTCCGGGACAGCGGGGAAGCGCAGCGCGTCTTCCCCACTGTCCTCGGACCTCCTCCGAAGCCTGGCGGCGGGGCGGGGACACCTCCTCCCGCCGCTGCCGGGCTTTGGAAGGCTCCTCCGAAGCCGGGTGGCGGGGCGGGAACACCTCCCGCCGCCGCCCGGCTTCGAACGATGCTCCGAAGCCGGGCGGTGGGGAGGGAACACCTCCTCCCGCCGCCGGCTTCTGAAGGCCGACGGGGGGCAAAAGTCTTTGTCCCCCCCTGCCTGCCTTCCCAGGGGCTTTTAAAGCGCCCCGGACAGCGGAGAAGTCCTCCGCTGTCCTGGGGTTTTTTAAAATGCTGGGGGTGGGAAGAAAAGCCCTTGTCCCCCCCCCCAGCCTTCAGAAGAGGTCGGGGGACAGACTGTCCCCGGACCTGGTCTGAAGGCGGTTTCCATAGGAACGCATTAATTGATTTTCAATGCATTCCTATGGGAAACCGTGCATCGCAAGACGAAAAACTCGCAAGACGAAGAGACTTGCAGAACGAATTAAGTTGGGCTTCTGTTCCTCCTGCACGTGCTCTTGTACAAGCTGTAGCAGTTTATGGCTCAGCAACTTGGTCTTGTGTGTCTGTCTTTCTCCTTGGGTTTCAGCTCTTATCTGAGTTGCAGTTTCACAGTATTTAGCTTTGCCAAGTTGAAGCCTATATTTCTCAGTTAGTTCAGGTTTGCTTATTTTTAGTTGTTGTGCCTGCATTCTTCCTAATCTTTGGTAGATTTCAACAAGTAGGATGTCCTGTTTACTCACTGTTGATGAGAATTTAGTAATCTTGCTGCGACCAACAGGGTAGCAATGGAGGAATTTCCAGTTAAACACTCCGGCGCAATTAACCTCCTTATATGTGATTATTGAGTTTTCCCTGCCTTGAGTAACTCTCCTGAGAGACCACTCCCTCCACCCCAACTATGGACTTTTGGAACTAAATCAAATACGGCTCAATAAAATTTTCTACGTCTGCTTTGGTCTTTAAAGCAGTGTGTAGTAATTAGGTATGCCCAAATAGCAAAAATAAAACAATAAAACTGGTTGAACTTTTCTTCTTAAAATATAGGTTGACTGAGTGCATGCTTATACCAAAACAGCAAGCATAAAATTCTAGCAAGCTCATGAGCAGAGGTGGAAAAGAAAACCGATAATTGCTCGTTCCCCCCTTACAGTTTGTACGTACCTCCTGAGTGTTTTTTTATTTCATAAAATTTATTTACTGCTTGACTGTAAAAACAAAACAAACCCTCATAGCAGTTTACAAAAAGGGTAAAACAATAAAATAGTTAGTAAAACAATTAAAAGATTTAAAAAATTAGATCCAGCAATAAACTAAAAACACATCAGTAGGGTGTTTTTAGCAGCTTTCATTTAACAGAATGGAAGCCTCTGGCCTGTCTATCTATCTAATATATATATATATATATATATATATATATATATATATATATATATGCAGGTTTTGGTGTCTTCGGGTGTCTTCCCGTGTAAGAGTTGGGGTGTCTAGGCGACGTTTCGACGAGGTCTCACTCGTCATCTTCAGGCTGGTGCTTTCGGCTTCTTGTTACTGGAACAGAGCAGGATCTCAGTGTTTGAGTTCCTATAAATACTGTTGAGGGGGTGTGGTGTATAGCCTCCAACGTTCTGGGCAGAGAACG
The DNA here is from genome assembly GCF_965112155.1 of Podarcis liolepis. Lineage (NCBI taxonomy): Eukaryota > Metazoa > Chordata > Lepidosauria > Squamata > Lacertidae > Podarcis > Podarcis liolepis. Next base: position 75,052,875 of record NC_139559.1, on the reverse strand, counting down.
TTGGAGGCTATACACCACACCCCCTCAACAGTATTTATAGGAACTCAAACACTGAGATCCTGCTCTGTTCCAGTAACAAGAAGCCGAAAGCACCAGCCTGAAGATGACGCGTGAGACCTCGTCGAAACGTCGCCTAGACACCCCAACTCTTACACGGGAAGACACCCGAAGACACCAAAACCTGCATTCCTGTACCCGTGAAAATCTACGAAAGCATATATATATATATACACACACACACACACACACACACACACACACACATATATATAGTTATTTATTTAATATGTATACTGGCCTTCATCCGTAGATCTCAGGGTGGTTCACAAAAACCAAGATAGGAGGCAAAATTTGCGGGTGCTATTCTAACCCATTTGTTTTGTGTCAAACGTTATACCCATATTGCTAGGAGGTAAGTCTGAGAGGATACTGAAAGAGGATAGTGTCTTACGTTTCCGAGCACAATTCAAAGTGTTGGTGCTGACTTTTAAAGCCCTAAACAGCCTCGGTCCAGTATACCTGAAGGAGCATCTCCACCCCCATTGTTCTGCCCGGACACTGAGGTCCAGTGCCGAGGGCCTTCTGGCGGTTCCCTCACTACGAAAAGTGAGGTTACAGGGAACCAGGCAGAGAGCCTTCTCGGTAGTGGCACCCGCCCTGTGGAACACCCTCCCACCAGATGTCAAAGAGAAAAACAACTACCAGACTTTTAGAAGACAGCCCTGTTTAGGGAAGCTTTTAATGTTTGAAGGACTATTGTAGGTTAATATTCTGTTGGAAGCTGCCCAGAATGGCTGGGGAAACCCAGCCAGATGGACAGGGCATGTATGTATGTATGTATGTATGTATGTATGTATAAATAAATAAATAAATAAATAAATAAATAACATTATTATTATTATTATTATTATTATTACACCCCTGGTGTGTAGTTATCCACTTGCAATGATCTTTTCGAAGAAAATGCAGTTGAAGTAGGGTTTGTAATGTTTATTATAGCACCTGTGCTGGGAAGGGGGAGGCACGAAGTGGGTGATTGATAGTTTTCCATCCATGGGGACTATATGGTAGAGTTGTGAGTGTGTAGACTGGTGGAATCACAAAACCAGCATGAAGGGGGAGTGTTAACCACCCATCCACTAATGCTGCTTGCTTAAGTTACCAGCTTTGCTCCCCCCTTGTCTGTAGAAAAACCTGAAACCACTATATGCAGTTTTAGCCTCTCTCTTTTTTTTAAAAAAAAGTGTCCTAAAAGGCTGCAGTGGAAGTTACTACTCTTTTAGTGATTGGTCCTGTTTACAACACTCTCTTTTTCTATTTTCTTAACTGGCAATCATTGTATGTTTACAATTAAACTAGTTACATGGAAGCAAATTCAGTGCCCAATGCAAGTCCTGCTTAGATTGGCTCTGCTTAGGAGCTCCCAAGTGTTCTTCCAATTGTTTCTTTGCAACAGGGCTTGCATCTGGCCCTGTTTAAATTCAACGTGGTATACAAAGCCTGCTGCTTTCAAGCGGACTCAGAATCCCCCAACACCTTATGACATAAGGCGATTGACAGAGCCCCCCACCTGCTAAAAGACAAGTGGCCACTTTTTGATCTGGCCTGCCTGTTAAAAAGTGGTTCCCCACCCTTGCTCTTAGGAGAAAGAAAATTGTATAAGCAGCAACCTTTTTGAGTGGCATTCACAATATGAATATGCCCCTCCTTGCATTTGTGTTGGGCTAACTTGGGGTAGGAAGAGGTGAGAGAGAAACTGCAATTTAGTGTAGATCACTAGGACTGGAGTCCTATGCACACTTATGAGTAAAAAAATTATAGGATTCTGCTGTAACTATTGTCACAAGTACATTCCTTCAAAGGAAGTATTTTTTGCAATTCTTCATTTATATGTATGTGTTGGGAATGCGATCAAATGCTTATCTAATGCAGTCACTGGTAGGTAGAGCTGGAGATATACTGCCTGTGATCCAGAAGGTAGCACATAGCAATCATGGCTAGTAGCTACTAACAGCCTTATCTTCCATGAATTTGTCTAATCCCCCTTTGAGTGCTTCAGGTAATTAATTGTAATGAGTGATCAAATTTAAAACCTGATAATAGCTATGCTGCTAGGTTTTGTAGGACAGTATTATTGCATTCTTCACTTCGATTTTAATACATTATTTCTATTAAATGTAGGAAATAAGGGAACATTTGCATTGTTAACTATTCTCTACATTATGATAACCATTCTCTGTTTCACCGGTGCATTCTTTGTTGTTTCTAATCTAATTGCCTTTTTCTCAATTGCCAGTTCTACCCCCCCCCTCCACAAGTAATTGATTTCACCTTCTAGTAGCTATTAATATCTGCTTTTTTTCTCTGTGCTAATTGTGATCACATCCCTTGCTCACAACATAAATCAACCATCTCATGTTGAGTAGCACATTAGGATAGCAGCCTGAATTTTGAATAGTATTTTTAGTATCATTTAAGGATTCTTAAACTTTTGGTGTACTGTTCTATCTAACAGATAACAAAAGGTGGAAGCAATGCATTATGTCTGTTTGGAAAGAAATAGGGTCTTCACAGTGGTTGTCCATGTTGCTTGACTACATAGGATGAATTAACACATTTTTTCTGAAACATCTGAGAGCTAAAGCACTTTGTTTTTAAACCTCAATTAAAATTGAACGTAGATATCACACTCAAAGCCCAGGCAAGTTTCTTAGTTTAATGAGAATTGTCTGCCCTCATAACTCCTTTTTGCGTGGCTCCTGACTGGAAAAAGGCCAGGCCACACCAGTAACATATAAAGACCCCATGAGCTACTTTCAAGGTGATTTCACTGTGATGATGCAGATCCCACCATAACTGTGATGGAGCAGGACTACTTACCCCATGGAGCAGTGAAGGTTAATTCAAAGAAAACCAAGACTAGAGCAGTCAGCCATGCAGAAATACAGTGAGGAGGCTCCTTTCTTGCTGAGCCTTTTGGGCTCACCAGTGCTTTTATTTATTTTTTTAAGGTGTGCTACCAGTTATCCCTTGGCACATTAGTGTTTCCTACCACATAGTTTAGGATAACCTGAAATGGTTATCAGTTATTGTACAGTTATCTTTGCTTCTCAGTGCTTCAGGCAATTAATTATGTAATGGTTGCAGGAAAAATCCATGGTAAGTTGATTCGCCAAATATTGCAGGGCTTTGTGAGGAAGCACATTAGCAGCTGCATTTTACTTCAGTTAATCTTTTTAAAATGTTGGTTGAAAGAAAAAAAATACTCATTTCACATACTGATTTGGAAACTGTATGCATGCACAAATTGTATTTTTCTTGATGAGTTTATAATAAATAGGGTAGCTTTCAGATATGAAATGAATTATAAAAAAATGTCTTTCAGCCAATGGTAACGACAACAAGAAATTCAAAGGTGAAGATAAAATGGATGGGGCTCCTTCTCGTGTTCTTCATATCAGGAAATTACCAGGGGAAGTGACAGAAACAGAAGTTATTGCTTTAGGCTTACCTTTTGGTAAGGTAACCAACATTCTCATGCTGAAAGGAAAGAACCAGGTACTTTCTAATTTTGTCTTACTATTTTAGTATAGAAAACATCTACCGACCAATCAGTCTAAATATTCTGTCTGCCTTCAGTTGAGGCCATATCCCAGCAACGGAGCCTACTCTACTAGCCAGGCTTGGAGAAATATTTCAAGTTAATAAGTGCAGGATTCAGTGTTCATGGACACACACACACCTTCTACAAGAGTGAGATAAAAGGCCAGATTTTAAGCATCAGTACCCATTGGTTGGACATTTGCTTTTATTCACTTGATCCTATCTTCTGCTGTTGTGTTGCAGTACATAGGTTTGGGTCCTAAGCACAATTCAGCTAAAGGTAATTACATCTAGCTCATGCTGATTTCAGTGGGAGAGAATTATTCACATTGTAATCTCCCCTTGAAATTGATTATGGTGGTAGATTTCAAAATGGTGGACTCAAATGTGTCTCCTCCCCCTGCACCCAAGTCTCATTTTCCAAGCTGTACACAGGCCCATTCAGGCCTACCAAGAAAGGGCTTGTTTTTGTATGACCATGCCCCTCACTACCAGTTTCACCTTTCCCACGCCTTCTCTTGTTAGAGTGGGGGACTACCAGTACAGTGGTCTTCTGGCACCGGGAGCTACCTTTCCCATGTTTTGTGGCATCAATAGATGTTTCTGCAGATACAGTAATGAACAGGCCTTAAGTTTAAATTCTCTGCTACTGTCACCACCTTATGAGCATCAATTCAGAGAGGGACAGCAGCAGTGGCCTGTGCTGTGGCCCAATCATATCCATATTTGATTGAGCCCAATCCATATTTAGCTCAATGAAACACATCATGAAGAGCCTAACTGATGCTACACTCCCCGGTGTGAGAGCTGCCTGTTTGCTGAGAATTCTGAACTCAGAGTTCTGATGGAGATACAAGCTAACACTCTTAAGAAGTCTTTTTTTCTGTAACTCATTCATTTTCCCTGCTCCTGCCAACTTTAAAGGAAGGCAATCATTAAGGGGCAGATAAGTAAATACCAGTTCTTCCTTGCCCTGCCTCCATTTTCTTGCACCTAAATAGCAGGAGGGAGAGCAGCACTTCAGATTCTCAACAATCAGAGCCAAGCTGCTCTTTTGCTTAGCATATCAGGTTCTTAAATATGGCTTGATGGTTGCTTTTCTTCCTAATACTGGTCTCTTCAGTTATCATCCTATACTTCTGTTTTTTTGTGTTTTTTTTAAAAAACATGTGTCTTTCAATGTGTTTGTGAAAAAAATATGTTTTGGTGTCTGAAAACTAATCTTATCTAAAAATATTTCATTTGAAGAAACCTAATTTGTTCAGACTGTAAATTCTGATAGTGCTTTACCAAATCTGATATAACAAAGATTATAGTTCTGCTTTGATAATAAAGACTTGAGAAGATGAAAACCTTTGAGGAGCTTCTCCTGCCTCCTCAACATGGGATCACATTCACAGCCTAATTCTAAACATTCAGAAATAAGTCCCACTTAGGCTGTAATCCAGCCCTACAAGCTTCTGCCTGTGGAGTGACACCAGTGTCACAATGCCAGTGTGGAGCTCCCTGTTCTGCCTGCCAAATGTGGGTGGAAGTGCAGGAAGTGGGAGGGACAGAACCAGCTCAAGACTGCTATACCCAAGCTGGCCCCACTGCCATCCCTTGACACCATCAACCTTGATCTAGCCTTGAGTGCTGGTGTGGTGGCTTTCCTATCCACTCCCACCTTCCACCCTGGCCAGTGTGACCAAGGGGCTGTGGATGTGGCGGTGGCTGTCATGCCTTGCAACCGGGCTTTGGATTGTCATGTTACACTGTTAGAGTTTACTCCTTCTGAAAGGGACTGCTATTTGTTCAAAGGGCTAAACTTGGAGAATGAGGATGAGACAACTATCCATCTTGTTTTGCTACTTAATCAAAAATTACATACATGAGTTTGCAGGAAACAATAGACTCTGGGAACTATGAGATGGGATGTATCTTGTTGAGCAAGATTATTGAGGATGTTCTTGAGCAAGAAGCCTGAGGAATTCTTTCTGCTGAATAGTGTTTTTACATAGTTATTAGAGGATGCAATGAAAGAGCACTTAACTCTTTAACCAGCCTGAAGACTCATTTTAGGCTAATAGAATAGTCCTTCATATTCTTTCCCCAAATATACCCAATATTAGTACATGATCCAAAGGAAACATTTGTTTTCTTCACCATAATAGCTTCTGCAAAGGCCACTAAATGCTCTCTCATTATTTGTGCAGATTAGCTAAGGAAGGCGATTCTTATCCCTTCCCAACTCACCAAATGATTGAACTGATGGGCAGATTTAAACCTCCCATCCAGCCCAGCACTGTATCTTCTTTTCTTTTCTTGCAGTCAAAATCAGCATGGTCTTGGAAAGCTCAAAAACTGTTTTTGGGGGCCTGGATCAGGTCCCCAGACCAGGAGTCAGCACCTCCCTGCTATAAGCCGTTTCTGACAGGCACATTATAAACTTTTGACTTCTTGGTCAGGAGTTCTAACAGCCAAGTCAGGAGATCATGCACGCCTTTAATAACCTGTGGTAAAGGGATATAAATCCAGATCAATTCTCCTACAGTATTGGATGCTGTCTGTTGAAAATAACCTTTGCCCAATTGCCTCCTGTGGTTCGCAGCCACACAGTTTACTGGAGGTTTTTATATGAAGGCTTTTAAATAGTCATCTACTAATTTGAAACCTGTGGAAAAATGAATACTTTCTATTGGGTCGGGGGAAGGTAATTGGCCACCATGTCTTTCAACATATTGCTGGATCCTGCATATTTCTCTCAGAAATTGGAATAGTGGAGCAGTGCTCCCTTTCATTTAGGATCAGGTTTGAGAAACTTCAAATAGCCACAGTGATCTGCTGATAGGTGTAACAAGTCACTTGCTTTTTAAGGTCATGGAGCTTGGAGCGCTGCTGCTTGTTCAGACCTCTATGCTTCTCCCTTCAGCCAGGCTGGTACTGGTCCTCCTGTCATCTGTGTTTTGGAGAGGAGAACCCACATAAAAGTGCTTTTCTTTCTGAAAATTGCTCTTGGGATTCCCCTCTGCCATTTTTGGGATTCCCCTCTGCCATTTTTTAAAAAAACTGTTTGCCATGTTTTGGTTGTCAACAACCCATGGATAAGAGCAAGTCGACAAGCTTAACTGTCAGATTGTAAATATCTCCAAGTGGGTATGTCTGAAAAAATTGTACATGCTCATTTCCTTAAATAGACATCAGAGCTGTGGCTGCTTTTGCCCTCGAGGGAACCTGTAGCATTTTGTGGACAGTTGGGGCACATTCTGACCTAGTCCTTGCTTAGTTAGATCTGTAGATCTGCAATGTGTAATGGATTCTGAATGATTTTGGCAAGTGTTTTAAATGTCTCATCATGAAAGAGCCTGGCAAATTCAGAAACAGAATATAGTTATGTATGCTGCAAATATTACAAAACGATTTTTAATATTTTTATAGGCTTTTTTGGAATTGGCAACAGAAGAAGCTGCGATCACTATGGTCAATTATTACTCTGCTGTGACACCTCACCTTCGTAATCAGCCCATTTATATCCAGTATTCAAACCATAAAGAGTTAAAGACCGACAATACACTGAATCAGGTAACATGCCCATTCTCAAGATTATAGTTGTTAATGTATTGATTCCCTGTGTGTGAACACCCCATCATCAGTCCCCCCCCCATTCTGATTAACGTAGGAGATTTGCATTTGGTATTATTTTATGGTAAAGGCAAATAGTGCAAATGCCTAATAGTGTTAAACAGTTAAACTTCCTAAATATTTTTTCCTCAAGTCATCTTAGACATTAATTTTGGCTCAAGAGCTCAAGTTCACCTATAAAAGGAACTTGTTTCCTTCTTATGTGGATAATGTGCAGTCTTATTTCCAGTATGTTTAAATAATCCATTTAAATTTCATAGCACTGGTAACCTCACCTTATTTGATCTACTCTTCCCATAATGCAGTCACTGCAAAATATATTCATATTCACTCCAGGAAATAACTGAGAATATAGTCATTTGATCTTAAAGACGTTAAAACCTATTCTTTCAGATCAAGACTGTATTCTTACTGGAGCAGGGAAACTACTGCTCGTACAGGTGCTAACTTTAAAGATCTTTTTAAGCATTTGATGTTCCCATTTCCTATGAAAGATGTTAAAGCTGCACTGACCTATGCTATGTCAAATGGTAATATCTTCATGTTCGTTTCTTGTGGTTTTTCCCTTGATCATACTAACAGTGCTATAACAAGCAACACTTTTTAGGACTCTTTCTGTTCTAGTCTTCTCTTCGTTAAGCCTTGCCTAGAGACTGGGCATGTCTCATTTGAAATACAATTGTCCAATCAACTTTTTAGCCAGTTTTCCATAGGTGTTAAAAACTTGCTTGTTACCTGTGGTGGTAATCCTTAGAAAGTGTGTATTTTCTGGGAAGACCTGTTGGCAATAAGCCTTCATGAGCTGTTAAGAGTTACAAAATAATTTTACGTAACAGGGGCAGGGCAAACTGTCTTCTTGATGGTTACTGAATTCTGTTCTGATAACATCCGGTTGAATGACACTTTTAAGTGTGGCAGCCAGAGAATGTGCTGCAATTTGAAGAACTTAATTATTCCATAATAGGAGGCCAACACAATTTTTAGAAGTGCTGCATCCTGCCCTGTACTCATTGGACATTGCCTTTATGGACTAGCACTGTGAACTAGTACAGATGTCATTGTTTATCTTAAAGTGTTACTTTCCTTGTACAGTGGACCCTCCAGATACGAAGTAAATTCGTTCTGGGGGTCCATCCGCAACCCGAAAAATCTGTAGGCAGAGGCGCTGCTTCTGCATACGCGTGCGACATGATTGAGTGCTTCTGTGCATGCATGCAGCGTGCAGAGCACTTCTACGCATGCACGAAGAAACCCGGAATTTACGTATCCAGAGCAGTACATAACTAGAGGGTCCACTGTACTTTAACAAACTGCACTTTTTAGTATATTTTGGTTCCCTCCTCACATAGGATTCCCATTCATAGCCCTGTAGTCACCATTGTAGTAGCTGATATAACCCAATCATATTGAACTAAAGAAATGTTTGCATATTAGTAGATAGAAGAAGGAACTCCTATTATTGTTACTGTATCGAACTTGACTCTCAGTCATATAGGATGTAAAGAGTGTCCGTGTAATGGGTTTTTAAAGATTGAGAAAGAGCGAATGGCAATGCTAAAGTGAGAGTTCCGGAAGATTCCTTTCAGTCCAAAGCACATTTACTGGGAAGTAAGACTTACCTATTGATATCCAGCTATCTTGCTTTTAATGAAATGTGGCATAATGCCAAGCACAGCTTTTTCAGTATGATTTTATAATATTGCCAGAGGCGGGGGGGGGGGGGATCTCCTATTGACTTCTTAAACATAAATCCATTTTGCTACCACAAAGGTTTTGTGTAAGTATTAGGAAAACAAAACAATATTCATAAAATAAAGTTTTTAAGACATAAACAAAAAGGTTATGTTCCATTGATTTCAGTGGTAACAAGACACCATTTTATTTACATTCTGCCCACTAGATCATAAAACATGTATATTTTATTGTTGGTGTTCTTATTGTTAAACCACTTTGGGGTGTTTTATGGGAAGTAAAATATGAAATAAGAGTGGCATTCCTTTCTGGCATATTTTATTTAAAATTATTTATTCTGGTGTGTGTAAATATGCACGTGTGTTGTTTAAGCTGTGACAAATAATAATAATGAGAATATTTATATACATTTTTGTAGCATCTCTATAATGATACATTCAAGCAAAATGAATCTATGCTTTATTTAAGAAAAGAACCTGTATTGACAAAAGTATGGACAATTTTAAAAATGGTGACTGCATTCTGATTATCATATTTCTGCTTAAGAAGAAAAAAACTGAGATATGAACAAGCCTTTTGGCATTTTCATGCAGCCCCTTCATGCGATTGAGCAAACCAGGAAGTCTTTCATTAACTGTAGTGTCCCTTTTTGGCCAAACCATTAAACTTTGGTTAACAGCAGCAGAACTAGCTAGATAATGAAGGTAAGAGTGGGTGGGGTGTTGGGATAGGTCCTGGTAAACCAGGAGTCAAATCCCCACTCAGTCATATGAAATTCACTGGGTGACCTTAGACAACTGACACACATTCTCTCTCTCTCAACCTAACCTACTTCACAGGGTTATAAAATGGAGAGAGAAGAGAAGCACATGTGCCACATTGGGTTTCTTAGTGGAAAAGTGGGATATAATTGTAATAATAAATTTTAGAATAAATGGTTTGAAGTTGGACTTCAATCCTGGTTTTGCTGATGTTAACCATAGTTTCCTGATTTGTCTGAAAAGGGAAACTCTAGTTAATGTAAGACTTCCTGGTTTGTCTGCTCCTGCTGTGAAGGGCTGTATGCATGGACAGAAGTTTCATTAAGATCTTAACTTACTAATTTTGCCATTAACTACTTTTAGATTCATTATTTAAGAAAGTACTTCACACACATTTCTGATTTTGTGTGTGTGCATACTCCCTGTTTGAGTGAGTGAGCACTTAGAACCAGCATAGTTACCAGATGCAGAATGGATAGTTCTCTGGATTTTCTGGGCTATATTCAAGATTCTGTATTCATTAGCTCTAGGGCTCTTAGGAGTTTTAGGGCTGCACTACAATAGAATCCAATGCAACAGTTGCACTAGTGGAAACTTGAGCAGTCTATTTCTCCAAAATTTACCAGCAGTATGCTTATGCATTCTCTTGCACAACTATGTTCCAATGACACAAAACATTTTGCTCAAGGAACAAGTACACTGCTAAATGACTAACTTAGTGCTACATTGGATACAACTCTTGGATAAACATTTGCCAAACCTTGCTTCAGAAGACTATAACCCCCCCCCCCCTAAAGTCAACATCTGAGTGACTTTAAAAGTGACCCCTAAATCAATATCAACCACTCAAGGCCCCATTACCTTGAGACACTGACTTCCCCGCAGCTGCATAGGACTAAGATACCCTCAACGTATTTAGAGGGGAGATACCTGGAACTCCACATGGAACTCAGGTGCATTTATGGCAGGGGGTTGGACTCGATGGCCCTTGTGGTCTCTTCCAACTCTATGATTCTAGGTTGAGGATGCTGTACATTACCATCTGCTTTGCCCCTTACATTCAGTGTCAAGAGATTTTTAAAAAACACCTGTTCTTGACTGTCTCTCAGTTCGATCACCACAGGAGGTGACAGTTGAGCTCCTAGTTCAGGGGTCGGCAGAGATTTTGTGGCTTTGGCCAGTTCACAGTCCCGCAGACACTGCGGTGGACCGGAATGTGCACACACGCATGCACAAACACTATTTCCGGCACTCCTTCCGGCGCGGAGGAGGCATGCACAGCTTCCCATTGGCTGCAGGAGCTTCCTGCAGCCAACGGGAAGCCGGCCAGCATCGCGGAAGACAGTCCCCGCTCTGCTCCACACCGGTTTAGCGCGGCACATGGGAGCTGACCGAGTGGGCGGCAGGGGTCCTCAAGCAGATGGTGGGGGTCCATGGGCCACTTGTGGCCCATGAGCCTTAGGTTGCCAACCCCTGTCCTAGTTGATAAATATCTCCAGATTACATATCTGGTACCAAGTTCGCTCTGGCAGCTAAGAAGCTCCATTCTATATACGTTAATGCTTCCTAATTGTAAAACCTCATGCTGTAAATCTTTATGTTTTACCTTTTATAGGTCATGTTATGTGATTTCAGCATTGTTCTTAGCCTCTGCTGTACATTGTAAAGGTCTTTGGATATATACAATAAATTGATTGACTTTAAAAGTGTAAGTTCACTCCACTGTGTCAGTGGGAGTTCTGTCACTGTGTTGAGTATAAAGTTGATACGCAGAAACGGTAAAAGTTGCATAAATGTGAAATGAATTTATATGTACATTTATTGGGTTGGTAGATAACGGTGTACTTTTCACTGAGACCTTAGATACAGTGTTCAGGCTGCCTTCAGTTGGCAAACTGCCAAGAAACAGCTAGCGAAGTACAGTGGTGCCCCGCAAGACGAAATTAGTTCGTTCCGCAATTTTTGTCGTCTAGCGAATTTTTCGTCTTGCGAAGCACGAAATCCCATAGGAATGCATTGAAAATCAATTAATGCGTTCCTATGGTCAAAAAAAGTCCAAACAAAGCCAAATTTGGTACAACAACAGTTTATTAACTGCTCTTTAAAGTCACACATACTGTAAAGAGCAGTTCAAAAATTGAAGGGAAAATAAATTAACTTTATAAACATGACAGAAAAACATTTAAAAATCAACAAAGTACAGTATACAGTACATTTTCTAAGACTCTGGGGGACCACTTGAAGAAGGCTCCTCTTCCACTCTTTGCTTCTTGGTCAAGAACCTGTCCATAGTCTGCTGCTTTATCCGCCTTTTCAGCAGCTCCCTGAAATACGACATGACCCTCGTATCATAAAAGTTCCCAGCGTCATGTGCCACGTGCTTCTCATGGTGGTGTAGATCTGCAAAAGTCTGCACCTCCTTCCACCTCTGGCAAATGTCCCTCAGTCTTTCGGAGGACAGCCGTTCCTCAGTTGCTTCCTCCTCTTCCAGTGAGGCCTGCTCCTGCGCAGCCTCTGCCTGCAGTTCGACCAGCTCCACGGTGGTCAGCTCGTCGTCGTGCCCCTCCACCAGCTCGCAGACGTCCTCCTCCGTGACCTCCAGGCCCATGGTCCTCCCCAAGGCAACAATGTCCTGCACCACTGTTGACTCTGGTGCATCAGAGTCACTTGGTGCCACACAGTCCGGCCACAGGCTGCGCCAAGCGCAATTCAAATTTCTCTGGCTGATCCCTTTCCAGGCCGTGTTGACCATCTTCAAGCAGGTGACGATGTCGAAGTGGTCCTTCCAGAATTCCCGCAGGGTGATGGTGGTGCAGTCAGTCACCTCGAAGCATCGCCTGAAAAGCTCCTTGGTGTAGAGTTTTTTGAAATTGGCGATGACCTGCTGATCCATCGGCTGGAGCAGTGGCGTGGTGTTAGGCGGCAGGAACATGATGTTGATGAAGCTGAACTCCTCCAACAAGTCCACCTCAAGGCCTTTAGGATGGGCAGGAGCATTGTCCATCAGAAGCAAAGCCTTCAGCGGCAGGTCGTTGTCCAGCAGGTACTGCTTGACAGCAGGGCCAAAAGCAAGATTGACCCAGTCCACAAACAGCACACGTGTGACCCAAGCCTTGCTGTTGGATCGCCACATGACACTCAGCCGCTCCTTGTCGATCTTGTGTCTCTTGAAGGCCCGTGGGTTCTCCGAGTGGTACACCAGCAGGGGCTTGATCTTCAGGTCGCCGCTTGCGTTGGCACAGAAGAGCAGGGTCAGACGGTCCTTCATGGGCTTGTGGCCAGGCAGCCTGGACTCCTCCTGAGTGATGAAAGTCCTTTTGGGCATCCTCTTCCAAAACAGCCCGGTCTCGTCGCAGTTGAAGACCTGCTGCGGAACGTAGCCCTCCGTCTTCACAAGCTCCAGGAACTCCGCTGCAAAGTCTTCAGCCGCAGGAACATCAGAACTGGCAGCCTCTCCATGCCTGACCACGCTGTGGATGCCAGATCTTGTCTTGAACCGGTCAAACCAACCTCTGCTAGCCTTGAAGACTTCTGGCTCGGCTGAGGTTCCTGGCTGTTCCCGGATGAGGTCAGCATGCAAGGCCTTGGCCTTCTCACAAATGACGGCCTCAGACACTGTGTCCCCTGCACGCTGCTTCTCTTCTATCCAGATGAGCAGCAACTTCTCGACCTCCTCCAGGACAGCTGGGCGGTTCTTCACGATCCTGGTGACTCCCTTGGCTGCATCAGTCGCCATGATCTTCTCCCTCATCTTCAGGATGGTCCCGATGGTCGATGGGTTCCTGCCGTACTCCCTGGCGATGTCCGTCACACGCATTCCGCTGTCGTGCTTCCGAATGATGTCCTTCTTCATTTCCAGCGTCACCTTCTCCTTCTTCCTCTCGCCGGCCACCGCAGCAGCAGTCTTCTTGGGTCCCATGGCAGCACAGGTCCTACCTTTGTAAACTCAGAAACAGAAAAAAAAATCAGTGATATGCTTCAAACCCAAAAAATACAAAAGCACCCAGCCACCCACCACACAGAAATTAAAACCCAGAACCAAGGCCTTGAATCCCAAGCACCCCAACCCCAAATCCAAAATCCCAAAACCCCCAAAAAAGTTTTAAAAGTTGAGCTTACCAAATGGATGAAAGAGAAGTTCTGGAAAAGCTTCAACAATCAACCACCGAAGTCCTCAGGAACCTCAAATGGCTGCAAAAAAAGTTTAGGAAAAGCTTCAAAAATCACCAATGTCTTCAAAAACCTCAACTGCTCCCACAGACACGCACCAACCCACCCACAACACAGAAATTGCAAACCCCTCCTCAACTGCTCCCCCAGCCCCTCCCCTACTGCTGCAAACCCCTCCCCAACTGCTTCCCCACCCAGACAAAAAAAAATTTCAAAAAATAACAACATGGCCAGCACTCAGAAATTCAAACTCAGAAAAATTTTCAAAAAAAAAACAACCTGGCCCAATGGTCACAGAAAATCATAAAAATTCCAAAAAACCCCCACAAGCCCCCAGATTTCTGCAGAAACCTCCCCCACTGTTCCCCCAGCCAGCCAGCACTCAGAAATTCAAACTCAGAAAAAAAAATTGAAAATAAACAGCCATGCCTAGTGGTCACAGAAAATCATAAAAATTCCAAAAAAACCCCAAATGGTCCCAGATTTCTGCAGAAACCTCCCCCACTGTTCCCCCAGCCAGCCAGCACTCAGAAATTCAAACTCAGAAAAAAAAATTTGAAAATAAACAGCCATGCCTAGTGGTCACAGAAAATCATAAAAATTCCAAAAAAACCCCAAATGGTCCCAGATTTCTGCAGAAACCTCCCCCATTGTTCCCCCAGCCAGCCAGCACTCAGAAATTCAAACTCAGAAAAATTTTTTTGAAAATAAACAGCCATGCCTAGTGGTCACAGAAAATCATAAAAATTCCAAAAAAACCCCAAATGGTCCCAGATTTCTGCAGAAACCTCCCCCACTGTTCCCCCAGCCAGCCAGCACTCAGAAATTCAAACTCAGAAAATTTTTTTTGAAAATAAACAGCCATGCCCAATGGTCACAGAAAATCATAAAAATTCCCAAAAAAACCCCACAAGCCCCCAGATTTCTGCAGAAACCTCCCCCACTGTTCCCCTAGCCAGCCAGCACTCAGAAATTCAAACTCAGAAAAATTTTCAAAAATAAACAACCTGGCCCAATGGTCACAGAAAATCATAAAAATTCCAAAAAAACCCCACAAGCCCCCAGATTTCTGCAGAAACCTCCCCCACTGTTCCCCTAGCCAGCCAGCACTCAGAAATTCAAACTCAGAAAAAAAAAATTGAAAATAAACAGCCATGCCCAATGGTCACAGAAAATCATAAAAATTCCCAAAAAAACCCCACAAGCCCCCAGATTTCTGCAGAAACCTCCCCCACTGTTCCCCTAGCCAGCCAGCACTCAGAAATTCAAACTCAGAAAAATTTTCAAAAATAAACAACCTGGCCCAATGGTCACAGAAAATCATAAAAATTCCAAAAAAACCCCAAATGGTCCCAGATTTCTGCAGAAACCTCCCCCACTGTTCCCCTAGCCAGCCAGCACTCAGAAATTCAAACTCAGAAAAAAAAAATTGAAAATAAACAGCCATGCCCAATGGTCACAAAAAGTCATAAAAATTCCCAAAAAACCCCCACCATCCCCCAGATTTCTGCAGAAACCTCCCCCACTGTTCCCCTAGCCAGCCAGCACTCAGAAATTCAAACTCAGAAAAATTTTCAAAAATAAACAACCTGGCCCAATGGTCACAGAAAATCATAAAAATTCCAAAAAAACCCCAAATGGTCCCAGATTTCTGCAGAAACCTCCCCCACTGTTCCCCTAGCCAGCCAGCACTCAGAAATTCAAACTCAGAAAAAAAAATTGAAAATAAACAGCCATGCCCAATGGTCACAGAAAATCATAAAAATTCCCAAAAAAAACCCCACAAGCCCCCAGATTTCTGCAGAAACCTCCCCCACTGTTCCCCTAGCCAGCCAGCACTCAGAAATTCAAACTCAGAAAAAATTTCAAAAATAAACAACCTGGCCCAATGGTCACAGAAAATCATAAAAATTCCCAAAAAAGGCCCACAAGCCCCCAGATTATCGCAAACCCCTTCCCAACACCAAGTCCTTGAATCCCAAACACCCCAACCCAAAATCCAAAACCCCCCAAAAAAGTTATAAAAGTTTAACTTACCAAATGGATGAAAGAGAAGTTCTGGAAAAGTTCTGGAAAAGTTTTGGAAAATCTTCAAAAGTGAGCAAAGTCTGATAAAAGGCTACCAAACCACGTGCTAACAGTTGCTCCTCGAAGCCAAGTCGCAACTGCAGCTGCTCAAGCTAAGCACCCTTGGTTTTAACGGTTTTTACACAAAGGAAACAAAGTCGCGAGACGTTTTCGTTTTGCGAAGCAAGCCCATAGGGGAATTCGTCTTGCGAGGCAAATCGCGGACGAAAAAACCTTTCGTCTAGCGAGTTTTTTGTCTTGCGAGGCATTCGTCTTGCGGGGCACTACTGTACAGTTCTAAAGAGGTGATTGTGTGTGTCCCGTGAGCTTTTTGTCAGTTGATGTGTGAGACCATTGCTCTTATGTCAGATATTGGAATCAGAAAGGTCAGGCTCTGATAGGTTCTTAGTGGACTTTCCAAACTCATTGGTTTAAAAATCAGTGAGCTGTTGAATTATCAGAGAGTAGCTTTTGCTTGGTTAAATGGTTTTGGTTGAAGAGAATTAACGTGCAGACACACCACTTTCAGATTGTGTTCAGAGTTTGGAGAAGCAGCAGCTGGAGCAGGGCTGAGAGGCAAAAGGTCCTGGTGACATCAGGGAGAAAGAATTCAGGACACCAGGGCTGAAACCACAGAAGGCTGAAGCTGAAGAAGTGACTAGAGGGAAGACTTAAGGTTAAATCCTCTGCAAAGCCCATGTGTTAACTGGAAGGGATAAAGCCTATTGACTTAGAATAGGGAAGAAAACTAGTACATAGTACTTTGAAATAACGGTAACATTTTAAAGTAAATATCAAACAAAATGTTTCACACCTAACTTGCAAAAATCATATAATCTGAAATTATAAACAGATTGTTATAAATATTGACTTTCAGTGTTAAAACTTCTGGTCTGTTCATCACATAGCCTAAACCCAGTTATTCTGGGCTAACAGGTGAATGTTTAAAACTAAAGGGGAGTTTAAAGAAATAAAAACGTATACCTTCAATATGTAAGCTGCAAATGGCAAGGATCCTGTACAAGATCTTTACCTTGTGCAGATAAAGGCAGGATCGTACACTTAGAGATAATATATAAAAAGTAACAAGGCATCACAGTGGATTACACCTGCATGACTCAGTACATGGATTATGCTGTCCATCCAGTCATCATTAGGCTGACTGGACACATATTTGATGCATATGTAGATTTTCATTGCCATCCAGGGTCATTTATTGTTGCATAGGACTAGGTTTGCATGACTAGAGCTGAACTGGGAATAGAACTTTTAATCACCTTTAATAAGCATTGTCAAAATACTTTGGGATGCCTCATGGGAGGTGATTCATAAAAGATGAAAACAATAGTACCTAATATTTATTTATTTATTTATTTATTTATTTATTTATGCATGCATGCATGCATGCATACATACTAATTACACACTGATTAACTACAATAGTCTCTTAAGAGGTTTTTGAAGATCCAATACAAAAAGGAAAAAATCCATTAAAATTATAAAATCAGTTAAAATGCCTTCTGAAATAATAATATAATAGACTTCAGTAGGCACCACAGAGGTGTTCCAGGAGGAAACCATGTTATGTGGGATCAAAAGCCCTGAGAGATTGAGAAGCAACTCCCCCATTCACTCTTGGTAATATTATTATTACCAATAATATTATTATTGGTAATAATATTAAATATTATTATTTCATCCATTACGGCAAACAAGGCTGATTCAGTCCCACAACTGCACCGGATCCCAGATGGAAACAAATCCAACTATTCATGTCCCTCGGGAATTCCTATAAGTGCTTGGCCTCCAGCCTCTCCACTGCCTTGCCTGAGAAAGGGATATTTGCAATCAGGTAATAGTTGTAAACCATAGGATCCAAGGTGGGTTTCTTCAGGAGTGGGTGTGCCACTGCCTGTTTAAGGGTGGCAGGTGCCACTCCATCACATAAAAATGCAATTCACCATGCCCTGCTCCCATTCAGTCAGCCCCTCTTGACTGGATTTCACTAACCAGGGTGATAGAATTTGTAATCCATCAACATTTTTGAACTCAAAGCTGACAAACACTTGGTTAAGCTGACCTTTATTTTTGACTGACTCCAGTTAAGTTTTATAGTACAAAGAATTGTCAAGTTAACCTAAAACACTAACTGCAAAAGGGGGGAGGGATCCTTTTTGTTAAAACCGAGAGATACATTATCCAGAAGTGTTCTCCTGTGAGAAAATAGATTATTCAGAATACAGAAGCTTGGATTCCTTTGCACTCTTATGTTCTCAGGCAGTCTTCTTATTTACTTCTTCCTGTTCAACAGCAAGCAGTAGTACTTTCTTTGCTGAAGGTTTCCTTCCAATCTTTGGAACTGGTTGGACTGAAGAGGAAAGGTGGGGAATAATGGGTCTCGGGCCCATCAATGGAAAAAGAAAGTTAAAAAAATGGCTAAGCTTACATTCCTGTGCATCTAGAATATACCCCAATCTTCTAGAGCTTGCTTGTGGCCAACTGCTGCACCTTATTTCAACAAAATGTACAGTATTTTGTTGTTGAAATACCTATTCCATCTCTGGCTTCTCTTCAGCTGATGAGAGTACTGTTGTTTCTGATGCTTAGAAGTGATAGGTAAGTCCTGCAATAGCACATATTTCTCCTCTTCCATCTTGATTTCATTTCAGAAAAATATACATCTGCTATGCATTAACAAATTTAGTCTAAGTTATTACACTCTGATACACTATCAACATCCAGTTTAATGTAGATAAAGAGTGTCAAGATGTTGTGCATGAAAGTATTCATACTGTCATATGGAGAGCAAAAATAAAAGCTAAAATATTTTTAGAAATTCCATTCTGTCATTGACTTTTTTAAAAGGTACATTGAAGCAACTACGGAATATACTAATCTTTAAATCTAATTCACATATTCTCATTTTGAATGCTTTCCCTTCTCTTTTATTGTAGCGAGCTCAAGCTGTTCTACAAGCAGTGACTGCAGTACAGACAACAAATACTCCCATAAGTGGAACCACAGTTAGCGAGAGTGCAGTAACGCCAGCTCAGAGTCCTGTCCTTAGAATAATTATTGATAACATGTATTATCCTGTAACTCTTGATGTTCTCCACCAAGTAAGTCTTTCTTTTTACGGGGATTTTTTGAGCAGAGAACAAAGCAAATGTGTCAGTAAACATGGTCATTGAGTAAAGAAAACAACTTCAGTTTGTGTAATGGAACTTACCTTCCCTCTCCTCCTTCTGTGTCCCTCCATTTCCCCCCAAACCTGCTCTGGGGAATTCTTCCAACCTTCTGTAGCATATTTGAAAGAGGGGCTTCTGCAGAATTCAACCCACAGAAACTGGCCAGGAAATACACTTTCAGGATCTATGTAGAATGTTTGTTTTGCCCCCCAGATGTGGAAGGGAGTATAAACTTTTTGTAAGAATTCAGCAGAACCGTATGGTCCAAGATTCATTAATGTTTTCAGAAATACACATTTTCATGAGTTTCATATTCCTGAGTCTTCCTGAATTTGCCACACCGTTGCAATGAAACTGCTACAGAACAGCATTGCAAAATACAATGTGTTGGGTTGGGTGTATTTCGTGAGTGCAGATATTGTATGTTGACAATTGACTGCTCTTAGTGAATTGTGTACCTACATGTGCCTTCTGGTGCAATTAGAGCTGAATCAGGGCTGCAGACTGGCCTTGTGACATCTTCATGTGGCCAGAAAACAATGGGCCAAATGTCTTTGACATTTATCATGGTAACTGCACGAAGGGCTCAGTCTGGTACTTGATCCTGAAGCTTTACTACTAGTTAGGCAGGGGTGGACCTGATCAGTTCCTTAGGTGGGAAACAAGTTGGAGCATCATGTAAGAGCAGGCTACAAATAGAATGTGTTCATTCTGTGATCCCTGATTGGTTGGTATTATGTCATAAAGGAGAGAGAAGTCCTGTTAAACTTTTTTTGTAAGTGGAAAATGGGAGACCTCAAAAATGTTTGAAGGTGAAAATTCAGTTCAGCTCCACTTGTAAATGCCTGACATTCACCTATTTGCTAGAATGAGCACAGTGGGAAAAAATAGGACTTTTGGGTGCTGGCTGACTGCCCATTGAAGAGCTCTGACATGAGCTCTTCATGTCTCTCCTGGCAGTGTTTATTTTTGTTGCTATACTTGGATATGTCATTCTTTTGGCAGGTGTATACACATAGGTACAGGTGGAGGGATTGGGAATGCTGTGGCTAGATGGAAGTAAAATGCCAACAAACAAATAAACCCCAGTTCTGAAACTACTGCATTAAAAGCTTTAATGTACAATTCGCTTGGTGGCACCGGCAAAGTTAACAAGAATGAAGGGTTGGTTTGACTGGTTTGCTTGCCTCCCATGATATCAACTTCAAGCTGTGTCATCCCAGTGCTGTATTTTATTCTTCAAGTTTTGTATCTGGGTCTTTACGCTGGCTGTTGCTTAAGGTTATTGTGGTTCTAACATTACCCACCCAAAAAAGAGAATAAAAGTGTATGATGCCTAGATTGTTTCATTCATTTATCACAAATTGAATGAATGAGTAAATGTACCTAACTAATTACCCAAGGGAATGCAACCCTCAGCAGGAAAATAAATAAATAAATAAATCTTACCCTGCTCTAAATTCATGTGTGTATACACCTGCCAAGTGAGCATAATGCTTCCTGCATCTGATGAAGTATCCTCTAGTCCAAAAATATTCATTTTTTAAATGTGCCCCAAGATTCTTTGCTGCAACAGACCATTGCAGCTGCCCCTCTGAAACTAACCAGATACATGATGTAACATCTTAGTGGTTTGTGTGGGTGTGTTTTGTTTTGTGACTTGTAAAGTTGAGTACCTGTGTACTTTTGATTGTTTTTCACAGATATTCTCTAAATTTGGTGCAGTTTTGAAAATAATTACATTCACAAAAAATAATCAATTTCAAGCACTGTTACAGTATGGTGATCCAGTAAATGCCCAACAAGCAAAGCTAGTAAGTATATTTAATTCTGTTTAGCCTTTATTAATAAGTATAGGGTTACGTATAGCTGGCAGCACTTGTTTTGTCAAAAATGTATTTGTGTGGACAAAATAAGTAACTTTTGAGATTATAAATGAACATCAGGATCTTACTGCCTGTGAGTAAACATTCTGTTCCTAAATCAATAGTATCTTCACTGTTTCACCCAAAAATAACCTGGGACCAAAATGAATATGTTATGCTTTTCAAATTACTAAGTTTCTCTTAACTGTTTTCTTAAGGCTTTGAGAAATAAACTAATGGAAAGTATTGACAGAGGTCCTTTTTAAGAAAATGCTGTGGCAGGGAACTTCCTATCTAATATTTCTACCTAATGCTTAACTGCCTGGAGTTGGTACATTGATTTAGGTTGAGCACCTGAATTTTGTTTATGTGCTACATTTAGAAAATAATCTAAATTAGGGTGGAGATCCTACAGCCTGCTTTCTAGTCTTAGTCAGCATTTATAAACATTAAACAATCTAAACATTCGTTGAATTGATAAGTAAAGCTATGAAGCAGAAATGTGAAGAGATAATTTACAATGCAATCATTTGTGTGTCTATTCTAAAGCAAGTCCCACTGAATTCTATTGGATTTGCTCCCAAGAAAATATGTATAGGATTACAGACCTTAGACATCTAAATATATTGTTAAGATGCTTTTTAAAGCGGTTCATGATGTGCCTTTGGGTGATAAAATATCCAGCATTCTGAAGGGTCAGTTTAAAAACCTACTATTGCAGAAGAGAAGCTAAATGAAATTTTCAGTTTTTTACCATAAAGGTTAATGGTAAAATTACTTTGCAGATAGTGCTCTTTATAGGGAATCAGAATGTGGCCTTCAAAGAAATTGAAGGCTCAATAAGGAAGTTTAAAGAGCAATTTAAGAAAATCAAGCACCTAGATGAAGTAGCATTTCCTAAGGAGTCTGATGAAAATAGCCTTGTCAACATCACTGTTGGCTATGAAGTGCCTATGATGTTCAGACTTGCTATTCAGGTTGAAAAAGTGAATTCTGGCATAAAATGATTCTCTTTATTTCACATTGGCTCACGTTGGGTTATTTCCCTATCAGACTGTTGTTATTGTAGCTGAAGCATCTGAAGTTGCCATTGCCTTAAAATTTCTGCCTTTGCAAAACACACCGAGTTATAAATAAGCTCTTGTATGCATACCATCATGGTGGATAAACGTTGGCTTTTAAGATCAAGTGCGCAAGTAATTTGTATATACATATAAGATCAGATGTGTCCATCAAAAATAATCAGCAATACATTAAAATCTGGATTTAACAGAAACATGTGTTAGTTTACTCCTACTTTTAATCTGCTCAATTAATTGGAAACTCTTCCTTAATCAAAAAGTTTTTAAGTGATCAGTTTGATTAATCAGCTATATGTTGCAGCACAGCTTATTGCCAATTAATTCTGAAAGAAAGGCCTTGATTAGTTCTCTTCACAGGAATATTGTCAAACTGACAAGTGTTGCAACATTGTTGTGTGTTAGTTTGTTTTCAGATATACTCATTCCTCGATCCAGTCACTCTGTTCTCGGTTTCAATGTGCCTGGAGGACAGTGCCATTTCATGTTTTTAGTACACCTGCTGTCCATATACTTTGACATTGCTTGGTGTTTCTTGACTGAGGTGGTGATAAGATACTGTTGAAGACGGGAGAGAGATGAGAGAGAAATTTGAGAAGAGGTGTGAGACAGGGAAAAGCGTTATCACCACATCTATTCATAGTGTCAGAGCTTGTGTTCCATAGGTTGGATTGGTTTCCTTGAGGTCTCAAAACAGATGGCAAATGTTTGCATCATCTAAGAGATGCTAATTATGTGCATGCATGCTGTGAGATGCTTTTATGGATGCTCATTTAGAGTCACTTGTGAGCTCAAGTTTTTCTTGTTTCCTCATTTTTGAGGTTGGAAAGGAACTTCTATATTTATTTTTACAATTTAATAGGGAACATGACAACATAACATATATTTTATGCTTTTGTGCCTGTATGGTATCTGTTCGAGCTTATTTTGGGGGCATGTTTTTTCATACTTATAATATACATTATATTGAAGCCTTGCAGAAGTTGGATATGGAAAGATGATCAGTTTCTGCCCTTAAAACTACTGTCATCCAGCTGTGCCATTGGGTGTTTCACTCACCTGGAAGGCTTGCACTGATAGACCTATTCCTTCCCTCAGATGAAATGAAATGGGGTATCTGTAGTAGCTATGTTCACCTCTGTTTCAGTGGAAAGTATGATCACTGAAGTTTAGATTCGAGGAAGGAAATACCGTATTTTTTGCACCATAACACTCACTTTTTTCCTCCTAAAAAGTAAGGGGAAATGTCTGTGCGTGTTATGGAGGGAATGCCTGCGGGTGGCATGCCTACGGATTTTCCTCCTCTAAAAACTACGTGCATGTTATGGTCGGGTGCGTGTTATAGAGCGAAAAATACGGTACCTGTTTTGAACTTCGTAACTGACACCAGTTGCTGGAAACTGCAGGAGGGGAGAGTGTGCTCGGGGCCTGCTTACATGTTTTCCATAGGCATCAGGCTGGCCGCTGTGAGCCCAAACCTGAGCCTGGGCCATGCACATCAGAGCCCAAGCCCAAGCCCAGGCTGCCCAAACCCAAGCCCGGGACACCCAGGCCAGAACCCAGGCCTAGACTGCCTGTGCCAGATCCTGAACCCAAGCCCAGGCTGCCTGAGCCAGATCCCAAGCCCTGTGCCCAGGCTGCCCACAGCCAAACCCAAACCCAGGCCACCCTTGCCAGAACCCAAGTCCAAACCGCCCGCATCAGAACCCAAACCTAAGCCCAGGCTGCCCATGCCAGAGGCTGAACCTGAGCCCTGGCCACCTCAGTCCCTGTGCATTTGCCATCCATGTATAAGACACCCCCCAATTTTTTACTAATTATTTTTTAGCAAAAACCGTTGTCTTATACACAGAAAAATACAATAATTCTGGTTCCAATGGTTTTAGTAAAATTTCGAGAATAGCTAGGCTAACCAGTCTGTAATTTCCTGGCTCTCTTTTACCTTACATCCCCGCTTTTTGTAAAATAAAAAATAATACAAAGTTAAACCAACTATATCAGCATTATCTAGCTAATAATGTCCAACTACTATTGAATATAATATTTGATAGTATCCAGTTCCATATATGCGGTGATGCATATTAAACATTTTTAGATTAATTTCCGTGGATGTATGGGTATATATGCTTAAACCTCAGCTGTAACATCGGTCATGTGATCTTCATTAATATTTTCCTATTTTTCTAGGCGTTAGATGGTCAGAATATTTATAATGCCTGTTGTACCTTACGGATTGATTTTTCCAAATTGGTCAACTTGAATGTAAAGTATAATAACGATAAAAGTAGGGATTATACTCGCCCTGACCTTCCCTCTGGTGATGGCCAACCAGCTTTGGATCCTGCTATTGCTGCTGCCTTTGCCAAGGAGACCTCTCTTCTAGGTATGATTTTGTTTCTTTCTCTCTCCATTCTCATTATTTACAATGTCTTCTAAGATAGTATCTGCAGATTGTATTAACTTCTTATCCATGCAATCATTAATGAGAATCCTGAATAAAGTAGACCCTGAGCTCGGAAGAATATGTCTGTTGATTATTACTTTCAATAAACTTTTCTTCCCTTTCAACAAATTCTGTTCACATTAGCTGATTCCTCACTCCTTTTTAACCTGTATCCCTCCCAGTCTTTTAACTTGAATACCTGCTACTGAAGCTAACAGGGCTGCCCATTATTTCAGCTTCTTTTATTCCATTTCTTTACTACATATGTTTTATATTCATTGGGTACCCCCCAGAACCTATAAAATGAATCTTAATACATGTGCTATTTCATGTAAGGCCTTTTCTACTATTATTGGATGGGGATTGCTTGGCCCCACATAGTTGAGAGCAAGAGCACCTGGCTTTTCCTCAATCTCAGATGCATTAACTCCTATATCGCTACGGTTCCTCTTTTATGGAAACTGAAGCAATGTGGTCTTCCCATCACAGGACTGATGAAACCTTACTGCTTCAGACATGACTTTAAACCACCTCTGTATAGCATTTGCTCTACCGTTAAGTTATAGCCACTCTCATGTCATCTACTGCCAGGTTTACAGTCTCTATATATGTATTACAGTGAAGCTCAGTGGCATATCAAGGCATTTTTAATAGGTTTGAAAATGTAATTCTTATGTTTACTTCTTTATATATGTTCTTGCTGCAGAGTTGAGAATTATTTCTCATTTTCCTTTTGCTTACCTCTCTGTGGTGTAAGCAGTGGGGTGGGGGCAACCTTGTTGCTGAAATCATATTACTCTTTCCCTTCATTGGGGCAACACGTTGTATTGTCGAAAGACAATTAAATTTACTTTTTGCTTTGTGCTGATGAATATTGCTTCAAGGCGAAATGCACTGAACTGTGAGTATGGCTATAGGTGATTATGCATGCAATTTGATTCTATTTATTTTATTTATCAGCCAGGCCCCATTAAATATAGAAGCAAGAATGTTCTCTTGAGAAATACCTAGGTGCACATGAGCTAGTGATTTTCCTGACCGTGTGAAGTTTAGATACAATCCCTCAGTTTAAAAAACCCCCAACAACTTTGGGACTCTGCTGTCCATGTCTGCTATCTCCTGATGTAACATAATATTCAGAACTAGTGCAGTGCTATTCATACTTCCTCTTAACTTTCATTCTTTAATGCCTCTGAGGTATATACAATCTGGTCCTATTTCTGGGTCTTTCTGAGTGTCCAGGATTAAAAGGTTAAAGTTTAATGGATATCATTGGCTCAGATGTATACATATGATGTGTTTCCTCATACAATTTTTTCTTCTACAAAAGGATAACTGCTCATTAAAAAGGATGGCCAATTTACAAATAGAAAAACTCACTTTCAATCTATTAGAAGTGCTTGATTTCTATTGATGATATAAAATTTGTACTCTATTAAAGAAAATTGGATGAGGAGAAATGCCAGAAGTTCACTATGTCTATTTTTGTATCTTAAGAGCAATAACATGATGGTGGTGACTTAATTTAACCCAGGGGATGGGTTGGGAATTAAAAGTTCGCAAATTTAAAACTGAAGATGCATTTGAGTCATTTCTGTCTGCATTTGGATACTTTCACCAGAATTCACTCCTGTATTTTCTGTGAATAAGCCAATCGCTGTCAGTTTTCTCTGTGAGTCCTTATGCTACAAGTAATACCTAGATGTAAGAAAGAATTAGTGTTGAATTGGCTTTAGTAAATTTATTCAACATGGTTAAAAACAATGGATATCAGCATGTAGCAAATCAATACATAAAACAACAACAGCATCCACAAAAACAACAACTTTATCAGCAAACCAGAGCAGCACAATTTTCAAAAAATAAATAAATTGCTTCCTAACATAAAGCTTTGATACAGCTGGATCATATTTCATCAGATGCATGGGGGGAAAGGGAAGCCGTAACCTGGTGCTTGTGAGAAAAGGAAAGTGTTGGCTGGAGAGATGCTGTCATGATAGTAGTTGCAAAATGTGTGTGCTTCCTCTGATGATGTGGAGGTAGCATGCCTCTGAATATCAGTTGTTAGGAACACCAGTAGACAGTGTGTTGTTGCACTTCCATTCTGCTTGTGAACTTCATATAAGGTTCTAGTTGGCCATAGTTGGCCACTGGGAGCAGTAGGGTTCTTCTTAAGTTTTTATGTTTGAATTTTTAAAAATGAATTCATAACGCGAGAAATGTGGTTCAGAAGCTTTTGCCTACATATAGTTCCTTACGGAAATAGTATGTGTAAAAGGAGTGGGGGCTGTGCCCATATCTTGTGTAATGTTTGCATGTGTTTGCTCTTCTCTGGCCTTTAGTAGGAGGAAAAACACAACCATTTTAATCAATAAAATTAGGAGTATGGCAGAGAGTTGAAAAAGAGTAACTTTTAGAGGGTAATTTGCAATAAAACCATAGACTTTTTTTAGCACCCTTTCATACAATCGTAGCGGCTGAAAAGGAATTTTTTTTAAAAAAACGACTTTAAAATGAAAAGGGTAATAGTGCTAAAGGCTGAGATCATTATCACCTTTGAGTGAGTTTTTTTGGGAAAAATGCTTTGTATTCACTCACTACAGATTGGCAGAGTGCTTAAAGAGGAAGATTAGGAGTAATTTAAAGCAGTCTTCCAAAAAAAGCACCACCCTTTAAATTACCCCCTTTAAACATCCTCACAAGTCACATTAGCTTCCAGGATCACCCAGCCACAATGAAGGTGGTAATATTCTTCCAAACTACACCTTGAGCCAGGAGAGCTCTTGGTAAGGGAGAGCTGGGTGAGTCATTGGGTGAAGTTGACTGTACTTCCGCTTTCTTGTGAGTTGATGGAGCAGAGGAATGACAACAGCTGTAACTGGGGTTTTTTAAACTAGAAATGGTCTGTTCTCAGAACAAGCACACATTCTTTATATGGAAGCTTTAATGTTCCAGGTTTTGTTTTGTTTTTTTGGTAAAAAGCTTGTTTTGTTAATTTTTAAAACATCCTTAGGTGAGTTGAGTGCTGCAGGTGGCATTGTGCACCTAGTAGCTCTTTAGCAGCTACAGCGCTGCTACAGGGTGTTCTCCCATTAATCTCCAAAGGGTTCAGCTGATAGTACATGCACATTTTTCAATTAATCTCTGCAGCATTGAATAATATTTAGACTGTATTGAACAACCAGCTCTTATAAGACCTTAGGTACACATGACTTCTACATCCAGCACAGGTAGCTTGTGAATAAAGGATTCTGGGAAAGGTGTGCCAAGGTGTTACTTGTTGCTCCTATCTACAGCATTTTCTTTTAGAAAGCATTTGATTTAAGAAGTTGTGGTTTCTGTGTTAAGAGGAGTGACTGTCTAGACTTGAGATTTGGTGCTTTGTGGCTCTGGGCCTTTTCTCTAACTGTATATCGTTGCAAGAAGTTGTGATGATTTCAGTGGTAGGAGGAATGATGTTCCTCACAGGATTTAGACTCAAGATTTAGACCCATCAGAAGTCAAGGAGATAAAGAACCACACAGCTTTTAGAAGACATTTGCTGAAGGCAGCCCTATATTGGGTAGTTTTTAATGTTTGATGTTTTATTTTGTTTTTCTATGCGCTGGAAGCTGTCCAGAGTGGCTGGGGAAACCCAGCCGGGTGCGCAGGATATCAATAATAAATTTATTATTATTACTATTATTTGATTGATTTTGGCTATAAGCCTCCCTCACTATCTGTAGATATTTGCAAAATATCAAAGGAGCAGGTCAGATGTATTTCTCTTGTCTTTGTTTTCTTATAGTTAAAGACATGTTGGAGGCACGCCTTATTGAGTAGCTGAACTCGAAAGTGCTTGACCCATTTGTTTAGTGTGACTTGTTTTCATGTGCCATTGAAGCTGCCATAGATTTCTGATGGGCAAATTAAGCACAAACACCTTCAGTGAGCTATTTTGTACAGCATAGTGTTTGTGTTAACTGAAATGGGAAGCTAAGGACTGATAGGGAGGAAATGCAAGGTTCTGTGCCGCGTGCTAGTGAACTAGTAACGAGGTTTTCGCTCTCAGGATTCTTTGGAACATTGGTTTGTCATAAAGAAGCGGAATTCCACATAGGTCAACCTACAAATGGATGGATCTGGACAAAGGCGCAAAACCAACACAACACTTCTAAATTAGATTATATTGGATCGACTTGTGTGTGTTTCGTAAAATATGCTTTATTTTAAAATTAGGGCTTCCTGTTGCAGCTGTTCCAGGAGCGCTGAGTCCATTGGGGATTCCAAATGCTGCTGCTGCCGCCGCCGCAGCAGCTGCCGGCCGTGTGGGTATGCCTGGAGTTTCAGCTGGTGGCAACACAGTCCTCCTAGTTAGCAATTTAAATGAAGAGGTTAGTGAACCTACTTGTTCACCCTTCTTTTTTTTTTCTTTACCATGCTTCATTTTGTAAACTGCTTAAGTGCTTCTTTATCTTGAGCTTGCTTCAATTTTTATTTATTTATTAAGATTCGTGGCTCCCCCCCCCCCCCCCAGTGCTACCCAAGGTTGTTTTACAACTAGATTCCAATAAATTGTTTCTGTTATAGTTAAATACTTCTGTTTTCCTAGGTAGCCAGCATCTTTTAAAATACCCTTTGCTATTCGGCTACCTATTTTTCCTAAGAAAAATATGGTAAATATTGCATGTTCTGGATGCCTTTTAGTTTATTTTTCCAAGTACCTATGTGCTCCATTTTGTAAATTGGTTCTTAAGAAAACTGCTGTTCTGTTTTGCCTGAGCTAATTATTTGCTTGTTCATTTCATGCTTACATGTCATTGCATTTTTGTAGTATTAATTTGTGAACAGCTCTAACACATTTTTCTTTGAAGGTTCTCCCAAAGATCTTGCTGCAGCACTCTTCAATCTCTCTTAGTAATTTTATCTTTCCTTCACAGTTTTTATTCATCTTTTCTCCTAAAAACAACAACACTTTACTTCAATACTTCTTTAACTCTGAAATCGAAGAGGTTTTCTTTAGTTTTGCATTTTATCATCTTGTACCTTTACTTTGACTTGCTGTGAAAGCTGGTATGAAATGTGGGATAGTTTGTATCCATTTGTCTCCTTTGAATATGTGTTTCATTTTTTTATTGGCCTCTTTTTAAATATGAGCCATTATGCTTTTCTCATTTTTGTCATTTACACTCTTGCACATTAAAATGCTTGGATCAGAGTGCCATTTTGAAAAACTCCTGCCTGCATTTCATAACCAGCCATGCTTATGCAGTTAAAGTTTAGAGTTGGGCTTGTTTTTGTTTTAAGTTTCCATTGCATGGATTTTTCTTTTCTTTTCACATTCAGATGAGATGTAATTTACTGTTTGATATGGATGTACTTTACCCATATTTTGTCTTGGGTGACTACATTTTACTCAGTTTTCTTGTACAATACATAAACCAACCATTTTCTGACCAAATTCCTGCATTTCCTATGTACTGACCTATATTTTATTTTTTTTTGTTCCCCACTTCCTTATTTTTCTTCTGCATTGCTGTTTCCCTTCCCCATTTCATCCTTCTCCCTTTGTTCTCACCTACCCTTTCCCTGTCTCTTCCCAAATTCCCACGCCCTTCCCTGTCTTCTCCTCTGCCTACCTTGTCTACACCCCCTGTCTCCATTCCCCTATGTTCATGCTTCTGTGCTTGAACAAAATGTTCCTCGGACCAACTTGCCCCAATTAACCGCCTTGAACCATGATCCATGACCACCTCACCATTCTGCGGGAACCACCCTTCGTTATGGATGATCTGTTCATCTCCGCTCTTCCTCGACTCTTCTCTCTTCTTGTCTTATGCTGCTTGCTCTTCTCTCCTTCTAAAGATGGTTACGCCCCAAAGTCTGTTTACCCTCTTCGGTATGTTATCGTTAGCACTATACTTTTATTATTGATTTAATTATTTGTTTCACCTTAATTCTTATTTGTAGCTAGCACTTTGGCTTTAAAGTTGAATAGTAAATCTTTTGCTATTTTTCTTTTGCTGTTTTTTAAAGCTCTCCATAGATGCAAATTTTTCTTTTAATGCATGCTTTTTTATTTTGCATGATCTTTAATTTAATATCATTCACATAGCTTTGAGGGTTTATCAAAAAATGTCTTCTTTTTCAAAATTCACCTATTCAAAATCTTGTTCTTCTTTATTCATTTGTGTGAATGTTGGGAGAAGTGAGAGACATGTTCCGAATGTTTCATTGATATGTCAAAATGTGCTATTCAGCTATCCTTAAAAACGTTGTTTCTTTTGGATTTACTTCTCTGATTCTAAAAAGGTGTTTATGGGGATGTGCAGCGTGTGAAGATTTTATACAATAAGAAAGACAGTGCTCTTATACAGATGGCTGATGGAAACCAATCACAGCTCGGTGAGATTAGTGGGTTTTTCCTCTCTTTTATTTGCCACTTAAATGTTAGTTTTCGGTGTCCTTCAAGTCATGTTTAAATTTCAGCGTTTGCTTCTAGTCTTTCTAAAATCTGAGATTGTGTAGGAAGAATGTTTTTTTCCTCAGATCACAACTTCTTACACTGCTTTGGAAATCTGAACCTGAAGTTCCCCTTGCTTTTGAGTGACTTGCTAGGCCAGAGAGTTCCTTGTTATTAACACGAGCTCCTTTTGTGAATACCACGGTTGGGATCCAAAGAGCCCTGTGTACACATAAAATGCTTCCTTGCTTGCACAGGTGGAAAGTTGAAGCTTTCTCCCTTCCTTATATATATATCCCTAGTCACATCAAATATAACTGCATCTTAAGGCATAGCTTTTGGGAAGGGGGGTGTGAGGGTCTTGAAAAACCTGGTGCATGTGGAGCTCAATGTGTATGGCCTTTTGGATCCTTGCCCATAAACTTAACATATGTCTGAAGAAAATAAAGCCCTATTGAAATCATAATTTGTATTAATTCAGTGTCCATAATAATGACTTACTAGAGCCTGGCAACGTATGAAAAAGTAATTTGTTTATTGCTTTGCTGGGCACATTTGCAATATGAGCACAGCTTTTAGATTAGCTGTCAGTAAAATTTAGACTGAAAGATTTCCAGATAGCAATAATAGCTAAATTTGTCAATTTATCGAAAGAAAATTGCCATCAAATGCTCCACCCCAAACACTGAACAGATTAGAAATTACACTACTAAATTCAATAGAAGAAACACTGAAATGAATAATTGGTTTTGTTTTCCAGCCATGAGCCATCTGAACGGACAGAAAATGTATGGAAAGATTATTCGCGTGACTCTTTCCAAACACCAGACAGTTCAGCTACCTCGAGAAGGGCTTGATGACCAAGGACTGACTAAAGACTTTGGCAATTCACCTCTTCATCGCTTCAAGAAGCCTGGGTCAAAAAACTTTCAGAATATTTTCCCTCCATCTGCAACTCTTCATTTATCCAATATCCCGTAAGTGTGGGGAACACGGCTGAAAGATTCATACAAGATCCAAACGTTAGCTTCTAATCGTCTCTCTCTTCTCCCCTTTGTCCCCCTTTTTGTTTAGACCATCAGTATCCGAAGATGACCTACGCATGCTGTTTGCTAATACTGGGGGAACTGTGAAAGCATTTAAATTTTTTCAGTAAGCATGTTTTCTTTGAAACTTCATTTAAAACGAGAGAACAGCTGCCTTTGGTAAGAACAAGGTTTATGTTACAATTTTCTAGTGCTGTTTTGGTATCTAATTTTATTGCTTTGTTCCAGAAGAGATCACAAGATGGCTCTTCTTCAGATGTCAACAGTAGAAGAAGCTATCCAGGCTTTGATTGATCTGCATAATTACAATCTTGGAGAAAATCATCATCTGAGAGTTTCTTTTTCCAAATCAACCATTTGAAGTGCGAGATCAAAATAATAAGGTTGTATCACGTTGTTTAGTGTTGTCATCTATGACTGTTCGGGAAAGCGGGGACCAGAGATGGACATCTGTTTTTCATGCTGTTACCATTCCTTGATTGTTTATGTATAAATGAAAACAAAAAAGGATTTACAAGGAAGAAGCAGTGGTATTATCTGCTGGTTTTGCATATGTTTATGAAAGGATTTTGTTTAAAAAGGGATTCTGAGGAAATCCCATAGTTTTTCAACTTAGTTAACATACGTGCCTTAAAAAAGGAAAACCTAGAGTTGCTAGAATTGCATTTACTAGTTTAAAAAATTGGTTGTCTGGGGCACATTGTTACATGGGAATTAATGGGTGCAATCCAGTAAACATTAGGTTTGCCTACATCCCATTGAAATCTATTGATTTTTAAAGCATTGATTTCAGAGGGACATCGCTGCACCTAACTTTTGCAGGATTATGCCAAATGTGTATTAGGCAGGAGTGTGTAAAAAGGGTTAAGCTTTGTTTCTCCTGCTTGGAATTTTTTTTTTTTTATGAAATATGTTGCGTTACTTTAAGAGAGATGCAGCACATTTGACTTGTGCTTCTCTCTTGTCTCTTTCTTTTTTAATTAAGTAAAATGGCCTTGTGTATTCCAGATTTAGTTTGGTCAAGGATATAGGCATAAGTCAGAGTTAACAAGATGCAGAGAAATAATTTCTTTTAAAGACAGGATGATTATTTTGTTTGGGGTTTGTTAGTTAGTTTGTTTTACCCCTCGGGCTTTGAGCCTCTGTGGGGAAAGCATTGTTAAGTCTTAACCTTTTTTGTACACACACTCTGGGGGCGTATCATATAAATGTTGGCACTAAGTAATGTCTTGTTTGTGGCTGAATATTTTTTGTAGATGTTTTTTGAAGTTGACATGACTTATGTGCATTTAAATATATATTGCCATTTTTAGTTAGTAATTACAATTTGAAATATGGTTGTGGATTTCTGAGCATGTGCAGACCGGTCTAGCTAGTTCAGGAGTTGGTGCATGTATTTCAAGGATGAAGAAAGTGTATTGCAAACTTTTGCAGGAAGATTAATAATTTTTGTGGCAGTTTTCTTTATAAAACAAAAACAAAAACAAAACTGACAACCAGGTGGGACCAAAGTTTATGTGCCTTTAGTCTTAATTTACCTTGCATTGTAATATTCAGTTTTAATAAATCTCTTCAAAATATTTTGTATCTAGAAATGGATCTGACTTTACTATAAACATGACTCAGAATCTACAGGAAAAATTAATTAATTTGAAAGCAGTTCCTCTGTCAGTCCGAACTGTTGTCTTGATTCTGTTCAAATGACCAATACTTTTTGCAATTGATGTACTTAGTTCCAAGAGTCATAGATTCTGTTATCTATGTAGAAAAAGGTCATGTATATTTTCTATTAGTTGAGTTTTTACATCTTTAGAAATGTAATATTTCAGTATAGTTTGAAAGCGGCACAATTAAAAATTAATTTTCTAACAAAGTTGGGAGGTTTGATGGTTGTTTAATTTCTTCTTATGTGTACGCTGCTTGCCTCTGTAGCATGCTCAATAAACACTTCTGTAGCTCTGTATTCACCTCTTCTGTCTTTCTCTGCTGCCTTTTCTCTCTTTTCTTCTTTGTTTTCCACTTCCACTGTGCTTCTGAATTCATGTTTATTCTCTGCCAGGGTGGGAAAAGCATAATAATCTGATTTTTATAATTGTCTGGATTTATACAATATGAAAATCAAATGATATGGAAAATGTAGCATATCTTAAAGTGTATATATTTCACCAATTTAAGATTGTAAATGCTTTGTTGAAGCACATATGGAAATCGATATTAAACATTTCCCACCCTGTTATATAACCTACAGCTTTAAAGACATAACTTTTATTGTAGCTTGTAAGTTCTATCTTTTCTGTTTTTTAAATAGATTTATGCACTAATTGACCTTTCAGGTTTGCCATGCTTTTGCTGCAGTTTCATCTTCCATTTTCTG
Source organism: Podarcis liolepis (assembly GCF_965112155.1). NCBI lineage: Eukaryota > Metazoa > Chordata > Lepidosauria > Squamata > Lacertidae > Podarcis > Podarcis liolepis. The sequence goes on along the minus strand of NC_139559.1, from coordinate 75,018,524 downwards.
TGTCTGCTAAACAAATTTCCACTAATCATAAGATAACCTTCATGGGCTCAAAGCAAAATAGCCAACTTGCTCATACAGAAATTTAGCAATGGCTGTGTTCAAGATACAAAGAAGGGGTGGGAGGGGGATGGAAGGAAATGGTTGCGGGGACACGTCATCAACACCATGCTTTAAACAGTGCTGAAAAGATTAGTCCGACTTTTTCAGAAAAAAACTGGCATCAAATACACACTTAACTTCCTATATGTTCAAACTATAAATGCCACTACACATTTCTTCCATTTAACTTCAGCTGAACAGTTCAGTATTCCAGATTACTTTGAACTTCATGTTCTTTAGGATAACATCACCCGTGTTTAAAACACATGTATCAATGATGGTTGCTTATTGATTTCAGTAGGGTCTACCTTGGACTGGTCTGCTGATTTTCAGCCATCATCTGTATATTGGTCACAATATGTTGATAATTTGGACCTTGATATCTTAATTCCATGTACTTTGTTAATGGGCCATGTTTCATTACAGTGAAAACAACACAGCACAGACTCATTACATTTAATTGCTGCTTACTTGCGTGACAACATTAACACGTTGTAGGTTCTGGTCCTGCTTGATCTCAGAGTACACAGATTAGGAGACAGGTAGGCAAAGTATTCTACCAATAGTGAAGAGAACCCTCCCTTGCAGTAACAAAAAGTGTGTGTGTAACCTCAATCCTAACATCTAAATACATGTGTGTTAAGTTGTGTGCTTGTGTTGTTTTAGACATTTTATTCCTCCTGATCTTTGGAAAATCTCTAGGCAGCTTACAATACAAAAACGGACATTATAGTGCAAGAAGCAGAGTACAAAAGATGTTCACTACCATGCAATGCAGCTTCCACACACTTTTATGCCAGAGATGAGTATAGCTGCTTTAGGAAAAAAGCTAAAAGTCGCACTAGACAGGAATGAATCTTTGCACCCACATAAAGGGCATCTTAACTTTACAGCATATGATTTGCTGGTGAACCCATTACATTTACTCTGCAATATTTTTGTCTTACAAGTCACTCTCAGAAGTGTGAAACATACCTTGCCAGATCTGGAGAGATGGACTTGAGGATTGAAAAGAAGAGGATTTTGGCTTCCTTTAACATGCCTTTTTTATTCCTGATTCTTCAGGAACAAAATGTCTTACGTTAGAATTTTTTCCATTAAGTTCAACATTAAGCTTTCTTGATATTTAAGAACAAGGTTGGATAGAACAGTACATTTTTCGTTTTTCAGGAAAGCTGGGATTTTGAGAATTTTTGAGAACTGGCTTGTAGAAAAATATCTCAGTGGCTACAATTTACTAATCCTTGCTTTAAAGCAGGAGTTATAAGCTGACAGTGTTTTTTTTAAAGTTTTTAGTTGTTGACATTGAGTGACTCATCTCTTCATTTTGTTCATTATGGGTCTGTTAAAAGTTCACAAAATTAATAAGCAATTGGTACGATGCCTTTGTCAGGTGACATGCAAATGATGTGAATGTCATTTTCAAAGCCAGGTGAGCTTTTTAAAAATGTAAATAACTTCAGATACCATGGGTTTAGTTGATGAAGAGCAAATGTACCGTTGAATGATTTATTAGAATCATTTTTCCTGATTAGTAATTGCATCAAATTTTTCATTTTGGAGTTGCACATTATTCGGAGGGTGTTTTTCTGTGCAACAGCAACATATTTCTGAACATCTATCAAATTTCTAATAAGCACTTGAACATTATTAGTCATATATCTGGCATTTACTAGAATTCGTTATTGGATCTCTTTTTGTATAGAATTGGAAGCCTCGATTCAGGTTCATGCATACAAATCCATACAATGAGTTCTTCCACGTTGAATTAAGCATTGGGCAGTGTTTAGAGTTTGGATCATTCACTTGACATTGATGTCAGGGAGAAACTCCATCTCTGCTAACATTGGGTTCCATATATGTCAATCTGTCTTTGGATCCCTACCAAAGTCTCTGTGCCAAAACAGACATTACAGAGAAGATTTATCCTTGCTGAGTCACCTCTACCTACAAGATCTAGATTAACTTTTCCTTTATCCTGATGTCATTATGATGTGTATGTCTCTGACATCATATATATGACACCTTCCTCCAAAACTCCTAAAGACAACCACCAACAGCTTCATATATATGTTAAATGGCATTGCTGGAAGAATAGTTCCCTGTGGAACCTGTTGGAAGAAATCCCAGGCAGCAGATGAGCCCTCACCCATTTCTCCTTTCTGAACATGGGCCTGAAGATAAGAATGGAGCCTTTATAATACGGTGCCTTTGATACCAATCCAACTGAGCTAGTGCAGGAAGATACTATGGTCAATGGTATCAAAAACTGCTGAGAGATTAAACAGAAGTAGCAGGGTTGCCCTACTCTTGTCTCACATGATAACGGTCATCCATCAGGGCAACCATCAGATTGTAATTATCAGCCTCATCCAGGAATATCTTCAGTTGCTCCACAACCACCTTCTCCACCACCTTTGCCAAGAAAGGGGTATTCATGACTGGGTCCAGTTATTACAGCAAATTACACTCCGCTGGGTCAAGTGTGGGATTTTTAAGGGTGAACTAATTCCTGTCTTAGAGATGCAGGTGGCGCTGTGGGTTAAACTACTGAGCCTAGGGCTTGCCGATCAGAAGGTCGGCGGTTTGAATCCCTGTGATGGGGTGAGCTCCCGTTGCTCGGTCCCTGCTCCTGCCAATCTAGCAGTTCGAAAGCACATCAAAGTGCAAGTAGATAAATAGGTACCGCTCCGGCGGGAAGGTAAACGGTGTTTTTGCGTGCTGCTCTGGTTCGCCAGAAGTGGCTCAGTTATGCTGGCCACATGACCCAGAAGCTGTACACCAGCTCCCTCGGCCAATAAAGCGAGATGAGCGCCGCAACCCCAGAGTCGCCCGCGCCTGGACCTCATGGTCAGGGGTCCCTTTGCCTTTACCTAGTTCCTCTTTAAGGGCAGCATGCAACCCTGTGTCACACAAAGATAGGTTTACCGCACCTGTGGACCCATTTTGTCACCCCGCTCTTGGCTAGCTTTGAAAAGGCAGGATGGACAAGGCTCTGATAGGCAGGTGGTCGTTTCTGCATCATGGTTTGTGTAGAAATAGATATTGTCAAGATAGCAGATTGCAGAGGAGCTTAAAGTAGATGCAAGGGGAAGCTCAGTTCTGCTCTCTGGTACACTTGAAATATAAGGTTTAGGGCAGGGATAGGGCACCCCAGGTTCAATAGCAAAACGTAGTCCTCCAGGCCCCTCTGTCCGACCCTCAGGACTTTGCCTAACTGCATTATATCCTTGAGTTCTGATAATGCTTCTTGCATGCCTGGGTGAAAGATAGGGTTGGAGGCAAGCAGGAAGAAAGCCTACTGCACAAAGGTCACTCTCCACTTTACCTCTCTGCCGACACACCAACGGCATGTGGTCCTTGGAAGGTTGCCTCAAAGGGCTGAAGAAGATTCCCCATCTCTAGTTTAAGGGGAAAGATTGAGGCACTCATTGTTCATAACTTACCCAACCAAAATCCTAAACTTGATGTACATCCCAGTAAAAAGCTCATTGAAGAATCTCCCTCTGGCAGGGGAACTGTTAAAGGTAAGCAACTGTTTACTTGCTGTATATAGCTTTTTTCAGTGAAATGTCAGATCATCTTCTAGATCCTCCCAAAATTTTACAGTCAATTGGAAGTTTTTCAATTATTAGAAGCAATAGGCAAAAGGAATAAGCACCCAGAATGAAGAAATATTTTAGTACGTGGCCTAGATCTGGTTCATCTCTTGCGCCTTGGGTAAAACACTCGGGTGTCACCTTACTGCTTTAATGAAATCTTGCAGCTCTCATATAGTGAGAAAATAATAAGGTAAGCAACTTTATTTCACTCACTGGAAATTAGATATTTCAGGCATGAGACTTAGTAGTAGATATTCAGCCTCAGGGAAATGTCTGGTATAAAAGTATAGATTTTTAACATTAATTGGGGAACAAGGAATAGATACCCAAGATACTTTTATAGTAAGCAAACAAGACTAAACAGCTGTCTGCTTTTAATCTGGGTGTCTTGGATCCATTTGTGCTGTATTATACAGCCAACTATTGTCTGTACAATTATGCTAAGTTGTACCATGCACATTGTGTGTGTGTTTAAGATGCATACTATGCACACTGGTGTTTCTTGTTTTTAAGAGCGAAAACAGTGTCGAGATTGGACTGTCCTCTTTGGGGAGTTAAAATGTTGCACTTGGATCTGAAGACAACTGCAGAAAGATTCCTTCTATTTTCCAATTTTCTGGTTTGAGTTCCACCGCTTGTGTAGTCAAAATGGCACCACAAATGCACAAGACGGATGTATTAGCAGGGGGGACACCCCAAGCTTTGTAATAACAACAACAACAACTTTTCTGGGGGGAACCCTAAAGGAGTTGATCTCCTGAGCTATGTCCTTTTTCACAAGCACGTGTTCTATATCCATAACGCTTAATAGGTAAAGGTATAGGGACCCCTGACCATTAGGTCCAGTCATGACCGACTCTGGGGTTGCGGCGCTCATCTTGCTTTATTGGCCGAGGGAGCCGGTGTACAGCTTCCAGGTCATGTGGCCAGCATGACTAAGCCGCTTCTGGCAAACCAGAGCAGCGCATGGAAACGCCGTATACCTTCCCACCGGAGCGGTACCTATTTATCTACTTGCACTTTGATGTGCTTTTGAACTGCTAGGTTGGCAGGAGCAGGGACCGAGCAACGGGAGCTCACCCCATCGCGGGGATTCAAACCGCCGACCTTATGATCGGCAAGCCCTAGGCTCTGGTTTAACCCACAGCGCCACCCGCGTCCCTTTATAACGCTTAATAGGCAATAATAATTTCATTATAAGGTTTGATCAGAGTTTCAGATTGTGCGGCAATGAATTCAATTCTGTGCATTCATATCTACTCGAAAGTAAGTTTTTTTCAGTGGTGCACCCTAACAGCACCTTAGTGGAGGTGGGGAGACTGCTAAATGTTTCACCTGCTAAAATATCAAATACAGATTTCTTCTTTTTACTTAGAAAAATGTGTTAACTATATCTAGTAAACCTATTACGAACTTGGATCTTAGTGTCATGTTATTTACAGGGTATTTATTGATGGTACCAAATCCTGAGTCATGAGCAGATTGTGTTGTCACCTCAATTCACATTGTGAGCATCTCTGTGTATGTGTGCATACTGTAAGCTGTTTTGCAATACTGTGAATCATGCATTTCTTGACTCTGGAATTGGCTCATATATTTTATCCTGACAAGAGAATAGTCTCTTCCAGCTACCTAGAGCTCCATATGCTTACCAGGAAGTACGTTCCACTGAACTTAGTAGGACTTCGTTCATTCTTCTGCCCTTTCCACTTTCCACAGAATCATAGAATTGGAAGGGGCTACAAGGATCATCTAGTCCAGCCTCCTGGAATGCAGGAATCTTTTGTCCAATGTGGGGCTCAAACCCATGACCCTGAGATTAAGAGTCACGCCCTATTGACTGAGCTACTCCAGCTGTGCTATCCAAGCACATAGAATAATAGAATTGTAGAGTTGGAAGGGATCCCAAGGCCCATGTAGTCCAACCCTCTTCAGTCCCGGAATCATCTTCAAGCTTCTTTTTTATATTTAAAAAAACACCACCAGAAACAAAAAAACTTGCTTTTTGCCCCAGGATAGCATAGCAAAACAGTACAAGTTGTTCTTTCTTTGGGTACACAATTCCTATTAGAGCTACAAATGTGAATATCCTGAAAGCATCAGTGTTGTTTTTTGTAGTTAATAGATCTCCAATAAAATTTGTTGGGATTGCCAGGGGCCGTTTGGAGGGACTAATAATCTCAAGATGCACCGTGACTACCAGATTGCAGCCCAAAGAGAAGTTGTGGTCTTTTAGCAGCACTGGAAGTAAATACAGCCACTTCCACTAGGTCTATTCACTCAAGCTGCCTGCCTTCCTTCCTTCCTTCCTTCCTTCCTTCCTTCCTTCCTTCCTTCCTTCCTTCCTTCCTCTATTCAGGACAAGGGGGAAATCAGACAGGGGATGAGCCAAACCATGGCTCCCCACATTTTTCTGTGGAAGGTGATAGGTGCTCTGCAGGTTGCTATGGCCTGGCAAACCCTAGCTGCATTCCAGTACTTTTGCATACGCATCATAAACTGCTGCGCCTAAAAGCAACTATGTAGCCTGGAGAGGAGGGAAATAATGCACCTTCAAAGGCAGCTAATTAACACTCCTGGAGGAAAACACACTTATCACACCGTTCAAAAGCAGCGAGCACGTATGAATAGTGAACTTATTAACCTGTGGAGAGGGCACAGTGGCCAGAACAGAATACAATTAGTGTCCCTGTAGCTATAAACACGATTCAACCAGCATGACTAGAAAACACCAGGGCGATTGCATAAATGCAGAAGGGGAAGCAATCTGAAGGGAGGCAGCTATAATCCAGAAATCTCTTAAAAAGAGAAATATGTTCGGAAGTCAGTAACGGGCACACCTACCCGTTTTAGCAATGTTTGGGGCGGGCGAGACTCGTTTTGCAAATTTTATCTTATTTGTTAGTTGCCTGACACAGGGCAGTCTTTAGGTGACATGCAATTGAGGTTTAAAACTTCACATTTCATCAAATGCCTGGGTGAAAAGTCTTGACCGGAGGCCAAAAAGACGTCAGTATTGGCACCAGACAGACCTCACATTCCACAGACAAGGGGAGACCACAACAAAACTGACCCTCTCCCTCGTTGTCATTCTCCCAGACTCCCTTGGAGGGGGCATAGGGTTTCAGATGGTCTCATAAGGTCTGGCTATGTTCTTGCTGGGAGAGATGGTCAGTCAGATGGTCTGGATCCTGAGTCATTTAAAGCTTCATAAGTCTCTTTATCTTATAAAGACTTGAATTGGGTCCAGAATTCTATAGGCAGCCACTGCAGTTGTGCTAATACTGGTCAGGCTACTTAGAATCATAAAACTGTAGAGTTGGAAGGGACCACAAGGGTCATCTTTTGCCCAGTGAGAGGCTTGAACCCCTAACCCTGAGATTAAGAGCCTCATGCTCTACCAACTAATGCCTATCAGCAGTCTGGCCACTGGCAGAGGACTCTCAAGCTCCAAGACTGGTCCTTCACGGAGAATCAGACCCTATCTGGAACAGCCAACTCTACTCATATGAACATGGAAGATAGGGCTAAATCTTGCCTAGAAATCACCCTTATCTCAAGGTCCGATTCCCTGTTTTAAAGAAAAAGCATGAGATCCAGGCCTTTCTAGACCAAGGATGAACCTGTGGCTCTCCAGATGTTGGACTTCAGTTACCTTCCGCTCCAGCCAGTATGCAGTGGCCAAGGATTTGGGGAGTCCAGCAACAGCTGGAAGTGCCGCAGATTCCCCATCCCTGTTGTAGACTGTACCATGTGTCCCCAGATGTTGTTCGGCTACAACTCCATCATATGACCACTGGTCCTGCTGACTAGGAATGATGGCAGTTGTACTCTTCACAAGAGGCTTCCTCAAACTCAGCCCTCCAGATGTTTTTGGCCTACAACTCCCATGATCCCTAGCTAGCAGGACCAGTGGTCAGGGATGATGGGAACTGTAGTCTCAAAACATCTGGAGGGCCAAGTTTGAGGAAGCCTGCTTAACAACATATGGGGGGCTCAAGGTTGTGAAACACTGCTCTAGAACATGGGGCTGTTAATAAAGAGAGGCCCTAGCCCAGATTGCTCTTCCAAGTGCTGGCTTTTATTCTAGGCAAGAAAAGAACATTCAAAAGAGATTTACCCACCATTTGTGTTCTGTAGCATCAGAAGTCCCAAAGAAAGGCAGGCCATGTTGGGCTTTTTTTACTGATTAGTTGTCTAAGATGACTCCAACCAATGGTCTGTCTGATCTAATGTGGTTGGTGCTGACTAGTTTTGCCTTTTCATGTCTTAGGGTTTCCCACCTCTGTTCTATTTTATCCTTTAGCTGGAGATGCTGAGATTTTCATTAGGAGGCCTTCTACGAAAAGCCTGTGGGTTAGCACTGAGCTGTGCACTCCTGTTTTCTTGAATGTTTGCATGTTTCAAGCCTGAGCGCTGGCATGAACAGCTGACTATGGTGCTAAGCTGCTCTAAATCCCGATCTTGACAGCTGGTTCCAGTGTTAAAACTCAGAACGCTCCGAACCGGACACATCTATCACTTTTTTTTTTAAAAGCAACTTGTTCCATTTGCAGTATCATCACATGTGAAGCCACTCCAAAAAACTATAAACAAGGACATGTAGGCTCGTGCTTCCTGTTCCTCTATATATTCTATTTCATGAAAAATAGAATATTTGCATCACCCTTTGGACAAACTGCCCCAACAGTGTTTGCTTGCCAAAAAGGAGATCCATGAAAATTCAAATTTGGGTGTAATAAAGATGGGCAGGAGACTGGATGTACAGTCGTACTTCCGTTTACGTAACCCTCTGGTTACGTAAACCGGGCTGTGCATGTGGCAAACCTGGAAGAATTTTACTGGGTTTCGCCACGTGTGCATGCGCAGAAGCGGTCTGCGCATGTGCGGAAGCAGTCCTCAGGTTGTGGAAACCTTGGGATCCGACCGGACCTCCAGAACGGATCCCGTCCGCAACCAGAGGTACCACTGTATTTGCACAAAACGTTGCATCTTCTGCCTTGGTTCTCAGTTAAAGAGTTAAAACTGTATTTGGGCAGTACATATTCAGTTGCAGGCAAAGGGCTCGTGTGATTAAATGGTTCTTCACAAAACACAATCCAGAAAACTAGATGTTCTAGTATAGCTTTCTTCCTGTTTTTGGTATGCTTCAATCTTATGAGTCCCTTGCCAGCCTTCTGAAATGATGCTGCCACAGAATAGGTACCTCAAGTTCAACCAATTTCTTCCTGGCTATTTGGAGGAGCACAATATGAGTAGATTCCCCACCCCTCCACCCCCGTTTTAGCAAGCAGATTTACACAGTCAGAAGCAACACTTAAGATGCAGTAGGTACTTGCCGCTGACATCAGAAAATGTCAAGTTCATCAGGCATGTTAAAGAGAAGAAAGACTATTTTAAGCCTTAAAAAATTAAATCAGATCCTACTTATTTCATAGCAGCAGTACACAGATTTGATTTTTGCTGTTGATTTGCAAAGAACAAGCAAGTAGTTTTTTCACCAAGAAGGCAAAATGTAAGGTCTAGTCCATAGATGGAGGAGAAAGAGGAGGGAGAGGATCCTAGTGAGGGGTGTAGTCAGGACTGGGGCACACTGGGGCAAGCTGGGTATGGGGAAGGAGAGGTTGGAAGGGGGTCAGGAACCAGAGCAGCAGGACCCATCACCAGAACCAGAGCGCCCCCTGTTTCCATGAAAATGGTGGCCTCTGAGGCATAACGAGCAGCAAGAGGGACGCTCTAGGAATCAGAGGCCGGGAAGGGCCCACAGCCCAGCTCCCTAGCTGGCCAGGTGAGACTCACTAGCTCTGGAAGGAGGGAAGGAGGTTTGGAACAGGTGAGCTTCATGTGCCTCATCAAGCCCAGATGCTGCAATCAGCATGGAAATTCCAAAAGGAAGCAGAGCTGAGGTGCTGTGTCTGCTTAGCTGCCCATATTGATGGGCCTTGGCTTGGATGCTTCATGATTTACGTGGGACTGTGCTTTGGTTTGGACATTGGACACCTGGATTGACCCTTGACTGGGGTCTCAACATACTGATTTGCTGTCAGGTAGGCCAAGGGTTCAGGAGAAGTTGCTTGTTTCCTTCACTATGTTGCCGACCAGTAAGCATTTGAATGGAACCAGTTCACAATATGCCAGTTAAGTGTACTGAGCATTAGAAATTGCTTATTTTGTTTTTAAAGCAGTTATGGAATTCTAATGGGAGTGATGAAACTTGAAAGGAATAATGGGCAAGGGTTTGAATAAACATGCAATTGATGGTGTTAATTGTCGTAATATTGATCATATCTGATTCACCAGGCAATGATCTACAAAAGGTATTTTTAATGATGCGGTTGTAGTGGAACGTTCTGAATAGGAATAGCTCTGTTCCACACCTGTTGAAGATAACTTCAGCTTGGAATGTGGAGAACAATTAGATCTAGGTCAGGAGTCAGCAAACTTTTTCAGCAGGGGGCCAGTCCACTGCCCCTCAGAACTTGTGGGGGGCTGGACTATATATTTTTTTAGGGGGGTGGTGAACAAATTTTTATACTCCACAAATAACCCAGAGATGTGTTTTAAATAAAAGCACACATTCTACTTGTGTAGAAACACCAGGGAGACCCCACAAATAACCCAGAGACGCATTTTAAATAAAAGCACACATTCTACTCATGTAGAAACACACTGATTCTCGGACCGTCCGCGAGCCGGATTTAGAAGGCGATTGGGCCAGATCCGGCCCTTAGCATGCCTACCCATGATCTAGGTCAAAGAGCTAGTTCCCACACACCCAAATACTGCATAGTCCCAAAGGTGAGAGAGCCTCAGGCTCAGAGACCAAATGCAACCCTCCAGGAATCTCTGCCTGACCCTTAAGACTTTCTCCAGGCCACAACCCTTCACTGCCCCCACTTTATGCCCTCCTTGGATGTTTCTGCCTGACTGGAATATGTCCTTAAACTGATCGTGCTTTTTGCTTGCCTGGATGAAAGATAGGGAGGGGTGTGTGACTGTGTGTAGAAACCAGCCTACAGTATACAGTCGTACCTCAGCTCCTGAACACCTTGGAAGTCAAATGTTCTGGCTACCGAACAATTGGAAACCAGAACTAAGTGTTCCGGTTTTCAAACATTATTTTGGAAGTCGAATGTCCGGCGGGCCTTCCATGGCTTCCAATTGGCTGCACTTTGGTTTTCGAACGTTTTGGAAGTCGACCGGACTTCCCGAATGGATTCTGTTCGATTTCTGAAGCACGACTGTAAAGGTAAATTATACATTGGTTGCTCCACTCAGTGTAGCTGAAGGAGCGTCTCCACCCCCATCGTTCAGCCCAGACACTCAGGTCAAGCTCCAAGGGCCTTCTGGCAGTTCCCGCACTGCGAGAAGTGAGGTTGCAGGGAACCAGACAGAGGGCCTTCTCAGTAGTGGCACCCACCCTGTAGAACGCCTTCCCATCAGATGTCAAGGAAATAAACAACTATCTGACTTTTAGAAGACATCTGAAAGCAGCCCTGTTTAGGAAAGTTTTTAATGTTTGATATTTTATCGTGTTTTTAATATTCTGGTGGGAGCAGCCCAGAATGGCTGGGGAAACACAGCCAGATGGGTAGGGTATAAATAAATTATTATAATTAGTAGTAGTATTTCTCAGGCTCTGCCCACCACTGCCATGTGGCCCTTGGGAGGTTTCCCCGAAGGCTATGTGGCCCTTGGGATGAGAAGGGTTCCCTCACCCTGCTCTAGACGTTCAGCAAAAGTGCAGCACTAAGAGCCAGGCCAAACCCACAGCAAAGTTAGCAACTGAGTTTTCTCCCTATAGATAAGGGTTTGTTTTCCCACTAGGTCGGAGCAGGAAGTATCTCTGTGCATTTGGAAGAGAGCAATGCTCCCTACCTCCCAGCTCTGTCCTCATGTTTTGTCATATCCGTATATCTGCCTTTGGTGCTGATGCGCTCTTCATTCCCACTTCTGTTTGTTCCCACCGCTGCTGTCATCCTGCACTGTTTCAGCCATACACTATTCCAGGCTTTTTAATCTATCTTCTGTAGTTCATTTTCCTTTCATTAATAAAACAATGACCTCTGCAAATAAAAATCAAATCAGTGTGAAAGTCTCATTTGATCAGGGTTACTGTTAATGGTTACTTAGAAAATGAGTTCTTATTTCAAGTGCCTGATTAATGGATCTAAGAATTAATCAATTACAGATTCCTGATTACTTTTGCCAGAGAGTTAATAGGCCATTGATTACCTTGGGTTGGGTGTCTGAGTGCACACGGATCAGAACAGTACGTGGACTCCTTGCTTCCCATGTCCCCCCCCCCCAACCACCACAATACTAAAAGTAGTGTCTCTCGGCTTATGGGAATCTTCCAGTGTGCTCTAAAGTCTTTGATGCCTTGCCATCTCAATCAACCAATAATAATGACAATAATAATAATAATTTTATTATTTGTACCCCGCCCATCTGACTGGGTTCCCCCAGCCACTCTGGGTATCTTCCAGCATATATAAAGACATAATAAAACATTAAACATTGAAAAATTCCTTATACAGGGCTGCCTTCAGAGGTCTTCTAAAGGTTGTGTAGTTACTTGGCATTGATGGGAAGGGCATTCCACAGACTGGGCGCCACTACCGAGAAGGCCCTCTGCCTGATTCCCTGTAACCTCACTTCTTGCAGTGAGGGAACCACCAGAAAGGCCCTCAGAGCTAGAGCTCAGTGTCTAGGCTGAACAATGGGGATGGAGACAGGGCTGGGGCTGTTTAGGGTTGATTGACCAAGTCCTGTTCCATTCTTTGCAGAAATGACCCAAGGCATTTTGCTGCCTGAGGCAAAGGACAAGATCTTGTATTTCCCGCTCTGTGCACAAAATTTGACTAGACCCCAGGTTGACTATTCCTTCAGCACTGGTGATGGAACAAAGTCTTCCACTGCGCCGCAGGGCAGCAAGCTAGCTTAGGGGCTGCAGGGCAAAGGGCACACATTTCTAGCCACTTCCCACCCCTCAGAATTTGCCACCTGATACAGCTGCTTCACATTGCCTCATGCAAGCGCTGGCCCTGGTTCTTTGACTCGTTTTTAGCATTTATGTGAAATACCTAAGGATGCAGCCATTAAACCTTCAAAGCATTTGCCTATTTAATTGGAGGGAAAGTCCATGAATTAGGTGCCCAATTGCTTACTTTGGAGGCTATTTTGGGTGTGTGAGAAATGTATGTTTCAACTCTTGGCTGCCCTTCATGTGAGAAGACGGTATATGACTATATTAAAAAATCTTGCAAAAAATTAAAAAATCACAATACTTAAACTTCATAAAACATACATTATGTGGCAATCCTCTCTGGAACTCTCAAGTGTTATGTGCAATATTCACCTAATGCAGTCCATCCGTGCAAAGATTTTTGCTTGCACAATGGAACTATCCCCCTCATCTCCGCACACATTGAGGCTAACCAGCGACCTGGGGTTATGGGAGTTGTAGTTCAGCAGTGTCTGGAGAGAACCACAGGTTAGCTACCTCTGAAATGTATATGCCTAATTATCTCTCCAAGAAGAGAAAGCCTGTTTAATATCCTTGGTGCATGTGGCTGTACTACTCTATTTCCTTCAGCGACAGAGTACGGTACTTTTCTAGAGCTGAGAAAACTGCAAGATTGGGAAATACGCACTTTGTTTGGTGCCAGCAACCTCATAATCATTTAATATGGTTGCCAGCCACAGTATTTACACACTGCAGCTGTTTGGAACGATTGAGCTAATCAAGGAGCATTAAAATGTGGTTGGTTTCTCCCCTCTCCCCTCTCCCCCCCTCCTACCATCCTCTTCAGCCTACCAGCTTGTATATGATGACAACAAAATAGTTGTAGCATCCCTTTGAAGCTGACATTTCAGCTATGCAGTCATTTCCATGTAGGAAACTGCCCATATCCTATATGCATGCCATCACATCTGATCAACATACAAGTATATTGTTCATTGGTTGTACAAGTGATGGGGAAGCCTTGGTTTAGATTTTGGATGTGTTTCTTTTAAAACTTGTTTTTAACTTTGACTTTAATGGACAATTTCAATGTATAGTTTGTAGTCTTTGTAAAGACACCTAGAGGTTTTATCTACAACTGAGCGGTATACGAATTCTGTTAAATAAGTCCTGATTGGCAGTGATGAAGTAGACTTTGGCTACGAAATGTATGTGCTGTATATTCATCACATGACAATGTGTACATTAGGTGCATTTCCTGTGTGGAAATCTTATCCATACAGAAATTTCATCCCTGATCAAAGTAGCTGCAAAAACGTATTTTCCGTTTGCAATGTATGTCCTTTGTGAAAGTGAATGTGGTATATAGATGCTTGAAGGGAGATTTTGAAGTTATTCTATTCCACATGGTGTTTGGGGAAAGCAAAAACTAGAGCACAGAGGGAGGAGATTCTGTGTCGCCAAGAAAATGACTAGAGCTACAAGCCTAACCCCAGTTTGGGGTAAGTCCCATTGAATACAATAGGGACTTCTCAGCAGACAAGGTGAGGATTGTGCTGTTATTTATCAGTTAAGTGAGGTCAGCCATTAGGCTGTTGGAATGTCAGCAGATGCACACCCTCTGCAGATGAAATTTCAACAGGGGCGGAGGAAGGGGTGTGTGGTGGGGGCAGGCCACCCTGAGTGTCACCACTGAGGGGGGGTGTGACAAAATGCCGGGCGGCACTCACTGCGGGGCCTGCCTGCAGCACGCCCGAGCCATGCGTCTCTCCTGGGAGTGACGCGGTGGCTTGGGCGCCCATGGGCTCCGCACTGCCCCAAATGGTCTGCCGGCAGCCTCCCCCTCAGCTGTATGGCGGAGGAATGGGAGGAGGCAGGCATACTCCTCAGAGGCCCCATGGAGTGCCCTGCTTCGGTTCGCCCCACCTCCACAGGCGGGTGGCCCCACCCCTGGGTGCAGAACACGTGCGCCACCCCAGGCACCAAATTGGCTTGCTCCGCTGCTGAATTTCAAGAATGAAGCCTAACAACGATTGCTTGATGTGTTTCTTTCTACATGGTTTTTTCCATCTCTCTGTGCTTCCCTCTCTCCCCCCCGCCCAATAATTGTTCCCTTGAAATGTTTACCCAGTGCCATTGCCACAAATCTGCTTGAGTACACACCAGTCCTGGTTCCTATCCCTTTCTCAAGCCCCCTGATCTGTGGTAAATGTCTGAGAAGCTCCAGAAGGAAGATGCAGCTCTGTTTCAGGTGCATTGGGCCACTCGATGAACTCTGTACGTTCTCAGAGTCTTCAAACAGCAATGTAATCGGCAAAATCACAGAGAGTAGCTCTTCACCGACTGCATGTTGGGAATGGATTGTTTCAGCACACTTATTATATACCTCAATGTACAAAAGTAAATTCTCAAGAAAAGGGGTTCTAGTTTGTTTGCTGGCTTTTAAATTATATATATGCATCTAGGTCCATTTCAGCATTTGACACCTTCACCTGTAATTTGGTTCCACCGGCAGAGGCTGAAGATAAAACCTCTTATGAGAAGCTACCATATATAGCAACTGTCTAAACCAGGGATGGGTGCCCTATGGCTTGCCAACTCCAACTCCCATCAGCCCCAGCCAAGAGGGACAGTGGTCAGGGGATGATGGGAGTTGTAGTTCAACACCTGGAGGACCACAGTTTCTCCATCCCTGGCTAAACCTTTTGCACTTGCCATCACACACACATTGCAGCCTTGGGTTCATTTGCATCTGAGTGCTAATATTTTCATGTAGCAAGATGTGCTTCCACTTAACTTACTCTTGAAGATTTTAGATGGCTTCTTGTCCTCTCCTGGTTGTTTTATCAGGGAGTTGATAATTGAAACTCGCGGAGGAGAAGAGAGCAATTTCTGCTCCAGGCAAGCAATTGGAGGGAGCGGGGCGAAGCCTATAGTTATTTGGTTACCATTTTAAACAAGTGCTTCATATAATATCTGAGGTATACTTCTGTTCAGGTCCAGCAGGCTTCACTAAATCAACTTCCCGCTCCGTTCAGTTAATGTTTCCCTCCACCCCCTGTGTCTGAGGAGACTACAAGGCGGGAGGCTTGGAGAATAAAAACACAGAAGGTAAGATTAAAGAACCTGTCGAAAATTACCAGAGCCTATTTTAATAACCCGCTCTGATTGCTGTGCACAAGAAGTTGGGAGGCAGGAGGTTTAATCTCAATGCAGGTGCCTTTGCAATTATAATCGGAATTGAGCAGAAATACTGGTCAATACAGCCTGCACTCCTCAGGGTAGGGAGAGGACAGTAAGTGGAATTAAGTCTTGGGACTTTAGGGAAGGAAACATAAAAAACAAACCTAAGTGGTTACGGAGTTCTCCCTGATTCAGAGATGATAATTACAAAGAATATGTGATGTTTTGGCTGTGTATGCACACACGTACACATAGGCACACACAAGCATAGTCGGCAATAAATTAATAAAGACTAGATTATCCAGGGCAGCTGCAGAGCAGAAATGTTGGTTTCTCATTAATGTTTAGTGAGTTTTGATTGAAGAGAAAAGAAAAGCTTCCAGCTTTACCTTTAGGAACGATGCGTGTTCTCCTTTTCCTCCAATTTAGGGTTAAATTGGTGTGGTGTGTAAGGTGGAGGGGGGGAGGAAGTTCCATTAATTTTAGGCAGGCTAAGGGTTGTGGAAATATATAGGGTGTTAATTGAAAATACCAGCCTCCAGACTGCCTTCTCCTTAATCTCTCAGGCTAAAACCTTGCTCTGTTTTCTACTCTCCCTCCCTTTCCTTCGGCCATTTTGTCACATAATGCCCGTCGAGCGTGTGTGTTGTTGCTGTTTTTAATTAAGTGTGGGCTGGAGAATGGCTGAGGCAGTGCTGTATAGAAGCTAGCTTGAGGAAGCTTTGGAAGGCCTCCCCGCATCCACCTATGCCTTTTCTGCACCTTTGTCAGGATAAAATGCGGATAGCCCAGGTTCAGCAGTGCAAGCACATGAAAAACCTTCAGCTCCATAAGCAAGATTCCAAGGGGATCCCCAAAGACATATAAATATAAACCTCATATAACATGTAAATTTTCTGGGGGAGGCGGAATGCCACATAGCTCCCCATTTTTACAAATTCCACCAACTTCAGACTTGCCACCCCCTTCGTACCTGCCCATTGTGATTTAGTGTTTCTTAAGTCACAGGAGAGAAATGAGAGATTCCGTAGCTGAAGACAAGCTTTTAAAGCATTGCGACTTGAGCCGACAGTATGTTGACATTAATAAAATACTTACGTATCTAAGGAGAGTACTTAGATTTGAATATTCCGTCTCTGAGCTCTTGCAGTGGAACAATTTGGTTCGAAATATTACTTTCCCTGGCTTGGTGCAGACCCAGTATGTAATCATGGTTAATCCAAGCTATATCTTGTTGCCTTAACCCTGATTAAGACTCACAAGCAGGCTGCATACAAGCTATATATTTAAAGAACATCAGTTCCCAAAGAATCCTGGGAATTGCCATGGAGCTACAGTTTCAGCATCCTTAACAATCTACAATTCCCACAATTCTTTGTGGGGAGTAGTGTTCTTTAATGATTGGCATCCATGGAGTCACAGTGAAAGGCTTCCTGGCTGTGAGGAACAAGTAAGCAGATTAGGCAGGGCGGCCATTTTCAAGGAGGCTTGTGTCTGTCTAACTTTGCTAGTACAGTGGTACCTCAGGTCAAGAACTTAATTCGTTCTGGAGGTCCGTTCTTAACCTGAAACTGTTCTTAACCTGAGGTACCACTTTAGCTAATGGGGCCTCCCGCTGCTGCAGCACCGCCACTGTGCAATTTTTGTTCTCATCCTGAAGCAAAGTTCTTAACCTGAGGTACTATTTCTTGGGTTAGCAGAGTCTATAACCTGAAGCGTCTGTAACCTGAGGTACCACTGCATTAAAGTTACAGGTGCATTACTATTCTCTCTGCCCTTTTAGTGCATGTTTTACCCCACGGGCGGGAAACCTGTTTTGGTCAGGGACTACAGTAGTTCTTAGTTATCCTTCTGAGGGTCATCTTCAAAGATCTGAAGTGCTGTCACATGGAAGATGGAGCGAGCGTGTTTTCTCCTGCTCTGGAGGGTGGGACATGAACCGATTTCTTCGAGTTGCAAGAAAGGAGACTCAGACTTAACATCGGGGGAAACATTCTGACAGTAAGAGCCGTTTGACAGTGGAACAGTCTACCTTGAGAGGTTGTGGACTCTCCTTACTTGGAGGTTCTTAAGAGTGGATGGTTGGCCATCTGTCATGGATGCTTTAGCTGAGATTCCTGTACTAAACAGAGGGTTGGATTAGATGACACTTGGGGCGGCGGGTCCCTTCCAACTCTATCATTCTATGTGCCTGTGGTGGGTGTGGCCAAGATAAAAGTGGGTGTGGCCACACACACCACATAAATCCCCCACGCACCCCCCACATATGCACTTCCCATACACTCACACATGCCCCCCACATTTTTACACCACACACACAAACATTCCCCTACACAGAGCCACCCACTCTCTTCCTCCCAACATTTAGACTCAGAGAAGATGTCACAGGCTGGATTGAAAGTCCCCCTTTCTACCCTGGTTTACATGAAATGAGTCCACGTGTTGGAGTCCATAGGCACCCCTTAAATCCTCTTCATCTGGAGTCTCCTTTTTCTTTCCTTAGATTTGGATGGGTCATGTCTGTGATTTCTAGAAGTTCTTACCTGCCCCACTACACCGACTTGAGTCTTCTGGGCTATTTCTCTAGCAACCTGTGATACAACTTGTGAGCTAAAGTTTCCTGTCAACTATTTCCATCCTTCATGGGGCACCTGTGCTTTTAAGAGCTGGGCAGCTATTTAATAGATGGAGCATTCCCTCACTGCATTTCTTTGCGGAGGATATGTTCACCTGTTCCATTTTGGCCTGTTGCACAGTAGCTAACAGCAAACCTTTCTACCTGGACATCTATAGGAGGGTTCCCACGACTGTTGTTTCATCAGAGAAAGCAAGAACAACGCATATTTGGATAAAAACCCAAAATATATCAAATCCTTAAAAATAACTACTACAATCCTAAAACTTCTTATTTTGGGTGTAGTCTTATTGAACAACTGGAACTGTTTGAATACGTTGAGGTAAAAAGTTTTAATGTGAAATACAGAGAGGTTTTCTGAGTCAGGGCTTGACTCCTCAGTATCTGCTATGCCCCTCCCGCATTCTGTTTTCTGACTCACTTCAATTAGAAATGTCACAGAAGTTCTTTTTATCTGTTTAATTAAATGCACATCCTGCCCTTCCTCCCAAGGGAACCCAGGGTGACAAACAAGTAGTGATAAAACAATTTTAAAAACCTCAAACTATTCCAATACAGATGCAGACTGATCATTCCCAAGCTGTATAGGGCTT
The DNA here is from genome assembly GCF_965112155.1 of Podarcis liolepis. Classification (NCBI taxonomy): domain Eukaryota; kingdom Metazoa; phylum Chordata; class Lepidosauria; order Squamata; family Lacertidae; genus Podarcis; species Podarcis liolepis. The sequence goes on along the minus strand of NC_139559.1, from coordinate 74,999,444 downwards.
TGTACACCTAAAACCTATTTGCAAATTGGCAGCCATTGCAATTCTTCAGACTGTGGAGTCATTAGGTGTTGGGGTTTGGTAGTGGGCCCATTTCATATGCGCAGAGGCTGAAAGTGTGGCTGTGCAGGTCTGGGCAGTACACAGTATATAGACTGAGTGTGCACCCTAAAACAGGTGTGGGGGATATTTTTCAGCCTAGGGGCCCCATTCCTTCCTAGTCAAACTTCTGGGAGCCAAAGGTGGGCAGAGTCAGAGGTGAAAGTTGGGTGGAGCAATGTGAATCTTCCCTTTGAACAGTAGGCTAGTACACCCCCCCCTTTCCTGACCTCCATTCTGACATAAAATATGCATTATCAGAACTCAATGACATCTTCCAGCCAAGCAAAAATACTCAGAGACAGTGCAGAGCGGGTTTGGGTCAGGAAGGTGTGCAGCCTAGGGAAGAGTATTGAGGGGCAGATAAAGAGCCTGCAGGACTGAATTTCGACCTGGCCCACCCCCTTAAATAGGCTAGGTGCGGGCTGGTTGCAGGCCCCAAGCCCCTGCCTCCAACTGACTGAGCAGGCATTGCCTGCCCTTACCTGAGGGCCCGATGCACCTGGAGGCGGGCAGCACCTGCCATCACCTCTCCCCATCGTGCCGGAAGATAGTGGCCTTCCTGGACCCACTGCAGTCATGCCATGTGGCAACAGCTGCCCACCTGGAATCCCAGGTGAGCGGATAGTCCCTGCCCCTTTCCTATCCCAGAACGTGGCCTCTCCAAGTCCTCCATCCCATGTGAGGGTTCTTTGGTAGACAAGCTGACGGCTTTGCCTGCAGGAAGAAAGTATAATTCCAGTGAAATGAAATGTATACTGCTTTGTCTTTTGCATGGACCTTTAATGTTGACCAGCTAGATTTGACTGGTCAGGATTTTATGCAGCCACCCTAGAATTTACGTATTGGTGGAAGCAACCTTCCCTCTTCCCTTGTAGTTTTTGCAGAATAATAGCAGCATTTGGTTTTTGTGATATGATAGAGCGTGCAATTTAAAAACAAAAAAGGCTGCTTTTTGTATTTTTATACCACTAAGAGCTGAAAAACCCATTTACATGACAATGAACATTTAGTATGTTTGCGTTATTTCCCCCGATCCAGGATATAGCATTTGAGATCTGCAAAGCAATATACCAGTATTAGGCAGAGGCCTCTTCTGATGTAATGGCGGGTGCTGCCATTACATAAGATGGCTTTTAGAGATTGATGAGTAGATATTTCTGGAGGGCGGGGAATGCATTGGAATTCATTATCCGTGCACATTTCTGCAGGCAGTTCCAGATAGCACAAGCTTTTGCCTAGGAAAGTTAGACAAGTATAATGAAAGTTGAACACATAGGTACTTAAGAGGTTGTTTCCTAAAGTCATCCTGAGTGGGATAGAACTGATGCTAAAATTACCTTGGAACAAACCCCATTTCCTGTTGCCAAAGCAATCTTTAAAAGGCGGGGATATTTTTGCAAACAGTTTTCCAAATGTGTGCTAATGTGTCTTTTGGATGGGTAATTTATCACAACTGTAGTGCTTTTATATCCTTTACACTGCAGTGCCGTACAAATGCCCATTACGTACCCAGGTGTGCGTATTATACTATGCCTAAAGTTTGAATAAACTCATTAAGTTTTCCTAAGGTACAGGAGAGGATCATTAAAAATCTTGCTTCAGACAGCTGACAACTTAATATTTTTACAGCATTCATAAAGTTATCTGTTCAGTCACAGTGGGACCAATCCTGATCATGGGAATTGCGGGTACAAAACAGCTACAGACTGTGGTCCAAAATGTATGCAAAATAAGATGCTTAGAAGGCTATTAATATTCAGACATGAGTAGTGTAATTATCCAGCCTTATTCACATCTAGACTGTACCTCTTTAGCTTAAAATTAGCATCAATCGTTTGGAATTCTTAAACATGCTATTAAGGAATTAACATATTATTAGGGAAATAAAGTTATGTTGTTCCAAGTTTACTCTTGGCATAAAGATGCAAAGACACACAGTGTTCCTAACAAAAAGGAAGTGAATGCAGAGTTTGGTGAATGTATAGCTTGTGTACAAGCCTGATGAAGTGATATACCAGGGATAAACCAGGGATGGGAAACCTGTAGTCTATTATCTGCTATTAGTAGCAGTACTGGTAGCAGCAGCACTTGTTCTTTATCTCCTTGACATCTGATGGGAGGGCACTCCACAGGGAGGGCACCACTGCCAAAAAGGCCCTCTGCCTGGCTCCCTGTAATTTCACTTCTCGCCATGAAGGAACTGCCAGAAGGCCCTCAGAGCTGGACCTCAGTGTCTGGGCTGAACGGTGGTATACAGGTCTGAGGCCATTTAGGGCTTTAAAGGTTAGCACCAACACTCTGAATTTTGCTTGGAAACGGACCAGGAGCCAGTGTAGGTCTTTCAGAACCAGTCTCCCATCTCCCAGTCTCCCAGATGTTTGGGACAACAACTCCCATCAGTCCCACTCAGAATGGCCAATGGTCAAGGGTGTTGGGGTGTCCCAAACCTGTGGAGGGCACCACGTTTGCAACCCCTGGTTTCGTCCGTAACCAGCCTATTTATAACCCAACTTTTCATAGCAGGATTAAAGTGGTTACCCCTCCTCAGTGCACTTTTCTCAAAGCTAAGCATGCTCAGTCATCCACCCACCCACCCACCCTGTTACATGGACACCAGTGATTTGATGTGGTCATCTTGCGCCTTAATTTTAAGGTGGTGCTGGGGAAGAAAGCAACAAGATACAGTGCTATGCTTGTTTGTTTATCTGCTACACTTAGATCCCACCTTTTCTCTGGTCAGTACACCACACACTTCAAAGTTGGAGCTGACTCTCTATTATCAAAAACACAATCTCCGCAGACTTGGCTGAGTGTCAGGCCTAATGAGCAGAGCAGCTCATTCCCTGTGGGTCATACTCCATGAAGTCAGTCCCCACAGCTGTCTATGTCTCCTCCCCTCCAGGGCTTTCCCCAAGCAATCGGAGACTGTGTCTGCATGTAGCCAATCTTTCCTCTGCCCTTTTCATGCCTCTTCTGGTTCTGGGTGACAAGGGAGGAGGGCAGCTAGTTGCAGCAGGAGGGGGAGATTCCTGTGGCTCTTCATCAGCCTGACTCCTCTGACTCACCAGCCTCTTGACTTCTTTCTGCCACAGACTCTCCCAGCTCACCAAGCCCCATTACCCAATATTATTACCCTAAATTCCATATATGTACTTCACAAAAAATCAGGGGACAGATTCACACACACCCATATGCAGGCATATCTCTCATGAAGGTACAATCAATCAGGGAGCCAGGATGGTGTGAAGCTCCCCAATAAATAAACTAGATGCTAAATGGAAATGGTTGAGCATATCTTCATCTCTCTTGGAAGTAAACACCATTTGCAAACCCGTTCCACTTTTAGAAAATAACGGAACCGCCTGTCTTGCTTTTAAGAAATTAATAATAAAAAGGCACAGCCCTAAGTGTGCCCAGCAACAATATTGTTATGTGGTGGAGTGTGCTGCATTTCTAATAGAAAGATAATTCTTGTTTAAAAAAAAATCCCTTCAAAATTAGACTTCAGAGCAACATCCTAAACATTCCCATTGTGAGAGCACGTCTGATGATGTCCCTGCACTGACTAGCTTATCTCCTACCTGCAGAGCTCTGTGCATTGAGAGGCAGCAATAAATATTTCTTTTACACCATACTCTGCTGAAATGTAATCCATTTGGAAGGGACTGGTGGGTATTTCACACACACACACATCCTGCAATGGTTCTTCCACTGTAATCTTTTTGGAGAACGGGGCAATGGAAACTACAGGCACCATTCTGCTCTAATATTCTAGTACAGTGGTACCTCGGGCTAAGAACTTAATTCGTTCTGGAGATCCATTCTTAACCTGAAACTGTTCTTAACCTGAGGTACCACTTTAGCTAATGGGGCCTCCCGCTGCCACTGTGCCACCAGAGCACGATTTCTGTTCTCATCCTGAAGCAAAGTTCTTAACATGAGGTACTATTTCTGGGTTAGCGGAGTCTGTAACCTGAAGTGTCTGTAACCTGAAGCATCTGTAACCCGAGGTACCACTGTAAATGGAAGTTGACCCGAGGGTTAGCGGAGTCTGTAACCTGAAGTGTCTGTAACCTGAAGCGTCTGTAACCCGAGGTACCACTGTAAATGAAGTTTCCGTAAGCAATGAGCACCTCCCACAATGCTCCAAAGGCTGCAAGGAGCTAGTACAGATTCCAGTATACTGCTCTCGCACCATTACCTGTACCATAAAAAGGTAAAGGTAAAGGACCCATGGATGGTTAAGTTCAGTCAAAGGCAGCTATGGGACTGTGGCGCTCATCTCGCTTTCAGGCCGAGGGAGCCGGCGTTTTGTCTGCAGACAGCTTTCCAGGTCATGTGGCCAGCATGACTAAACCGCTTCCGGCGCAATGGAACACCGTGACAGAAACCAGAGTGCACAGAAACTATGTTTACCTTCCCGTCACAGTGGTACCTATTTATTTACTTGCATTAGAGTGCTTTTGAACTGCTAGATTAGCAGGAGCTGGGACCGAGCAACGGGAGCTCACTCTGTCACGGGGATTTGAACCACCAATCTTCTAATCAGCAAGCCCAAGAGGCTCAGTGGTTTAGACCACAGTGCCACCCGTACAACAGTGTATGCTAAATCAGATTTTCTTGCTGAAGGCCACAAAGACTTTCCTGGAGATCTTCCTTATCCAGCAAATCTCAACATTTCTGATCTACTATGGATGTCCATGTGCAGTTTACCCAGAAGTCTGTGGCCGTTTTGCAGTTTTGCTGTTTACAGTTTTGCAGGAAAGGACATCATGGCTGCGTCAGGCCATAGGAAGCCACAATTCATTCACCTTGACTCAGGGAAGTTCCAGTGAGCCAGTGATGGCTTCAGCTTAGAATATTCTGGAAGCTCAAGGCCAACACATTATTACAGGCTGTAGTCTAATGAAGGTCCAACTGCATCTCTCCATTCTGGCATTCAAATTCAGCAGGTTCCTTTCCCCACTGCCCACGTCAGAGGAAGAGTTTCTGTGCTTTGCCCTCTCTTAGTGGTCTGCCAGCTAAATGCGGAATTGGTTTCATTACCTGGTCTGACTACTGAAGAGGGTGACTCAGGCAGGGATGATATTCCGTGCTTCCTGCAATTTTTCTTCCATGCATATAGCCGGGTTGTTAAAAGGCTATTTTTAGCAGGCACTGGAGTACAGTGAAGTTCCTTTTTTTTTTTTTGGATAAAGACAGAGTACAAAGCGGAAGGTGAGGAGCACAATGGATCTTGCCTCGGAGGGTATAGTACTTTAATCACATTTATATCTTCATCTGAAGAAAGTGCCTGAGAATTATTTGCCTCCTGCAAGCAGATGTGATGTAGTGAAAGGGTTCGAAATCCAAAAACATAGAAAACATGAAGATACCAATATTCTGTGCTACATAACTGTGTGTGTGTGTGTGTGTGTGTGTGTGTGTGTGACATATAAAACAAAAGTATTAAGTTAAAATGGTAAAAACCATACCGTCATAGATCTAGGATGTCAGAATCTGTTAGTGAATGGTAGAAACTAATACATGGTAGCATTTAGATAATACCTGGGATATGAATAATAGAGTTGGTAGGTACCCCAAGGGTCATCTAGTCTAACCCCTTGCAGTGCAGCAATCTCAACTAAAGCATCCATGACAGATGGCCATCCAACCTTTGCTTAAAATCCTCCAAGGAAAGAGAGTCCACAATCTGCCAAGGGAGGCCATTCCACTGTCAAAACAGCTCATACCATCATAAAGTTCTTCCTGATGTTCAGATGCAATCTCCTTTCTTGCAACTTGAAGACACTGGTTTGAGTTCTACCCTCCAGAGCAGAAGAAAACATGCTGGCTCCATCTTCCATGTGACAACCCTTGGAGTATTTGAAGATGGCGATCACATCTCCTCTCAGTCTTCTCTTTTCCATGCTAAACATACCCAGTTGCTTCAGCCATTCCTCATAAGGCTCGGTTTCCAGATCTTTAATCATCTTGGTTGCCCTCCTCTGCACAAATACAAGCTACAGAAATGTGTCAGTCAAGAAATTCCTGGATTGGCTCATTCAAAGCAGTCTGTTTAGGCTAGCTAAGTGCAAAGCCATAGTGAAACAATGGGGAGCCAGGTGCTGGGCCATTTATGACTACTAAAAACATCCCTGCTGCCTGCCCCAGGAGTGGACAAAGAAAGGAGATTTGGGAGGTTGCCAAGTTGACTGGGGACACGGAATCACAGAAAAATGTGTCCCTTTTGAAATATAAAGCTGTTCTGGGAACAAGATGGAGGAAGGAAGCAGAACCATCTTGGCACTGGCTGGAGGTGGCTGCACCAAGAGACTGGTAGCCATGACTGACTGCTGCTTCGAGCCCAAGGTTGCTGAAACTATGAGAGTGGCAATGAGAGATATTCTTGGAGTTTAACTGGTGACTAGGAGTGGCCACCAAGACCATATAACACCCGTCCTGAAAGACCTACATTGGCTCCCAGGATGTTTCCGAGCATAATTCAAAGTGTTGGTGCTGAAGGAGCGTCTCCACCCCCATCGTTCAGCCTGGACACTGAGGTCCAGCTCCGAGGGCCTTCTGGTGGTTCCCTCACTGCGAGAAGTGAGGTTGCAGGGAACCAGGCAGAGGGCCTTCTCGGTAGTGGCGCCCGCCCTGTGGAATGCCCTCCCATCGGATGTCAAGGAAATAAGCAACTATCGGACTTTTAGAAGACATCTGAAGGCAGCCCTGTTTAAGGAAGTTTTTAATGTTTAATATTTTATAGTGTTTTTAATATTCTGTTGGGAGCTGCCCAGAGGGGCTGGGGAAACCCAGCCGGATGGGTGGTATAAATAAATTATTATTATTATTATTATTATTATTATTAATTAATGTTCTGCACCCCCTCCAATGAGGACTCCAGGTCTAAATATGTGTAAAAGAAGCCATATTTCTTAAAGACGGTAGCCTCTGCTGTCCCTCAATTTTCCTAATTTAAACACAATTTCTGGAACCCTGTGGAATCTTACTGCCACTTGGCAGAGGTTGGTGTTGACATGCAACCTTACTATATTTTCCCCCTCTGGATGATAGCAGAGCAAAGCCAAGTTGATGCACGCACACACGTCCATAGCTGATGCATCAAGCTGCCTTTGGAATGCTTCCTCCGTTCCCTTTTCTTCTAATCTAGTGCCCTTTCTTCCTTATCCAAAATAAGCCTCTGAAAGTTCAGGTTAGATTCAACTTCCCTGTTGCTTTGGCAGGTGAACGGAAAGCTGAGTGGACTGATCACACACTTCCCATCTGTCATCTCTGTCGCTGTTGGTAGGTGCTTAAAGGAATCAGCACTCATTTTCTCAGGTGCTACGTTTAGACAATTCGCACAATAAGCAGAACTCTGTTTTCAAAAAAGGAAGGTGATATAGGAAGGTGTGTGTTTACAAGAATCCGTCTCTGGGCTTGCTGAAGGTGGTGGCATGGCTGTCCTGGAATGTCCAGCTTTTCTTTAGGATGTACCTATTTTCACGGGAGAAATGTTGGAGGGTATGGAGTTATGTGACCCCCCCCAAACAATCTGAAGGCAGCCCTGTATATGGAAGCTTTTTTAATGTTTAATTAAGTTTTTATATACCGTACTTTTCCATCTATAAGACACCCCCATGTATAAGACACCCCCATGTATAAGACACCCCCTATTTTGGGGGACTCAAATTTAAGAAAATGGGGGGAGATGGCACAGAGTTGTTGAGCTTTTTTTAGGGGGGGTTGTCGTAGCGTCAGTCAATCAACACCACCAATTGACGCAGCAACAAATCAAACACCCACCCTATTCATTAACCATGTATAAGACGACCCACACTTTTTAGCATGATTTTTTATGAGAAAAACATAGTCTTATACACGGAAAATAACGGTATGTTGGAAGGTGCCCAGAGTGGCTGGGATAGTCCAGTCAGGTGGATGGGGTATCAATAGTAAAATAACTAATGTAGGGTTGCCATACACCCGGAATTTCCCAGACATATACAGAATACTGTAGTCGGCAGCAGTGTCTGGGTGGAAATTTGCAAAATGTCCAGTGAAATCCAGATGTATGGCAGCCCATGTAAGCAGTGCAACTTTGGACAAGTTCTGTCTGGATTTTTCACTCTTTGAAATTCCTAATTTATGACATAGGGTGTCCCTATTCTCATCGGAGAAAGGTTGGAGGGTATGAGATGCTCTAACACTGAGCTACAGCCCTACCCTTAAGGGAGTATGTCCAAGTATACTGAATGCCAGAAGTCACAATCCCATTTCGGTTACTGTTCATTGAACAAATCATTTTCGAGTGGGGCTGGGAATGCTCTGCAGTCCACTTGAACAAATAAAGTCATTTATGCCCAAACTCCCCCCACCCATTAAGGCAGTGAAATACAGCAAAGAGTTGACTGCTGTTGGCCCTCTTGAACTTGCTAAGAGGGTGGTCTCAAGCACTTTTGTCTAAAGGTGTCTAAAAGTCGCTTAGTGGCCGCCTGGAACTTTTGACAGAGGCCTCTGAGAAACCATTTCAGCAGCTTATGGTGGCTTAAGAGCTTAATTCATCACTGTAGGCTGTCTCAGCACTTTGCTGGTAGGGGGCAATTTTTTATTTATTTGCTGACCATTGTTGCTTTTCTCCCCACTTACAATGAGCTTGTTGCTGTTGGAGTCAGCTTTTATATTAACTGATGGAAAGCAGCCAAATGCACATCCTCCTGAAAAAAATCAGGGAGGGCTTGGGAGGATGAACTGAAATGATCCTAGTTTAAGAGAGATGGAGGTGGGTGGCGCTTTTGTGGTTGCATGAATGTTAGCATTTGTCCTTGTCATTTATCGCTTGCTTAGCCTAGTGTCATCAGTGAAACAGGCGAGGAGAAAGCATGCAAGAGGTAGGTCCCAACAGGAGCTTAAATCTACACTTAGACTAGAAGAATGAGAAGACATCAAAGAGGTAGAATGGAAAGGAAGAGAGGTAAAGGTAACAATGGGTAACAAAAAGCCAATAGGAAGGTCAGGTGGTACCCGGTGTGGAAAATTTCTTGTCACCCCACCCCCCACATTGATTTTTTTTTTTAATTTTGCCTGCAAAAATAGTTTTACGTTATTTCATATTTTCTTACAAAGGAATGTGGATCATGGGCCTCTGATAACAAGGAGGCAACTGTGGACAGATACTTAAATCTACAGGGTGGATTGCATTTCAGCTGCACTGATTTGAAATTTCAGCCTTCACAACATATGAAAACAGCCAAGAAAACAGTTATTTTCGTGGAGGAGGGTCAAGATATTAACTGATATGCATGAAATTTCAGATATAGCTATATAATCCCTAGTGTAGTAAGATAAGACCTTTGGAGAAGGCATTTTTTTAAAAAAGGTTTTTTTTTTATGAACTGCCCTAGTAGGGCAGTAATTGTTCCTTTTTGACACCCCCCTCCATGATGGAACCCGGGGCAGACCGCCCCCTTCCTTTGCCCCTGAATGTATTTATATTGTAGGGCAGGGTCAGGAACCCTTTTTCACACTGACAGCTGCATTCCCTTCCAAACCGTCCAAGTGCCCCTATTTTCCAGGGACACTCCCAGATGTACAGAAGCCATCCCAGTTTCTGATTTGATCCCTGAATGTCCCGACATCCCTATTTTGATCGGAGAAATGTTGGAGGGTATGGAGTTAGGTGACCCCCCCGAGCCAAGGAGATCAGTAACTAGACAACCGTGTAGAAGACATCTGAAGGCAGCCCTGTATAGGGAAGTTTTTTTTTAATGTTTAATGTTTTATGTTTTTATATATATTGGAAGCTATCCAGAGTGTCTGGGGCAACCCGGTCAGATGGGTGGAGTGTAAATAATAAAATGGTGATTATTATGATTATTATTGAATGGGACATCCCTATTTTCATCAGAGAAATGTTGGATGGTATGCCCTTCTGGTCAGCTCTCAGGAGGGCACCTTGCTTTTGCTTAATTTTTTGTTTAGTTTTTTGATGTCCTCGACTTTGGTTTAATGAGGGTACACATATGAAGGCGATGGAAGACTGGTGAAAGACCCTGGCAGGGAAGATCTGCCAAGGTGGGAGAAGATAGGGAAGCCCCCATGTGAGTCCCTTCTGTGTGAGACAAGGGTAAGATAACGATGGATAGGTCCAACATATATAAATTTTGCCTCTGTACATTAAGCTCATTTCTAGACACATGCTCACACCACTCTCTGTCATCCATCCTGTAAGGCTGTGTGTAGATACTAGGAGAGGATATACTTATTAGATATTATCCTTCCTTTCTCACATTTGTGAGTTCAGCAGAGTGCATCCCTTTGCAACTCCCACCCTCAGTGCGTTCCCTGAAGGCAAGGGGGGTGTTGTCAGAATGCTTGAGTGTATATGCCTGCGTGTTGCTTATAGCCAAGCTCTCCCATAATCTGTCAAGGGAGAGTTTTGCTATTTGAAACAGCCATTGTGGTTTATCCGTGGAGAGCCATCTCTCTTCTTTGTGTGTGAACATTAATGGAAGGAACCTGGGGGGGAGAGAGTAAGAAGTTTACGTGGCACTTATTGCCGAAATGAATTTTGTGAGCTGAGACTTAATCAAAGGAGGGAGGTGAACTGAAAAATTGCATCTTCGCTACATTAGCTAATACAAAACAAGAGTTTCGGGGCAGTAAAAACAGGGCTGTGTCTTATTACCACACAGCACCACGAAGTCAACCCTAGAAAGGGTTCCATGGAACATTCCATCACCTGGAGAATGCAGAGGTGTGCCTTTGGCTGACGAAGAGCTCACAGATTCTTCAATATCTTTGTTATGTCCATTTCCTCCTTCACAATCTCTCACATCCTCCCTCCGTTCTTACTCTCACGCACTCATTCCTACTAACATGCGGTATTCATGTACTTGTGCCATTCACACAGGACCCTCACCCATGTGTTAACAGTGACTGAACATTTGGATGGGGTGGGGTCTAGTCCTCTGATGAAGCCCTTCCCACACACAGTACACTTGAGGTGCAGTGGTACATTCTGAAGTGCAGGTACTCTCTGTGACAGTCCCCACAGCCACACCCTCACACAACAATTCTGATTTTTTATTTTTTTTACCAATGCAGACAAAGTGGCTTCAATATTAAGCCAGCTCTCCCCTGCCCCATATGCCCAGTCATATTTAGCTTAACCGCCTGATCAAGATCTTGCTAATTTGTGACATTTTGGCTGTTCCTGAGAAAGGGGATTTGAACTCCAGCCCCTTACGAAATAAAAGAGGTTCTTTAACCCTTTTCATGCATGAAATTCTCCTCTTCCTCTTCCTGGCTGATCGGGCGAGTTCCTCTCGGGGGGGGGGGGGGGGAATTGGCATGTACAGTGGTACCTCGAGTTAAGTACTTAATTCGTTCCAGAGGTCCGTACTTAACCTGAAACTGTTCTTAACCTTAAGCACCACTTTAGCTAATGGGGCCTCCTGCTGCTGCCACGCTGCCGGAGCACTATTTCTGTTCTCATCCTGAAGCAAAGTTCTTAACCTGAAGCACTATTTCTGGGTTAGCGGAGTCTGTAACCTGAAGCGTATGTAACCCGAGGTACCACTGTAGTAGATTGGCAAGTCAGGTCCTGGGATACTCTTTCACCATCTCCCATTGCCTTTGGCTTGTGGGCAGGGGTCCCTGAGGTGCCCCTTAGGCTTAGCATGCACACTTTAGTGAACCATGGAAAGGGGCTGTGGTGTGTGCATGCTAGGTTCACATAACAAAGGAGGAGAATTTCTTCCAATTCTTTGCTGTATTACCACAGTCTGCAGCTGTAAGCAGGCCTAGGACATGAGGTATATGTGTGTACTCCTTCTTGTTACATAAACCCACTCTTTTGATTTAGTTAATATGGGTAATTGTTTTTGCAAATCTTCTAATTTTGTTATATTTAATAACTCTAACAATTTTACCACTCTGTTTGGCTGTCGGGTCTCCTTTATGGGTGTGCTGGCAATATTCATTTACGTGCTGTGCAATGTTCTGTCTGCTGATTTGTTTCATTTCAGCTTGCTGTTAAATGCACAAAACAGCCTAGCCATGCCATCCCCCCCCCCCCGACAACCCAACTCAGTCCCTTAGTCACAAGCCATCATAGACGAGTAGGCACCTTGATTTCCACAGGCCATAATCTATTGGATAGATGCTTACTGTATATACTGGCTAGTGGAGCATTAATGTATTCCAGTGTATGTGTGTGTGTGTTTAGCACACTGCACTGACTTGAACTGCAAGCAACTGAAAGGCCCATTAAAATTAATTTAAAATCAATGTAACCACTTGTCAAGCTTAAATATTTCCACCTTTCATTTCCCCCCCTCTTAGGCACCTAGTAAATAATTCTCGGCTGTAAAATAAGTAAGTAAAATGGTCTACTTTGCTACTCCCTCATGACCTGTATTTCCCCCTAACCTGGCCTTCGTGCTCTCCTGAACACTCTGCTTAAAAACCTTGTTCTTGCATTCTTTTTTTAACCTAGTGCAAATTATTTGAAAGGTTTTTCTTGTCTTCCAAAGCATTTGAAGCTTTCAGCATAAATTTGATGGACGCCATCTCTTCCTCTCCCTTTTGCTGGCAAAACAGAGAAGTCAGAGGCAGATTGGTCCATCATGTATCTGATCTGATTTGGGATTTGGGGTAGATCGCGGGGGCAAAGTGTTCAAAATTAACTCTCGGAAAACTGGTCTTTTGATATCTCTACGTCGGCTTTTGTCAATTTGCAAATGGCTAAATATTAGCTCCACCATTAAGGACCACAGTGGAGTCAGATCCTACACCATGGGGCATAGCTGTCAACTTTCCCCTTTTTTAAAGGGAAATCCTATTTGGAATAAGGGAATTTCCCTTTAAAAAGGGAAAACGTTGACAGCTATGCCATGGGGGCACCCCTGTTATGGGCCATGGCTCTGCAGTACAACATCTGCTTTGTACACAGAAGTCCCTGGTTTAAGTCCCAGCATCTCTGGGTAGGACTGGGAGACCCTGTGGTCTGAAATCCTGGAGGGCCATTCAGACAATCCTGAGCTAGGAACCCTGAGGGTTATCTGGTCCCAACCCCCGGCAATGCAGGAATCTCAGCTAAAGCATCCATGACAGATGACCACCCAACCTCTGCTTAAAAGCCTCCAGTGAAGGAGAGTCCATCACCTCCCAAGGGAGACTGCTCCACTCAGTATATGGTAGCTTCCTATGTTCCTAGGAATATCCTTCCCAGGGAGTCCAGCACTGATCTGTTTGATACTTGACCACCGATTTAAAACCTACCCATTTGCCCAGGCCAAACCTTAATATCTATATTAGTTGTTGCTATTGTAAGAGTTGCACTTCGTTGCACAATATGTTTCTAGGATTGCTTACAGTTTATTTTTAGGAGGCGGGGTGTTTGTTTGGTTTTTTTTTGCTAGTTTTTTTGCTAGTTTTTTTTGGTGGGGGTTGTGTTATATTTGCATTTCCATTTTAATTGTTGTAGCTCACGCTGATATTGTAACATGAAGGGTGGGACAAACATATGCTAAATAATAAATACGGTGATTTAAAACATGGGGAATTCTTAAATCAACCATTCAATCTAACATACTTTAGAAAGGCAAAATGGTGTTTTAAAGGGAACAGGCCCAAGTTGTGATATTTGATCATCACTATAGAACCTTAATCAATTTTTATTATGATACCATATAAACCTTATTATCTACAAACCTTGTAGTTATTGCCCAAACTTTGGATTAATGAGGGATGCTTCTTTTATTGCTGTTATTTAAATCAGTAATGCATTTTTAAATATTCATTATATTTAATATTAATAACTAATAACAGAAATGAAGGAGAATAATTATAACTAAAAATGGAACAAAAAATAAATCCATAAAATAATTACCATTGCTCTGGCTGGTATATACAGTCAGGAAGAGGTTTCTTATAACATTAATTATTACAATCTACTGACTGTACAGAATTACAGAATATCCGGGCTCCCTTTTCCAATCTCAAATTCAGGAACAACATAGAAGTAAGAGCTGAGCAGGAGAGGGGTATATTTTTGCTTATCAGCTGAACAGTAAATCATATTTCTAAGTCACAGCAAATGCCATTTTTGACAATAAAATTTAGGGCAATATTTTGTAGTCTAAGCACCCCTGCGGTACTTCTGGTATAATTTGCTTCACCATTTTCAACTTGTGGTACTTTATGTAATGTCCAAAAAGTTATCCCCCCCTCACAAAAAACCTGAGACAGAACATACAGCAGTTCAAACTTGAAGACGAGGAGCTGAACTTTCTTGAGTGCAGTAATTACTTTCCCAATGTATCCCACATCCTGTAATGCATTTTGAAAAACAAATGTTTGACGACCCAGACATAAAAAATTTACAGCATTTTCGAGGTTCCTCAAAGAGTCATTAACTTTTTAACTTGTGTTTGGACACAGTTCCTTTTCTTTCATTTCTTATCTCCAAGTGACCTCCTATAGGTTAACTGTCTCCATGTGCAATTTTTGCACGAGACAATCCTCCCCAAGCCTACTGTCATCTTTACATAGCAAGCTGAACGATCAATTGGTTATACACTATGTATCTGACAGTGGTGTTTGTTTGAGAACTTATACTATAATCCAGGGCAGGCACCATTTTTTTCTGATGAGGGTTACATTCTCTCCATGGCAGTGTGCCACTGGTGGGTGGCATCGGAGTCAGTCATGGGCAGAGACAGAGACCGAAAAGTGTTTTGAGTTCACTAATCCAGAGTGAAGTCTGCCTTGCTTCTGTTTTCAAAACAAATTCAATGCCTTGCTACGCAAATACAGTTATCACAATACGTAAAGCGCAACAGGCTGAATAATAATAACTGTAAACAATTTATTGGCCTGCTGATCTGTAAGCAAAAAACGTTTGTGTACTATATTTTTCAGTAACGATACAGTAGATATCTTATTCACTACTCTTGTACCTTGGATACCAAATATTGTATTACCATGCGTTTATTTATTTTGTATAGATCTAATATCAGCTGAGGAAGCCTTTTGGGGTGAAACAAGGGAGATATCTGGAAACCTTGTTCTGCCCAAGTTAGCAGTTTGCATCTGCACCAGCCAACTTGTGCCAGCAGTCTACATCAGCTGTGTTGTTCTCGTTACCTTGAGGACTTTTCTATTTTTTACCTAAGGATTATGTTATACAGGAACTTACAAGAAGAAACAAGAAGAAAGCCTAAGGATTGTAATACAGGAAGTTATAAGAAGAAACAATAGGAAAAGATAAGAAAAGAAGAAATGTATTAATATTGGAATTAGTCTCATAGGTTGCCATATTTTTCGCCCCATAGGACGCACTTTTTCCCCTCCAAAAATGAAGGGGAAATGTGCCTGCGTCCTATGGGAGCTTCGCCCCCCGGCTCCCGGTGGCCGCGCAGAGCTGCGCTGATCCCGGGACGGCAGGCAGCTCTGCGCGGCCACCAGGAGCGGGGCGGAGCTTAGCGCCCCGCTCTGGATGGCTGCGCAGAGCTGCGCTGATCACGGGACTGCAGGCAGCTCTGCGCAACCCTCGGAGCCGGTCTCCCGAGGGTTGCGCAGAGCTTCCTGAAGCCTGGAGAGCGAGAGGGGTCGGTGCGCACCGATGCCTCTCGCTCTCCAGGCTTCAGCGAAAGCCTGCATTCGCCCCATAGGACGCAGGCACATTTCCCCTTCATTTTTGGTGGGGAAAAAGTGCGTCCTATGGGGCGAAAAATACGGTAACCGATAAAATGTTTACAGTTATTATTATTCAGCCTGTTGCGCTTTGTGTATTGCTTCTGTTTTCATCATGGCTACTTTATCTTAGAATTCCCAGTCCTGTGCAGGGATAGGAGAGAAATTTGATTAGGTTTGCATTTAAAGATCCATATCTTATTCACATTCTCTGAAACTGACATGTGAACCAAAAAACAGCCATCCATTGAAATTTGCACTTCCCCGAATTTTGCAATGGTGATTTCCACACAAAAACTGCATATACCAGAGGAAAGTGTACATGTAAATGCATGTGTAAGAGTGGCAGCGGAATACCAGAATGCACTGTGCAAAAATTGCTTTGCAAAAATGTGTATTTCAAGCAAAATTGCACACACCAAAAGTGCACATTAGAATAAATTTGCACTAAAATGCTGATGAATTTTCATGAGATCACCCAAAAGTGTGGTTGTGTGTGGGGGAGAGAAATCACAAAACTGGTGTGGAAATATGGTGAACCAAACTTCAGAATGGAAAAAGGAGAAACCGAGAGAAACCAAAAGGGACAGATTTGCCTTTCCCTACTCAGAGGTAAGCCCCACTGGGTTTGTCCTGGTTACTTTCAAATACAGATATAGAGGATTTCCCCCACCACCACTATAATAGACTAATTCAGCTCCTGTTCTGGAAAGTGAACAATGGCAATTCCCCACCCACTCCTGGCTTTAGTGTGTTACACACACAGCAGAAGCCTACCAATTTGTTCTCAGAAAACCACCTTTTCCTCAAGCCATACAACCAGGGTAAAAGAAAGAAAGTGTGCTTTTTATCAAATACAATACTGTCCCTTTAGATTCGTCAGAAACTGCATACAAAGAAGGAAGAAACCCATTAAAAAGCCTGGAGTCATAAGAAGGAAGTGTGCAGGAAGAAAGGCATTCTGATGGGATGAAAGAATGGTGCCTTTTCAGGAGGTGTTGGGAGCTGCAGAAAATGAGGTTGAGGCTGCAGGTTCCCCACCTGTGCTATGATAGCGGACCTGAAATACATTGGCATTTGGTTCAGGACATAAGAGGGGTGGAGAGCGCTTCTTTATTCTTAAGGGTTTGGGAAGTCAAGCTACAATGACAGCCATTAGCTCAGATAGGTTCAAAATGTATTAGACAAATTGATGAAGGGTAGGTCGAGAAGTTAGCCAAAAGAGCAAAATGCCTGCTCCTAAATTTACATCATTTATGAACGAGTTAAGAAACACAGGTCCCATGACTGACCTTGGGGGACTTACCTTCCTACATCTCTCAATTCAGAGAACTGTCCATCCGGCCCTACTCTCTGCTTCCTACAACTTAATCTATTCCTGGTCCACGATAGGTCCTCTCCTGTTATTCCCTGCCTGCTAAGCTTACTCGGGAGTCTTTGGTGAGGGACCTTGTTGAAAGCTTTCTGAAACTCCAAGTTCACGAGGGACCCACCCACACCCTGGCTTAATGTGGATTGTGAACATCTTGTGCCTTCTTTAACCACCACCTATCCATGTGGTGTCCTTCACCTACTGTTGTCCCATACTTTCTTCTCCCTAAAACTGGCAATTCCCTATACTTTGAAAATTGGAGTAGGAGAGATAGGTTTTTCAGGTGGGGTTAGGCATTCCTTACTGTCTGCTTGCAGAGCTTTTATTTTTGCAAGAGTTTGTGTTCCTTTTTGTTCTCTTCAGGTGGACAAGGCTTCCATTTTTTTGAATGACACATTCTTGCCTCTAATAGTTTCTTTGACCTGCTGAATAACCACACTGCTATCCTCTTGGCCCTCATAGTAGCGTTCACACTCTGCTTGAACTTCTAATACTGTGTTTTTTAAAAACTCCCAAGCATTTCAGAGTGACTTTGACTCTCTTGACTTTTCCTTTCAACTTCCTTTTTACCAATCTCCTCATTTTGGGGAACTTTCCTCTTTTAAAAAAATAAAAATAAAAATCAAATGGTCCTGTGTTAGATTTTCTTTATAATTGGCCATTTATGTGTATATCGAATTTAACAGCACTGTGGTAACTGCTCTCAGTTGGCTCGACAACACTTACAACTCGCACCACATCCTGGGCGCTATTCAAGGAGCCATGCCAATCCCCATGACAAAGTCAGAAATCCGTAGTTTGGCACTACTTCATTCGGACCAACCAAAATGTCACAAAATAGCAAGCATTCAAGTTATAGACAGCATAGAAACATACAGTTGGAAGTGACAACAAGGATCATCTAGTCCTGGGTTTCCTAAAGCTGGGCCTCCAGCCATTTTTGATCTGCAACTCCCATCATCCCTAAATAGCAGGGCCAGTGGACAGGGATGATGGGAACTGTAGTCTAAAATAGCTGGAGGCCCAAGTTTGGGAAACCCTGATCTAGTCCAACCCCCTGCAATGAAGGAATATTTCACCCAATGTGGGGCTTGAACCCACAGCTCTGAGATTAAGAGTCTTGTGCTCTCCTGACAGAGCTACATGCTCAGGACAACACACAAAGAAAGGTCCCACTTAATTTTTTCACTCATCTGTTTATCATGAAAGCACAACCTTAGTGGGTAACCCCTCCCCCTCCATTCAAGGGAGGATGGCATTTTAATAAAATATATTTTTAAAAGGCACTACATAAAACTAAAATGACAGGTATGGTATTTATTGGATGTTTCTATTATTTGCACAATTGTCTCTATTTTTAAAATACTACACACATAGTGCAAAGAGTTTAGCAGTTGCCTGGGAAAAATAATAATTGAAGTCTGTCTGCCATCCATTTAGAATTAGCTCCTCCGGTTTGTTCAGTTCATGGATAAATGGAGCTAGCAAATCTTATCCATTCAGGTCATGGAGATGAGGAAATAGCCTGACTGATGTGAGGAAACGGGGGCTTATATTCTGATGGGCTTTAAACTGAAATAGCACAATTTGAAGTCAATTAAGGCACACAGCTTCTCTGCTGTATAATAGAAAGGAAGTCATTTTAATAAAATTAGCGCTGGAAAAAGAGAGGAGAGGATTATGGCAAGGGCTCTGCAGTGGAGTTCAACAATGACAGGAAGCTGTACTGCTAAGGGGAGCAAGACTGCCGAAAGGATAGACATCAGGCACGTTCCCAGCTTGACTTCTGGGACACATATATGGTGCAGATTAGAAGTAGGCCGGAATCAGCTTGACTGTCATTGTTGCTCCACAAAGGAACCCTGGCTTTATCGTTGAATCCGCCTCCTCAATCTGTCATTAAGTCAAGATGCTTCTCTCTGTAGAGTAGTGCGAAAGCCCAGTTCTTCTTCTAAGAGTGTGGAATGTAAGCAGGACTCATCTACACCAGCGTCCTGTTCTCACAGTAGCCAACTAGTATAGTTATTTAATTCACTGAAATTGTAAGTGCTTGCATGCATTACTATGTGTTTTAATTTTTACTGGTTGGTAACGGAATGCTAGGGAGTTCTCTAGTAGTTCTCATGTGATTGGCTAATGTTGGCTCACATAGGAGGTATCTCGCGAAGGAGAGACTCCATTTTATGTGAGATGACTTTTAAGATGACTGTGTTTTGGAATCCACTGTGAACACTGCTAATTTCAATAGAGTGTTGGAGTGCTTCCTCTCTACTTGAAAGAAAGAGAGCAAGATTGCAGAAAAAGGTAAAAGTGGAAATGTCTCCTAGGAGCTGCAAGGCATGGCCTAATTGTGATACAGAAGGCTCTGGAAAAAGAGGAAAATACAGTTGTTTGGAAGAGACTGTAAACCCATGCTTGGAGAAACATGTGACTGCAATTATCATGTTTTGATTCATCTATAAGTTTCTGCAAGTAAAGTTTTTGAATGTTAAAATATAGACATTGGTTTAATTTCCAAAGAAGGGTGTCAGTCATGTATATGAATTGAGCTTCTTTGCTGCGATTTTGCTACCCTTACCTCAACAACTAGATGCTGGCAGGAAGCCCACAAGCCAAACCTGAATGCAACAGCACTCTCTGTACCTGAACTTCACAGCAACTGGTGTTCAGAAGCACACTGCCTCTTGACAGTGGAGATCAAATGGGTTTGCATTAACCAGAGAAGACCTTCAGGTCAGAGGCTATGGCTTTCAAGCAAATGTGAGCCCTGACACCTCTCAGTTAAACACTAATGGGTGTGTAAGAGTGAAGGCGAGATTGTGATCAGAATGAGGCAGTGAAAACAAGCTCCTTCCTGACATTGGTACATGTAGGTCTTGGCCCCCACCCTGCAAGCTATTTGGCTTCCAAGTTTTGCAAAACATTTTGCTCTCTGGCAATTAGTTGCTTGCAGCCTGGAGCCTCAAGATTCACATTTTAAGCCTGAAAATTAAATAGAACTATAGTCCAGTCCATTCTGTCAGTGACAATTGTGAGAGCTGAAAAGCAGGACATGATTAAAGAATGGTCCTCCTCACCGAGATAATATTTAGTTGCATATCTTGATCCATGGATCTGTGAATTAGGACATCAAATATACAACACTGGTAGAAAAAAAATTCTGATCTGACCTACATGATGAAAAGCTTTGGTTAGTAAAGTAGCACTCAATCCATTACAAGAAAGGGGGCCTGCTTTTGCTCAACATAAAGGAGATGGTTAATTAAGGTTTAAAATATTACATATTGATTTACAGATGTTCAAGCAGCAGGCATAAAGCTCTGTTGTGGGGATAGCAGCCATTGAAATATATATATAGCGAGAAAATTCTCTATGTAGAATTTAGTATTTACTTTTAATTAAAAATGTATGAAAGAAGGGTTAAAAATATTATGAAGTCTTTCAAATGGGCAGTTGGTTCCACCCTCTGAGGCCCCTACAAATGGAAACGGATACATTTTCGAGAAGCTTTATATTGCCTTTTGGTTTATTGAAGTGTCAAAGGGTTTATGAGCTCTTCAGCTCAAGTTCTGATTGTTTTACCCAACTGCTGTCACTTCTTATCACTATTGAAGGCAGGGATCGAAGTGAGGGACCCAGGAGAGAGATAGAAGCTCCCAAAAATGCAGAGTGGCTCCATGTATGTCACAAGCTTTGCTCACTCCAGGCCTAAAAGTGGATGCCAGTGGTTGGGAAACAAGGTTAAAACTCCTCAAGTCACATGTGTAACAATGGTCTGTTTTCTTGGTTATGTATGGTTACAGAAGTTGGGTGTCTCTGCCAGGTAGTGGCAAGAGTCCATGGGGTTCCATGCATTCAACCAGGGTCAGTGTTCCTTTGGAGAAATGAGGCATGGTAGAGTCTGTCGGAGCTTTCAGAAATGTGGATGGCCATCTGTCATGGATGCAGTGGTTGAGATTCCTGAATTGCAGGGGGATTGGCCTGGGGTCCCTTCCAACTCTACAGTTCTTTGATTCTATGATCCCGGTGATCAGGATGATTGTTTTTGGTCACGAGCTCTCATGGGAGCCAGCTGACTCACGCGAGAGCAACAAAAAATGATTGTCTTTTGGTCTGCTGCTATGGCGTGAGCCAGCTAACTCGCACCAGAGTCCCAGACAATAAAATAAAATAGGGACATTCCAGGATCTAATCAGAAGCTGGGATGTCTTCTGTAATTCAGAGATGTCTCACTCAAATTGGGACGGTTGAGGGGCATGTTACGGGAGATGTAAGGGATTGAACCTGGGATGTTCTGCAGGCAATTATGGTGCCAAATGATGGAACCATGGGTGGCTCTGACCACTTGTCCAAGCTGGCCAGCAGGGGTGCGGGGAGATGGAGATCTAGCCTGCTAGGCAAAATTTCCCCCCGCCCCTGACCTAGAGTGATTGCTGCTCTCATGCCAAAAAAATTTAACCTCCCCCATTTAAAGTTCTGTAGTGCTTTAAATTCAGTTTGTCTGTAGCCTTTTTACTGCATTTTACATTAAAATGTATATGTTTTAAAAAGTTACGTAGCTGAACTGCATAATACTGTCTAAAGGAGAGAGAATTTCAGTTTGCAAATATATATATTTGAGACTATAAAAACATGCACCCCGGCAGCCATTTTGCTGTTTTAAATTGTATAATTTAATTTCCCATGTAGCCTGTGTTTGTTTTCCAAAGGATTTCTCTCCCCCACCCCAGAAAACACACCACTACGCACCCGACAAATTCTCACAGTCCATTTTGCTTTGCTGATTTCCCCCAAGTATATACAATTTGCAGCACATACAATTCGCAATTGACTGTTTAAGGTTGATCTGATCCATTTCGGAACGTTCTGCAGGATATGCAGAATCACTTTATGCAAGGTGGGGGGAACGCGGCCTTTCTCACCGTCGTATCAGTTTATTAGGTTTTCAGAAACGTATTCGCTTTGCTATCAACAACAGTAAGTAGGAGAGAGGGAAGGGAAATGACAGAAAATCCATTTGACAGAGTAAATGGGCTCTCTCTACATGCATGTATATGAGCGAGAGAGTATATAGGGAAAGTAACCTTAGGAGTGCAAATAGAAGAGGCACCTTTTAGCATTAGAATGGCAAATCATAAAGATGATGTGCGCCGGAGACTTTATTATTTCATATCCAAAGCAAATAGAAAATTGACTTAAGCTTGAGAATCCAGCGACTTTGGATCTGAATGCAAAATTTAGTTGTAGCTACACGGTAAGTAAAAAATAATTCAAAGGGCAAGGCACTCATGTGACCCGGGCAAAGAGGATGCTTTGTAGAGAGAGAGAAAGGCAGAGTATGAAGTCAATATTTAAATCTTGAACGCCTGCGGTTATAAAGGGAAATTGTTTCAGCTTGGAAGTACTGCAAGCCCCATAAAGACGAGGCATTCAGAACAGTTGATTCAAAAAGATCATAATGCAGTGGTACCTTGGTATAAGAACAGCTTAGTTTATGAACAACTTGGATTAAGAATGCTGCAAACCCAGAAGTAGGTGTTTTGGTTTGTGAACTTTGCCTTGGAAGCAGAAAATGTTCCGTTTCCTGTTGAGTGTGCTCCGTTTGTAAACTGAGTCCCCCCACTGCTATGTGAAAGCACACCTTGGTTTAAGAACACTTTGGTTTAGGAACGGACTTCCGGAATGGATTAAGTTTGTAAACCAAGGTACCACTCTATACAAAAATGTGTATTACGTCTATAGTATTATGGGCTTACTAGTGAAGGCTGATAATTTCCAAGGCTGTCGACTATCACCTTGTTGGCTTTGCCATGAACGGAGAAAGAAGGAGTGGGTGGCCTTATGGGTCTTCTCCCTTTTCCTTCCAGCAGGCTAATATATTCATTATGACAAATGTGGTGGTTTTCTGCAGCCAACAAGACCACCTCTGTTCCAGACCAGGAAAGTGGTACCTTGGTTCTCAAACTTAATCTGTTCCAGAAGTCTGTTCCAAAACCAAAGTGTTCCAAAACCAAGGCGTGCTTTCCCATAGAAAGTAATGCAAAATGGATTAATCCGATCCAGACTTTTAAAAACAACCCTAAAACAGCAATTTAACATGAATCTTACTATCTAACAAGACCACTGATCCATAAAATGAAAGCAATCAATGTACTGTACTATAAAATAAATAAGGTAGTATTGCAGATGATTAAAAAAACAAATTCTTACCTGCACTGATGATAGTTATTGTTTGAATTGGGGGCTTTTATCCATTTCCGCAGTCACACAATCAGTCAATCAGTCATTAGCTGAACTGGGTTCCACACAGTCACAAAAACAAATTAACCGAAAAAGCCTCAAAAACGAAAAGGCAAAATAAATAGCAAAAATAAAAGCATCAAACTTAATCTGTTCTGGAAGTCCGTTTGACTTCTGAAATGTTCAAAAACCAAGGCGCAGCTTCTGATTGGTGCAGGTGCTCTGGAAACAATAGCTGACAGCCACATCAGACATTTGGCTTCCAAAAAAGTTCGAAAATTGGAACACTTACTTCCAGGTTTTCAGCATTTGGGAACCAAGGCGTTTGAATATCAAGGTACCACTGTAAATGTTCCTGACCTAAATACATTTTAGAGAGATCAGAAATGTACCAACTGACCCACTGTTACCTATTGTTGAGAGGAGACTTCCTTGGCTGGTGTGATATGGCTGGTTTCTCTCTTCTGAGTTGGGTAATGATGCGCAGGGGGCGAACCCTCTAATTACCTGCTCATGCCTCTAATTACCTGCTCAGGCTTGAGTCCTGACATTAGAGTACTAGCCAACCCTTAAGGCAGCGGTTCTCAACCTGTGGGTCCCCAGATGTTGTTGGACTACAACTCCCACCACCCTAGCTAGCAAGGCCAGAACTCAGGGATGATGGGAGTTGTAGTCCAACAACATCTGGAGACCCACAGGTTGAGAACCGCTGCCTTAAGGGGTTTATCGGAAAATAAGCAACCCATTTTCATTGGGTTGCTTCTAGCTTAAACCATGTCTGGGAGGTTTTCACTGGGCACAACGGCAACTTGTGGCAGCCTTTGGGAAACAAAAATGGTGGGGTAAACTCTCCCAGAGTATGTTGACTCACTCTGTTTTGGGACATGGTAGCGGAATTCCAAGAGGTAAGCCCTCACTAATTTCACTCCATTCCCCCCATCTGGGAACACAGGAAACTTCCTTATACTGAGTCACACCATTGGTCCAACCAGCTGAGTACTGTCAACACTAATTGGCAGAGACCCTCCTTCCCAACCGTACTTGGAGACACTGGGAGTCAAACCTGGGAACTTTAGCATGCAATGTGTGTTCTCCATCTCTGAGCTGTGGCCCCAGCTTCTTTGGCTGGAATCTCAGCTGTGCAGATTTGCATCTGCATAATTTGTGTGCCATGAACTGCTGTCGTGCTGCCACAGGGACCCGTTTTCTAGCTTCACTATGGACATGGTCCGGACTATTCACTCTTAATTGGGATATACTTTAAATGGGAAGAGAACAGAATAAGAAAACAGTAATGACGGAAGAGTCAATCAATGTTCGGGTCAGTGGGACGCGGGTGATGCCCACTGCTTCTGATGTGGACTCGTTGCACCAGCCTTCAGAAGAATGTATTTGTCTGTGTAAACACAAAGCAGCCCCCCCCCCAAAATATTGGTATGTGGGGAAGTTTCTTTGGCTATGAAAACGTTAGATTCTCGCCGACTGAGCCTTGGCCGATAATGAAGTATTCTGGGATGAACCTGCATCCCAAACTGACATTTTTGGAATGCTAAGTTTTGCATTTTGATGGTAATGCATTCTGAAAAGAGGGCAACACGGCTCATTTAATAATGTATACATCATTTACAGTTTGGAGAGTTAGCCAGCTTCGGGGTGATGAGACCTCTCCCAGCCAAATGGTTATCAATGTGGAGTTGTAACATTTTTAAACAGGGGGTAAAAAAAAGCCCCTACACACACCCACACCCACAACCCAACTGAATGATACACTCAAAATGATCCATGAAGAGGAAAGAGTATGTATTGCAGCATGGGAGAATATTTGTGCATTATTTAACAGCAATAATGTTTGAATTCATACATTATGCAAATATCTTTATAATCAGGGAGAATGAAAGAACTTGGACCGCTCTGGCCTCTTTAGATCTGTCATTAGCGACTTATTTGTGCATAACATTTAGTCTGACAAAACTGCCGCAGCCTGTCAGTTGAGAAGAAAGGTTATCATCAGAACTTAATGGTCCCACTAGAAAGAAAAGGTGACAAATCACAGGCTGTTACCTTGAGGCTGTCTTCTGCAAACATATCGGCAACAAGTGTTAAGGAGGGCTGGTGGTTCTGAGGCCCAATCCAGTTTTGAAACATCGAGGTTTCCTTTTGGGGGCTTCCGATACTTGCATGTAGCAGCTGCAGAAAATGTGTCTGAAAACGGGAGCTTGCCATAATAGGCTCCTATTAAAGTATCAGCAAACCTGTTCTGTAGCAGTCAAAGCAATCAGTCACTCTCCCAGTAAAACCACGAACGTTCACCTCTTGTCTCCTTCCAGAAATAACCCATTCTTTCCCATCTAAAAACATACCCATTCAGATCTTCAGCGTATTTTTTCTTAGTGTGCTATACAGTGGTACCTCGGGTTAAGAACTTAATTCGTTCCGGAGGTCCGTTCTTAACCTGAAACTGTTCTTAACCTGAAGCACCACTTTAGCTAATGGGGCCTCCTGCTGCTACCGCACCACCGGAGCACGATTTCTTGTTTTCATCCTGAAGCAAAGTTCTTAACCCGAAGTACTATTTCTGGGTTAGCGGAGTCTGTAACCTGAAGCGTATGTAACCTGAAGTGTATGTAACCCGAGGTACGACTGTATAGTGTTGTGAGTATTTGGCAGGGGGGCAACAGTTAGGTTGTATGTCTGAATCCTTTCTAATTCCTGAATCATAGAGTTGTAGAGTTGGAAGGGACTATGGGGGGTTATCTAGTCCAACCCGCTGCAAAGCAGGAATCTTTTGCCCAGTGTGGGGCTTGAACCCACGACCTTGAGATTAAGAGTCTCATGCTCTACCGACTGAGCTATTCCAACAGGGATTCAGTTGCTAGAATAGCCAGCCCAGGTTCCTGGTGAGGTAATAGCCTAAGTATGGGTTGTTAAGGGAGCAAAGGAATGGGCTCTGTGCCAGGGGACAAATGGGTAGGTGGGGACAAGTTAGAAAGACAAAAGCCCAAGTTGAGGTGTTTGTGGACTAGCATCTAGAAGCAGGAGGAAGCAGACTGCAATTATTTTCCTCCCAGAAAAGTTTTTCTCTTTCCTTTCCACTGATTTGGCTGTGTCATTTTGTCTTTCCACATCTATAAGGTAAAGGTAAAGGGACCCCTGACCATTAGGTCCAGTCGTGGCCGACTCTGGGGTTGTGGCGCTCATCTCGCTTTATTGGCTGAGGCAGCCGGTGTGCATCTTCTGGGTCATGTGGCCAGCATGACTAAGCCGCTTCTGGCGAACCAGAGCAGCGCCGGAGTGATACCCATTTATCTACTTGCACTTTGATGTGCTTTTGAACTGCTAGGTTGGTAGGAGCTGGGACGGGAGCTCACCCCGTTGCAGGGATTCGAACCGCCAACCTTCTGATTGGCAAGCCCTAGGCTCTGTGGTTTAACCCACAGCGCCACCCACGTCCCAGTAAATCCCACTGTGTCCAATAGTGCTTACTTCCTAGTAAGTGTGTTTAGGACAGGGGTCGGCAAACTTTTTCAGCAGGGGGCTGGTCCACTGTCCCTCACACCTTATGGGGGGCCAGACTATATTTTGAAGGGGGGAAAATGAATGAATTCCTATGCCTCACAAATAACCCAAAGATGCATTTTAAATAATAGCACACATTCTGCTCATGTAAAAACACCAGGCAGGCCCCACAAATAACTCAGATATGCATTGTTAATAAAAGGACACATTCTACTCATGTAAAAACACACTGATTCCTGGACCGTTTATGGGCCAGATTTAGACGGCGATTGGGCCAGATCCGGGCCCCGGGCCTTAATTTGCCTACCCATGGTTTAGGATGTGGGCTTATTCACTTTATGAGGCTGTCCATGGAAAGAGAACTCACTAGGTGAATATTTTTTACCCTTTTTAAAGTCTGCAACCCTTATAAATACTTACCCAGGAGTGAGCCCCATTGAACTCAGTGGTACTTACTTCTGAGTAAGCATGCTACTAATAAGTTTGCCAAAATGAAAGCAAAGTAGTCATTCAAGTAGTATTAAATGAGTCATTAATTATTGTAATAGGGGAATTTTGTTTGAATTATGCTAATGTTCGATAATTTCTGCTCTTAATTTTAGTAGATGTAAATAATGTTTATTTGATACTATGTTGATTCGTAATTCCTCGAGACGGGCAAGAGATTCATTCTGCATTCCATTAAAGGAGGTTGGATAAGGCAGATACATTCATTAATAACCACAAATGCTGATTCACCAGATGGGCAAACTATTCACATAACTAATGAATCATCGGTCAGGGTTCCTAGGTAATATATCACCATTAAATACTACAAATTGAACTATATAAAAATATATATTGTGTTGATATTTCATATACTCAAAAGAGGATCTGCCAACCTTTTCTGACCACAGGGCACATTTCAAATTTGGGGAGAGCACTCGGAGCGCCACTCACAAAATATTTGCTGGGGAGGGTTGTGTGTATATTGCATAACACAAAATGGCTGCCATGGAGAGCATGGCAAAACAAAAAACTAGAAAGACAGTCACTCCCAACGACATTATATTTATTAGGGGAAGTCAGCCACATCCTGCTAGCTCTAATTGTCCTTGCTCTTCCTTTCCAGTGAATCTTTTTAAACAATGTTCGGAAGTTTTAATTGGTAAATCGGCTCACCCACAAACATTCACAAGTCAGTAGGGCTTATTTCTGAATACATGTCTATTCAGAAGGGACCCCCACAGCAACCTAAGGGCCTATTTATACTATCAAGTAGCAATTGATTTTCTGGGCTGCACTACTTAAATTCAGCAGTATGTATGTATGTATGTATGTATGTATGTATGTGTGTGTATATATATCCCTGCATACAGAAAACAAGCATGCCAAGGGAGAAATGCTCAGCCTTCCTTCCTGATACACACCATTTTTAAATGCAGGCAGATTCCCCCCTTTTCTTTCTAGTGGGGTTTTGTGCTTTGAAGGGAGGATATTCTACTTTGCCCACAGCCCAGTGCCATTTTGTTACTACTAGTGAAAGTCTCTGAAAAGTCACAGGCCTCGTTTCCTGTTAGCCATCTCTCTTCTGAATTCTTACCATGTCAGTCATTGCTCTAGAGCAGTGATGGCCAAACTTGGCCCTCCAGCTGTTTTGGGACTACAATTCCCATGATCCCTGACCACTGGTTCTGTTAGCTAGGGATGATGGGAGTTGTAGACCCAAAACAGCTGGAGAGCCAAGTTTGGCCATCACTGCTCTAGAGGAATGTCAGACCTATGTTGAGCTACAATGCCCATCATCCCTGGCCATTGGTCATGCTAGCAAGTGTCGGTGAGCATTGGAGTCCCAGGAACACATGGGGTCCCAGGAACTTACATATGCTGTGATGTTTTGGATGCCATCATAATGATCCACGATTTTTAGACGCAGACCTTATTGAACACTTTGTATGAAATGACATCTCTGTGGCATCTTATAAACATACAGTGATGTTTCTTCTGGGAGTCTGTAACTAATTTGGAGCCTGATGAAATAGATATTTCAAACATCTTTAATGTGCTTCAGCTTCGACTGAAGTGTGTTTGGGATTATTTCATCAGATTTCCTGTTGTATAACTGGTTTAGTGGTACGGCGGCTCTGAACTCACTGCCAGTTCCTTTGGGATTTAATAAGCAAGACTCTTTTTCTTTAACAGAGCTTTGTGTGTTGTGTAAACACTGTCGCCTCCAACACAGCAATGCAGAATTGCAATCCTTCCAAGTGTCCCTATTTTCCAGGGACAGTCCCTAATTTACAGAAGCCATCCCAATTTCTGATTTGATCCTAGAATGCCCTGCTTTTCCTTAGGACGTCCCTATTTTTATCAGAGAAATGTTGGAGGGTGTGGAATTATTTGACTTCTGAGCCAAGGAGATAAATAACTATACAAATCTTTGGAAAACATCTGAAGGCAGCCCTGCAAAAGGAAGTTTTTAAAAAATAATAATAATTTTATTTTTATTTTATGTTGGAAGCTTCCCAGAATGGCTGGGGCATCCCAGCCAGATTGATGGGGTACTACTACTACTACTACTACTACTACTACTACTACTACTACATAGGATGTCCCTATTTTCACCAGAGAAATGTTAAAGGGTATGGAGTTGCTAGCTGTTAACAGATTCTTTAAAAAATATTCTTTTAAAATGCCTTTTAAAAAGAAAATAGCACTGAATATAGTTGCCATAATAAATGCACATATTTGATGATATTCTTTTCTTATCTGATAAGCAAGAAAAGGTCAGCCTGACGTTAAATTGGCTACTGAGCGAAAGATCAGAGTGTAAATGGAATCTTGAAAGTTGGTAAGCAGGAGTGTGATAGTGTAAATAATGTATTAATTATTGACAGCACGGGGACAGGAAATCCCTCTCCTGTCCCAACAGCTTTGTTTTTCTTTGACTGACAGCGTTTAAGGTGTGTTAATTAAAGGGGCCTCCCCCACTCTGAATGGGTATGATCCTGCAAAGAGGAAGGATGTTTAAGCCCACTGATGTGGTCCCAAAAGAACACAGAACAATATGTTTGGCTGCGGAAGTTGGCAGAAGGAGGCATACAAGGCACCATCCAGCCATCTTAGGGACTCTGGATTTGTGCAGTTTACTCCTTAGCTTTTTCTTCTCCCGAAAATATCCCACAAAGCAGCAGAGGTTTAGGACCAGAGTTTTCCTTCTGCTAGATGGGCTACCTTCCCAGGTTGACAAGCCCCATCTGCCCCTCACTTCCCCCTACAGCATGTACAGGAAATTGCCTTCTTGACCAGTGGATTCACTATTGTTCTCGTCCTAGAGCAGGCATAGGCAAACTCCAGCCCTCCAGATGTTTGGGACTACAATTCCCATCATCCCTGACCACTGGTCCTGTTAGCTAGGGATGATGGGAATTGTAGTCCCAAACATCTGGAGGGCCGGAGTTTGCCTATGCCTGTCCCAGAGACTGTCTTTGCATGCAGGGAAAATCCCTAACTCACCAAGGGTTTGAGACCCACTGGCTACTCTCACCTGGTTTAGCCAGCTAGTCGAAGCCATTCCCAGGGTGTGGCTGCTGTCGCATGCTGACAGCTTCTAGGAGCCACAGGTGAGAGTTGAGTTCAGGATGGGGACCAAACATGGACAAACCACCCCAGAAGGAGCATGATGTGTACCCCATCCCCTAACACCCAATGCACCTATATGGGACCACAGTGACTTAGCTTGGGTCAGGGTGGACAACCTTGGCATTAGGTGACCCATTTTTCCTTTGTAATAGGTGCTGACTTCAGACCCAGTGGGAATGCACTTTAGAGCTCTCAGTGGGAAACGACCCAGGATCATTGTGTTAGAATTCCTGTTCCGTGATTGCAGTCATGGGATTGTTGTCTTTCACATGACGATGTATGTTTTGACTCCACAGAGTGGGAAGTGATGGAGACAGGATGTTTGCGTTACTGTGTTCCATGAAGTGGGACTATTATCCTTTGTTCTTTCTCTTTGCTGTCTGATGCTAGAGAGAGAGCATCAGACAGCAAAGTGCTCCGTGTGTGTTTATATGTAAATAAAGTAGATTAGCCAAAATGCTGATTTGCTGAGGTCTGTTACGTAAGCTGCAAAGACTCTGCGGATCCCTAAGTGTGCCGGTGTCGGTTGGCATCAGTCGCTGTGATGTTTGGGCAGAAGAAAGCTTTTGAAGCTCCTGAATGAAAGACCAGGAGGGAGAGAACATGCCAGTCAGGCATGTTTCTCTGCCAGGGTCCTATTCGAGTGCAGGATGAGATCCTGACACATTGATCTCAGCAGGCTTGGCGATGAGCAATTGAAAACACAACTTAAGGCTCCCAATTGTGCACTGACAGCCATGCTTCTACTTGCCCCATGCCTGATGTTTCTTGGGTGGGTATGGTTTTGGAGAAACAGCCTTGTGGGCCAAGTTGATACCTAGGCTAAGCCTAATTGTGCCCATAGGCCAGACACTCCCCATCCTTGCTATATATTCCCAAGGAAGGACTGACCTGGGCCACTGTGTCTCATCAGCAGAGAATTCTGCACCTTGAAAAAGGAATGCCTTATCTCTTCTCCTTTCATAAATTGAACCTAATCCAAATTAATGTACATGCAAGATTTAGGCTCATTGCTGCTATTGTTTAATGAGATGCATGTGAAGGATCTTATTAACCCGGACACCCAATTCTCTCATGCTCTGTGATGTAGAATATCTTCATACAGACTAAACGGTGCTGCTTTTAATGGGGCTAATAACAATGCATATAGCTGCTACATCATGAAAGTAAACACCCACTGAACTCAGCACCTCAAAGATAGGTATTTGTCAATGCACCCAGAACTGGGAAATTAATTGCCAGTATTTCTATTCCATTATGAAACAAAACAAAAGTGGATTTTTGTTTTTGTTTTGTTTTTTCATTTAAAAGTGCGAATGACTGACTGGAGCAGAGAGGAATCTGTCAGAGGAGGGTGGCAAGGGGTTGGGGGCCAGTACACAGGAACTAGGGACGCGGGTGGTGCTGTGGGTTAAACCACAGAGCCTAGGACTTGCTGATCAGAAGGTTGGCGGTTCGAATCCCTGCAACAGGGTGAGCTCCCGTTGCTCGGTCCCTGCTCCTGTCAACCTAGCAGTTCGAAAGCATCCCAAAGTGCAAGTAGATAAATAGGTACTGCTCCGGCGGGAAGGTAAACGGCGTTTCTGTGCACTGCTCTGGTTCGTCAGAAGCGACTTAGTCATGCTGGCCACATGACCCGGAAGCTATACACCGGCTCCCTCGGCCAATAAAGCGAGATGAGCGCCACAACCCCAGAGTCGGCCATGACTGGACCTAATGGTCAGGGGTTCCTTTACCTTTACACAGGAACCAGAGCAGAGGCCTAGGGAGAAGCAGGAGGGGTGGTCTAGGAGGCTGAGGCAAGCAAGGCCCCATAGCCCAGCTCCCTAGCTGGCCAGGTGGGGCTGGCTATCTCTGGGAGGAGGGGTGTGATTTCTCAGCTGGAGCAGACTAGGAACAGGTGAGGGTCACTTGCCTCATCAAGCCCAGGTGCTGCAATCAGCAGGCAAAACAGCAAAGGGAAGCAAAGCTAAAGGGCTGTGTTTGCTCAACTGTCCACATCGACAGACCTTGATTTGGCTGTTCCTGGACTGTGCTTCAGGTTTGACTCTGCACTGTACCCTGACTGCTGGACTTCAGACCTGGCTACTTGGATTGACCCTGGACTGCATTTCCTCACCTTTGGACTTTGCTTGTGTGGATTGACTTTGAATTTTGGACTTGACTTGCTGCAAGGTAGGCCAGGGGTTCAGGACAGAGGTGTTTATTTTGCATTGCTTGAAAACCTATCTTTCATTGGGTTTTCTGCCATTTTTAAAGCTACTTTTAGCTACTTTATGGTATATTTGTAAATTGTCTTGAAATGCATGCAAAAGGCGACTCTTTAATAATGGCGACAATAATAATTAATATACCTGGGTTTGGTGCCCACTGATATTTACTTCTTTCCATTTTGGTATGTGGTGTGGGCCTCTTTTTGGTTGAATGAAACCATCCTATTGCAAGCGAATTTACCCTTATATGATATATGCTCGGAAGGCCTTCACCTCCTGATATTGCTGTATTATTCCTCTCATCACTGTCCATGCTGTCTGGGGCTCTTAGGGGCTGAAATCCCAATTATGCCTAGAGGGCACCAGACTGACAAAGACTTTACTTGCATTGTAGTGATGATTCAGGATGGGGGTAGGATCAGAACCTAGGGAGCATTGGATCATTCATCGTGGTTGATTTTTGGTGTACTATTTACTAGATGCTCAGTTTTGGATTTGGCTAATCCAGTCCAAAACCTGTTATTTGCAACTGCCAATGCTTTTAGTGGAAGGTTTGACTTCTGGTCACTAGAAATCCACTGCTATTTGCAGAACCTGTGCATCAAAAACATTTTTTTTTTTATTACCAAATGCCATTGTGGCTGGATATATTAATTTCTCTGCCTTTACTTCCTAATATAACTTTGTCAGAACGAGGCTTCCTGCACTCTTAAGCCAGTCGCCATGGCAACTGCATTGTTCACCTGCGATCGGCAGGCACAAGCTGTTGGAACCTGAGAGCTAGCCAGGATGAGTCACGCTTCTCTCCCATTGATGGTGGAACAGGTGTGCTTCCTATGCATCTGCAGAATGTGCGGGAGCCTATAGCATAAGGGGAATGCACTTCCCCTTATGCCGATAGCATGTTGACGGTGCCTTGGCTTCTCTACAAATGCAGGATTCTCAAAATATAAGGGGAACTGAAGGCACTGAGGAAGTTGCAAGCAAGAGAGGTGGAACTGTGTTTGTGTGGAGAAGGTGGATGGAGACTAGTTGTTCTCCCTCTGTCATAACACTAGAACCCTGGGTCATGCAATGAAGCTGAATTTTGGGAGACAAAGGGGCAGGGGAAAAGAAGTATTTCTTTGCACAGCCCATGGTTACAGCAGATGTACTGCTGGCCACCAACGTAGGTGGTTTTGAGAGAGAATCGGGAAACTTCATGGAAGAAAAAGCTACTGGTCAAGATGGTTGTTGTCCTGCCTCTACTATTTGAGACCTTTAAGGATTGAAACACCTGTTGCTGTGGATCACAAGTGGGAAAGTGCTGCTTTGCTCATGTCCTCCTCCTGTGTGTCTGTTATGTACTAAGCTTGGATCCTAGAACAATAGGCAAGTAGGATCCTAGAATGCAACAACTGCTTGGCTTGCAGGAAAAGACCAATCAGGATCCAGGGGGAAGTTAATCAGCCTATTAGGCTGGTAGGATCGTAGAATGCAACAACTGATTGGCCTGCAGGAAAAGACCAATCAGGCTCCAGGAGGGAAGCCGAATCAGCCAATCAGATGGGACTCATTGTGTAAATAATGTATATAAAAGCCTGAGTTTGGGGGGCAATTCAATCACTGTTTTACAAGCTGCAATAAAGAGCATGAAATCAGTACAAGACTCCGAGTACCGTATTTTTCGCTCTATAACACGCACCCGACCATAACACGCACGTAGTTTTTTGAGGAGGAAAATCCGTAGGCATGCCACCCGTAGGCATTCCCTCCATAACATGCAGAGACATTTCCCCTTACTTTCTAGCAGGAAAAAAGTGAGTGTTATGGTGCAAAAAAATACGGTATATTTCAGTGTCCCAAACAGGCATCTGGTTAGTCACTATGAGAACAGGATACTGGACTGGATGTCCCTTCGCCCTCATCCAGCTGGGTTCTTTGTATGTTCTTATGTAAACTGTCTCATGATTTCTCTCCATGAATCCCTGCTTTTGTGATCGGCTCAGAATTAAAGCACAGTCTTGTTGCATTTGCTTAACAGAATAGCTGCTAGAGAAAGGATGGGTTAACCTCAGGCTCGGAGGTCAAATGTGGAAGCCCATTCAGGAATGCCATTATGTGCCCTTGACCAGGGACACAACTTGCCTTGCAAAATTACCAGATCTCTGGTGCTTTTCATGTCCAAGTTCTGAAATCTATTCAACGGATTACAGCCGTTGCTTTGAGCTGGGCCACATTCTCACAATTCATTGAAAGCAGTAGTTTGTTCAGGCTGCTGAGAGTAGTTATGAGACCCTTCTTCCTCTCACAGGGCTACAATTTCCAGAGTTCCCTGTGAAAAGGGATTGATTGATTGATAAATTACCCACCCCTAAAATAAACCCAATTCTGTGTGTGCGAATAACCTCCCTGCTACAACATTTAATTACAATTTTAATGGCGTGCTAGACACAACACTAAACCCCTGGGCCACCCAAATGGAATTCAGACCTTTGTGTATCCCATAGCTTGCAATGAAATACAACTCGCCAATAAGAAACAAATGCTCACATTTGGCAAAAATGTGAAATTTATTTCCCGGAGCCGTTATTGAGATTATTACACAGGGACATGCCCCCATGCTGCTAAAAGCAGAAGAGTGACAGCTATCTACCTGCACTGGATATTTCGAGGTGAAAAAACTTCAAAGTGGAATGTTTCTGCTAGCACTAAAAGATAATTAGTGCTAGCAAAATATGAATGGGTCCCCCACACCTATATTATGCTGGTTAGCTTCCTTGCCGTTATGTTGCTGCCTTTGCTCTTACAAACTCCCCCCTCCCCGTGCTTAGCTTGACATTGTGAATTCTTGACTACAGGTCAAGCAAAGAGGAGAGACAGAATGATCTATGATGGAAAGATGTTCAAAACTGATTGCTACAGGTTGCTCTGAAAATGTAGCACCCTGTCCTTGACATGAAATACTTTCCCCCTCCTTGCTTTTATTATAGTTCTCATTTCAGTGTCACTGTTTACACTTCTGATGCAAGCCTTCACCTCCATGTTCATTCTGGGAGTGGAGAGGCAAAGCCCTTTTCTTTTGTATTATTTTAATAAAGGAAAAGCGGGAGCTGGGTGACTCATCCGAAAAGCTGCCGTCGAGTGAGCTCCCTGGCCTTGTAGATAACTTCGGCTGAAAAGGAAAGCTGGGATATTAGTGGTTAAAAGAGTGGGTAGAGAACCCTGAGAGCTAGCTTCTCCCTCTCCCTCCCTACCACTCTTTGTGTCAAGGTGGTCTCCCTGGCAGGGTATGGAGGTTGTCCCATTAACGTCAATGTCAGTGCTTTCGATTCCAAGGACATTTATTTGGAAGCCAGTTCTACTGAAGTCAAGAACATGAGTGGGGTGTGAATGTGCCCATAAACAAGCCAATGGTGTGAAGTGCTGCAAAACCTCCCACCAGAATTTTGCAGCCAGAAAAGACTAGCCTGTATTATGATGGAGAATGGCCGTAGCTCCATGATACCTTTCTATGCCCAGTTTCAATCCCTGGCATTTCCCTTAGCTGGGCTGAGGCTAGTGTTAGTTTCTGTTTGCCACTGAGCAGCTGCTTAGAGTCACAAGGCTCTGTTTACATTCCAGAGATAGTCCAGGCTGTTGGAAGTCTCACGGGAATGGGAGACGGATGTGACGTTACTGGTTTCCTGTTCCTTTGTTGTTTGGTTGCTCTCTGCTCTCATAGAGAGAGGATGTATTTTCCTTAGCTGTCTGTGTAGCTTAGTAATAAAGCATAGCATGTAGACATAAATCTCATCACTTCCGCGTGCTGTTTTGGATTCTCTGCTGAATGGGATGTGCCTGAGGCCTTATCAGAGGCTCAGGTCGTCAATCACGTCAGAGGGCGATTCCGGAAGATGAGCTTTATCAGCTTGGCTGAGCGGAGATCTCGACAGCTAGTGCCTCAGGCAGTGGAAGCCCACGAGGCAGCAGCACCACAGGTGCAGGTGAATTAGGCTGAGATCTCACCCCAAATTGGCACTCATGCTGGCACCGCTTCTCCAGCAGCAGCAGAGGTGGCAGGGCAGGTGGCTGGCAGGGGTGACAACTTGAATAAAATATTGAGGGTGTTTGGGTAAGCCGCACACATCACAAGACATGGTGCATGAAGACCATTTGAATGCCATCAACTTTGGGGGCCCTGCCCCCTCAAATATTTTATTGGGGGAGTGAAGGGACCTTGGCCCTATGAGTTGTCTGGCACTTTCTGTTTCACCTCAAATGGCAAACGGGGACAAACTGTCCCTGTCTCTAGGTAGGGCTGGGAATGTCCCCTGCCTGAAACCCTAATGAAAACCCAGTGTAAACAATACTGAGTCAGATGCACCCCTAAGTATAAAACAACTTCCTGTCTGTTTTAAGGTTTCTCCTGTCCCCTATGGTCCTTTAATCCCCACACCCAGCACTGTATTTTTCACAGCACACATGTATGGTGGTCAACAAAAGAGGTTTAAAGACAGTCTCAAGGTAAAGCTAAAAAAATGTAGTATAAACCCCAACAATTGGGAAACACTGGCCTGCAAGCGCTCCAGTTGGAGAACAGCCTTTACCAAAGGTGTCATGGGCTTTGAAGACATTCAAACTCAGGACGCAAGGGAGAAACATGCTAAGAGGAAGGCACACTTGGCAAATCCACACCGTGATCAACTCCCGCCCGGAAACCAATGTCCCCACTGTGGAAGGACGTGTGGATCCAGAATTGGCCTCCACAGTCACATATGGACTCATTGTTAAAACCGTGTTTTTGGAAGACAATCTTACTCGGCTTCGAGTGATCGCCAAAGAAGAAAGAAAATGTATGTGCCTTCATTGTCCTCAATCCAGAGCTCCTGCAGAGTCCCTGCACAAGTATGCTGTACCAGTCACTTTCCTGAGAGCCAGTGTGCTGTAGCAGTTACAGTGCTGGGCTAGGATCAGGGAGAACCAGGTTCAAATTCCCCCTCCCCTCCCCCAAAGATGGCTTTGCATATCTTCTGGAAAACCTGGGGTTCCTCTGAGCCTGCTGATACCTCCCACTTGTGTGTGGACATTGCAGTTGGGCTGCCAAGGGATCCACACTCGGAGAATGAATGTGCCACTGGTATATATAGGATGAGCAGCTGCAGAAGAAAGTTCAATGTCAATTTCCATCCCGCATATGCATCTATCTAGCTTTCTAGGACTGTGGCCAATGGGGTTTCTGCCAGCGTGGTTTCTAGTAGTAAAGGGGATTATTTCAATCCATTCAATTCATTTTTTATTTTTTTTGCAAGGTGAGAGGAATCTAGGGAGTGCTCTCTATTGACCAAGTATCTTCAGTTAGCGAACTATTTCATATTGCCAATGCAGATCTTCGCCGTTTCCCTATTAAAACGAACCGGAGCTCCGGCAAAGTGAAATTCCAGCTTGTTGATCCTGTCAAACCTGCTTCTGATATACGGCAGGAAAGATGAGCCCTGATAAGAGCAGGTGAACTTGTTCATCCGAAAGTCAGCTTTAAAATTAAAACCGGGTGAGTGGCGGCAACATATTCTTCCTGACCCCATGCCAGGCAAAAGGGAAGGAAGGAAATCTCTGCTGCCTTCAATGGCTGTAATGAAAGCTGAATTGCTCCCCCACTCTTTGAATGCCCTAAAATAATTTATTGGTTAATTTTATGCCTCTTATTTTGACCGTGAAAGCAAGGCATCCCTCCCACCCCTCTGTCATACCATTAATAGGGTCAGTCTGTGTGCTGCTGGTGGTTACCATGCCTTCAGTTGTGTGGAATCCTAACAACCATTATAATTTGTTTCTAAACAGATCAAGAGCTATTTACCAGCTCAATGTTTTGTGCACAGCTGGGTGCCTGGCAAATGTCCAATACCCATTAACATTTAAAAAATTAGTCCCATAATGCATCTTTTCTATGGCTTGAGGAGTATACACACTGACACATGTTGGGAACCAATTAGACTTGCACCACCATTATGCTGGCTGCATTCAATGTCTCTGTAAATGAGGGCTAATTTAGTTGCCAGAATGGTCTATCTTGAAGGCACACAAATGACCTTCGGCTTCCAGGGGGCTAAAAGAACACACAAGGGGGGGGGGCAAGAATGCTCATTCCCTCCCCCCAATTCCTCTTCGGAAGCAGAAGCGTGGGTGCACTTGGTGGGCTGATCACTGCACATTAGCCAGAAGCCCATCAAATGTTGGAAATGTCTGCTGTGGTCATAAAGAGGGGCTGTCAGTGAGTAGATCAGTCAGCCCTAGCTTCCTAGTGGATTTCCCAACTTTTCTTTTGCTTGGCTCCCTGATTCCTTTCTCTGGTCTGCAATGTTGCCATCAGTCTGTTGACAATGGAGTGTGCCTCTGGGTGTGAAATCAAACTGCTGGAGAATCACAGCACCTGCTGTGGCTGCAGAAACTGGTAACTGGCAACTACTGCCTCCTGTGTTGTTTTTGCTGCATTAGCAGCATCAGAGAAACCTCTCTGGGGCACAGGCCTGCACAGTGCATGGAGGTCCTGGGCTGCCCAGACTCTCGGCCTTGCTGATGAGGTCCAAAGGAAAGCAGAGCCAGTGCCAGATTTACGTATAAGCTAAACAAGCTATAGCTTAGGGCTCCACTGTCTTAGGTAAAGGTAAAGGGACCCCTGACCATTAGGTCCAGTTGTGGCCGACTCTGGGGTTGCAGTGCTCATCTTGCTTGATTGGCCGAGGGAGCCGGCGTACAGCTTCCAGGTCATGTGGCCAGCATGACTAAGCCGCTTCTGGCGAACCAGAGCGCAGTGCACGGAAACGGCGTTTCCCTTGGGGCCCCCCAAAAAAATTAAAGGAAAAACAACCTCAATGTACATTTCCAAAATATAAGATAAAAAAACAAATAAAAGGAAACCTACATACCTATTAGGTCCATAAATTACCATATAGCATATATTCAACACAAAAAACAGCAGCAATTTGTTGTTGGCAAAGGACATATAAAGCTGGACATATAAAGGGCCCCATTAGCTTCAGTAGCTGAGGGCCTCATCAAACCTAAACCCGGCCCTGAGCAGAGCAATACATTTGGTACCAGCTTGGCAGCAGGAGTTGCCGGAAGGAGGTGTGCAAGGCGCCATCCAACCGTCATAGAGACTCCACTCCAGATTTTTGTAGGCTTTACTCCTGACCCTTTAATTCTCCCGACAATGTCTCGCAAGGCAGCAGGTACAGATTTTATCTTGGGGTTTACTCCTGAAGCTTTTCCCACGAATGAGTTTAGTCTCAAGGCCGCAGAGGTTTAGGATCAGTGTTTTTCTCCTCCTAGATGGGCTCCCTTCCCAGACAGAGGGGCCACACCTGCCCCTCTGTCTGCATGCACGCCATACATTGAAAGCACATGGCTTCATCCTGAGGTAAAATTAAAAAGCAAAATAAACCCTGCAAGTCTTTGTAGGCTTCTTCTGAAGTCAACAATTTGTTTAGAGAATAATATTTTGAAGAATAGGAAGAGGTAATTTAAGCATGTTAACAGAGAAATGTATCCCTTCTGCTTAATTGGTTAGTCTCCTACTAAGAAATAGCTCCTCAGAGGTCAGTTATTCTTCAGGGATCTCTTGAACAAAAAGAGAAAAAAATGCCTTGATTATCTCTTGAATGTGGAACTTGTGACACAGTGTGTACTGAGAAAATGAAAACAAAAAACCCCCTCAAAGATAATAATTCTTTTTAAAATCACTCCTGATAGGTACTATGATGAGTTCCCTCTAATTGCAACTTTATTTATTTATTTATTTAGAAACCTTGCTACAATCCAATATCATCAGCCTCACAAAGGATCTCTTATCCCACAATATTTGGGATTTGAAAGTGCAAACAAGAAAAATCTCATGAAAGAAAAGCAAACCATGGTATTTCTCAGGTGCCCAGAACCCTGAAAGAAACACTATTTGATCTGGTGGGGAAATACATTGAGTGTTTGAGTTCAAACGAACCAACCACACACTAAATATGTAGGAAACACCATGAAAATGTCACTTGTGAGTGAATACTACATGAACAAATGCCTGTGTTTTTGGTACATCCCATGCAGTTCGGTGGGAGGAGATATTTTGGGTGGCTGAGGAAAATTGTGCATATTTTGCTAGGTTATTTGTGTGTGTGTGTGTGTTTTAAATAAAAGGAATTGTGGAAGGAGGGACAGTAATTGATCCTGTGTCAGGATGAGACTCCACTAAGACACTAGTCAGACTTGGAGGCTTGGTGCAGGAGATCAAGATCCCTGTCAGCTGTCTGTGGTGCAACAAGCTTAAGAGTGTTGCTCTCATTCTTTTGTATTTTGATTGTTACTCACCCTGAGATCTAATGATAGACAGGAGGGTGTTGTTGGAGAATATTGTCATTGTTAAGTGATATACAACATTAGTCGTACTCAAAGTTGACCTATTGAAACCAATAGATTTCAAATTGTGTTTTATGTTACACAGCAAAATCAGACTTTTTGCAGTAATGAAAGCGACAGGAAAGTGTTCTGGGGGAGTGTGGAATAACAATTGTTTGCGGCAACTTCGTATAACCTCCCCACAAATAAGGATGAATGATTGATAGCAGCTTCTCTGGAAGTAACTTGTA
The DNA here is from genome assembly GCF_965112155.1 of Podarcis liolepis. Taxonomy (NCBI): domain Eukaryota; kingdom Metazoa; phylum Chordata; class Lepidosauria; order Squamata; family Lacertidae; genus Podarcis; species Podarcis liolepis. The sequence goes on along the minus strand of NC_139559.1, from coordinate 74,958,108 downwards.
AGCTGAGGGTTTTTCCTCTCTTCCCCCCATCTGAAGGAAAGCTGTTGTAACTTTAAAATGCAATGTCCTCTTTTGCTACGCCCTGATGAGGCCTGAGAGTCTTCTCCCCTCCCTGGCTGTGGGGCAGTAGCAATGGGGTGCCCTTTTGCACAGAAGACAGTTCTGTGAAATCTTACATGAAATTTCAGGTGGGGAGAGCTAAACATACGCCTGCGCCTGAGACTCCTCCACTGTGAAACTCTCTGGCAAGTTGGGTATTTTCATGGATCTACATGGTTCTGCTCCTGGTCTTCCACATCACTTGTGGAAACAGGGCCAAACTGTAGTGTAAAGAAGGATGGATGGGATGCTTGAGTAAAAGAAGGAAATATGAATGTAGTCCATGTAAGAAAAGGTGGTAGTCATGCAGTGCTCTGCAGCCTTGCCTCTTTGTTTGAATAATCTGGATAATTAAAAAATGTGAGCTATGAGCAAGTCCTGTTCTGGGACTGAACACTGTGGGTTACCGGCCAGGCAAGTAGGCAATAGAGATGGTGTGTGAACGAAGGCCTATATTTTCCAGAAAGCAACATTTGCTCCAACACCAGATTTTGTATGAAAAACTGCAGATAATTATTTGGGACAAGGAAGCAAGTGTACATATATCTCGGAAGCCAAGGGGAATGGTGGTTAGCCAAGGGATTCAGACTCCTGTTGGGCAATGTTGGCTGCTGGAGTTGGGCACCTGGAAGCCACACATTTGAAATGCCATCAGTGGTTTAAGAATATCACATTATGTCCACAAGCAGATTGCATATTCTTCAGCAATATCGTTTTTTTGGCTTTCAAACGATGCCTGGTTTTCAGACATCCAAAAACGCTTGATTGCATGGCTTACTTTCAGAAATGGCACGTTGAGGAGAATGAGTTAATCAAACGGCACAAGGGGAAACTTGAAATTCTCATCATGCAAACATTCAGGCGGCTTGGGGAGAGAAGGCAGTGATGCTGAAGTACAATGGCCTTACGCCAGTGATTCTCACGTGGAGCAGTGGGCTGAATGCTTAAAGCAACATGCAAGGCTCGCTCTTTGCCCCACAACAAGAGGCTCAGCGCTTTCTGTTCTAACTGGGCTGGACATTTGTTAGGCCCTGAATCAAGGTGTTGGCTGTGGGGTCCCCACCTTAATGTGCATGGCCTGTCTAGGCATAGGAAACATTGCTTAAGTGTTAGTAGTAGTACTAGTAATTATAATTATAATTTATTGTTTATATGCCACCCATCTGACTGGTTGCCCCAGCCACTCTGTGTGACTTCCCCAAAATTAGACACATTAAACGCAGCAAAACATCAAACATTAAAAACTTCCCTATACAGTGGTACCTCGGGTTAAGTACTTAATTCGTTTCGGAGGTCCGTTCTTAACCTGAAACTGTTCTTAACCTGAAGCACCACTTTAGCTAATGGGGCCTCCTGCTGCCGCCACGCCGCTGGAGCACGATTTCTGTTCTCATTCTGAAGCAAAGTTCTTAACCTGAAGCGCTATTTCTGGGTTAGCGGAGTCTGTAACCTGAAGCGTATGTAACCCGAGGTACCATTGTACAGGGCTGCCTTCAGATGTCTTCTAAAAGTCAGGCAGTTGTTTCTTTGACATCTGATGGGAGGGCATTCCACAGGGCGGGCGCCACTACCGAGAAGGCCCTCTTCCTGTTTCCCTGTAACCTCACCTTCTCGCAGTGAGGGAACTGCCAGAAGGCCCTCGGAGCTGGACCTCAGTGTCCGGGCTGAACAATGAGGGTGGAGATGCTCCTTCAGGTCTACAGTGTATTTTTAATGGATATGAAACACACACATTATTGAAATTATCTCAACAATGAAAATGGCATGGAGAGATAAATACTATGGTTATATTTATCATCCCAGTATTGAATAGATAGCTCCCATGCTTCGCAAAGCTTTTCTACTAATTGGCAGCCCCTTGTCAATAAGTATCCAATAATCTTTTTGAACTTGTGAACTGGGGCCCTCGCATATATGACCTCCTAATGAAAGAGAGCAAAATGATAGCAATGGCCATTTATACCAGAGGTAATTGCTATCATTTTCTTCTTCTATGAGAAAGTCATACGTGTTAGGGCCTCCGTCCAGCTCAAATTAGTTATGACTAATGGCACAATACTGTGCATGTTTACACAGAAGCAAATTCCATTATTTACAGTGATGCTGCCTCCCAGATAAGTATCCCCAGGGTTGCAGCCTAGATAGCAGTTAAAGAATTAAGTCTGCTGTGATAAATCATAGAATCATAGAATTGTAGAGTTGGGAAGGGACCCCAAGGGTCATCTAGTCCAAACCCCTGCAATGCAGGAATCTCAAATAAAGCATCCATGACAGGTGGCCATCCAACCTCTGCTTATAAACCTCCAAGGAAGGAGAGTCCACAACCTCTCGTGGGAGTCTGTTCCACTGCCTAGTTTCACTGGGACTTTGTCATGATGTCTAGCCATAGATGGAGTAGGGTTTTGAGTTTAACTCTCTTTCCAGGCAGCAGGCGTAGCCACCCTAGCAGAACAAAGCAAGCCAATTTTAATTTCCACCACTAGATCTCCTAATAGAATTGTTCCTGGACCCATGATTTCATGATTCCACTTGAATACATACATGCGCTCCAGTTCACCATGTGTAAAACAGCACTTATTTGTTTTTGTTTTTTAAAGGTTGTTTATTTGAAATGCAACAGCCAACATCACATCAATAGTTAGATACGAAAGCCCAGACTGGCTTACTGATTTTGAGGCTATCAAGATTGTTTGAGTTGGTCCCAGTGAAGTAAAATGGTGACATTTGGTGTAGCTCTATAGTCAAAAAAGCACTTGTGTCTAGTATTCTAGGCAGTTTATGAATAGCAACAAGACCTTTGCCTTCTTGAATGACTATTCAGTGTTTTTAAATCGCAAGAAACTCTCATGGGGTCTAGGCTGACTGCTGCTTTAATGTGGGGAGTTGGGCAGAGTTGTACAGATAAAACATTTGATAGTGCTGTAATAGGGTATAACTTGTGAACCTTTAATTGGGATACAAAGTTCAGTACCAATAAATCTCGCTGATTTTAATGGGAAAGTTAAGCATGCACTCTCTCTCCTGTAGTAGAAACTGACAAAACTTAAAGATGTTTCCATTTAGCTGGATTGCTGTCTCTGTAAACCTCAACTTTCAGAATCTCAAAGCATGAGTTTCCTTCCATGGAATGTGACAGTGGTGGAAGACAATATTTATTTTAAAAGTGCATTCCACTTCACAATAATCACCACAGAACTTTTAGGAACAGAATAAGCAGTGTTGTAGTTGTTTGTTGTAGACTGTTCCCCCCCCCCCCCCCAGAAAACCAAAGAAGTGTATTACTTTTTAAAGTGCATTTTTTTTTAGTGAAATTCAACACATGGGTTGCAAGGGTTTGTTTATTTTTGGCTTGGACTTCCATTCACGCTACAGTAGTACCTCTGGTTGCGAACAGGATCTGTTCCGGAGCCCCGTTTGCAACATGAGCAGAACGCAACTCGCATCTGCGTGGGTCGCGATTCGCCGCTTCTGCGCATGCGCAGTCATTTTGAGCGTCTGCACATGTGCGAGTGGCGAAACCCGGAAGTAACCCTTTCCGGTACTTCCAGGTCGCTGCGGGACGCAACCTGAAAAGATTTAACCTGAAGCAAACGTAACAAGAGGTATGACTGTACTTGTAGCCTTGGAATTTGGATAGATTTTTCTTAACTGTTGCAACTCAAAAGATAATCCTATATGCCCTGTAGTTCTGAGCCAACTGGGAACATACTAAGTTCAGTGAACCTCAGATGCAAAAGGGAAAAGGTTTAGGAGGACGAAGCAATTGAAATCCGCCTGGCTAACCTTATCACGAAGCAGCTTGCCTCTCTGCCTATGTGTCCCATTCAAAGAGCAGGCACAATAGCAAGAACTCATATGGAATTTGTAAAGTTCACTGCATTTCTGATTCTGGTCAACTGTTGCTTGCTTGCAGCCAATTGCGCTATGCCACTGTGATTAAATTAGCACTTGAAAGGCTCTTTCTTAAGTTCCCGGCTGATCAGAGGGTTGGGACACGCAGTTCCTGTAATCTTTTAAGAGGCCTGTGCTAGCAACTGCAGAGTGAACCGAGATCTCTTATGTCATGTTCAACGTATGGGGATTCTTTGTAGTTCCTTGGTATCATCATTGTGTGAGGTGCTTGATGGACAGCGTGTTAACTACATGAAAGCTGACCCGTGCATAATGCACAGTAAAGAACCAGAGTTCAACACTGTCAGTGTGGGGGTTTTATTTTTTATTATTTTTTTAAAAAACCAAGTTCAGAGACACCATATCTGCCATTTTCACACAGGGCAAGGCTGCCCCAGAACTTTGCTCACAAATTGTTCAGCAGATGTGCCTTGCTGAATGTTAGAGGTGAATAACAACAGAGGGGTGGTTGGGCGGGGAAAGTGAACCTTTTCCACTGACACTAAGGAACAAGAAATGGTAGAAGGTTGACCAGACTTTTAAAACAGCACAGTGAGGCAGGTCAAGAGAGTCTGGTTGCCAGCAGTGTGATCAAATGCATTCCTTGCATCTAGCCTTTTCATAAGTATTGAAGCATGGAAGAAACCTCCAGTGAATTTCCCCTCAATACAGTGGTACCTTGGGTTACAGACGCTTCAGGTTACAGACTCCGCTAACCCAGAAATAGTACCTCGGGTTAAGAACTTTGCTTCAGGATGAGAACAGAAATCGCGTGGCAGCGGCAGCGGGAGGCCCCATTAGCTAAAGTGGTACCTCAGGTTAAGAACAATTTCAGGTTAAGAACGGACCTCCAAAACGAATTAAGTTCTTAACCCTAGGTAAAAAGGTAAAAGGTAAAGGGACCCCTGCCCATTAGGTCCATTCGTGGCCGACTCTGGGGTTGTGGCGCTCATCTCGCTTTATTGGCCAAGAGAATACAGCTTCCGGGTCATGTGGCCAGCATGACTGAGCCGCTTCTGGTGAACCAGAGCAGCGCATGGAAACGCCGTTTTCCTTCCCGCCGGGAAGGTAGATAAACCTATTTATCTACTTGCACTTTGACGTGCTTTCGAACTGCTAGGTGGGCAGGAGCAGGGACCGAGCAACGGGCGCTCACCCCGTCACGGGGATTCGAACCGCCGACCTTCTGATCGGTATTCTTTCTTTCTTTCTTTCTTTCTTTCTTTCTTTCTTTCTTTCTTTCTTTCTTTCTTTCTTTCTTTCTTTCTTTCTCGTTTCTATTTGATCTCATTGGAACCTCTGATTTGTCTTACAATTCCATTTCAGATGAAACTGATTCCAAAGAGTGTGTGAGTGATCTCGGTGGAGTTGCGGATCTGTCGAAATGTTCTTCGAAGATTAATACCATTGTGCTCAACATGTGTTATCCGCCTGTCATGTTACAGTCCTGTAGCCACATATCTAGGAATTAGCCCCATTGAACTCAATGGGGCTGACTTCTGAGTTGACATGTAAAGGATTGCACTGTGGGTTTAGGATTCTAACCAAAGGCAGGCTCGGAAATAGCTACTTGCTTTGTGGTGGACTGACAGATATACAGGGAGTATGGCTAAGCTTTAGATAATTTGGGTCATGAGGTTTTTCACCCTTTGACCAGACAACATCAGGGATTGCATATAGCTCTTTTCCTCCAGGCTGCAGAGCTTCCATGTGCAGTGTCTGTTGTCAGAAGCTCAGAGGCTACCTTGTTCTCCTACACCACCACCACTGGCGTCACGGATTGCCCTTATACATAATTGTAATAGGCTGCATCCTCCTTGAAGACACTGTGGATATTTAGTGTCTGTAGATATATGTTTAGTGGCCATAATCCAACCAAGAGTTAAGTGAAATCAATAAGCATCCTTCAGAATCGCAAGCATTAAATAGTATCTTAAGGAACAAAGTGCTGAGATGATGAATTGGTGGTGGGGTGATTTTCAATGGATGGCACTAAGTTAAGGAACACTTTGTTTACATGTGGTGCTCTTTGGAGGTTACGTGTTGAGGTATGATGTAGTTGTAGTACAAAATGAAAACTATTTTTGTAAGAACAAGTGGGCAGTGTAGACTGGTTTTGCTCAGGGTTTCAACCACTCTATTATATTATCTCCTCCTGCCCCCTCTCCCCCTAGCCAGTCAACATTCTGCGCTCATTGGGCGTGCTCTGGCTTCCTTCCTTCCTTCCTTCCTTCCTTCCTTCCTTCCTTCCTTCCTTCCTTCCTGTTTTGCACTTCTGCAAACCTTGAGGCTCCCCTGAGCATGCTGAAACTTCTCCTTTCTGCACAAATGGTCTTGTTCTGACTACATGATGGCAGAACACTTGGAAATTTGAGATTGCTATTGGTATATTTTTTTCAAAAAAACCATTTTTTTAAAAAAAAACAACCACCACCAGTGTGGATTTCACTGTGAAAAATGTATTATGTTGAGCTTTTGGTGCTATGTAAATGTATTTAAATTAAATATAAAAGAGTGATCAGTGGGAGGCATCCTTCTTTAATTGATTGACAATCTGGTACCCTCAAGATGTTGTTGGATTCCAATTCCCATCAGCCACAGCCAACATGGCCTATGGTCAGGAGACCTGTAGGTCCAACATCTGGAGAAACTGATCTACACACAGAGAAAAAGGACGAGCTTCCACATCCTTTTCTCTCTTTGTCCAGTTTACTTAAAAATAAATAAAGATATCAACTGAACTTCATCCTCAGGCTGTACTGAAGTCCTGCTTCTGCATTTATTAACATTTTAAAGGGTGTTATTAAAACAGCCCTGAGGAGAATAACCATAAAAGCATGTTTGTGAAGGATACGGGGATGGGGTGATGTGAGGGAAGAATTAAGATTGGCAGCATTTGTATTTGTACCCAGCATTGCCACCGCTTCTGCTTCATCCAATTACTGAGCTGTTTAGCTCTTCGCATGGGCCATGTTTATTCCTTCCCTGTCCTCAGATATGAGCCTCATTAAGGCAAAATCTGACAAGTTCACACTCTGCCAAATGAGAACTCTGGAGTTGTTGCTCTATTTGGATACAGCACTAGGTCATGGACTTTCAGTCAGATTTGAGAAGATGAACTGGCATAAAAATAATCTCTTAATGGTTCCCCTCTTCATATACTTGGAGAATTTAGGAAAAGCAAGTGGGGGGGGGTTGCACATAAAGATTCCCAGGCTCCAGAGAGTCTAGCAACACAACGGGGAGGGGGGAGACGGAAATCCTCCATGTCAATCTGCCACAAAAGTATTTCAGTGACCTGGCAGTAAATTGCTACAGCAATTTTGTGACAAGTGTGGGAATGGATGCGCGAATGATTTGCTCTATATTCTTCACATTTCTGACATGCCGAAATGTCATGAGTAGCAAACAGCTACTAATACACTCTTTTGATAGTCAAAGATTCCATTGTTCCACCTCTGGTGTGCTTCGTTCTCCAGGAACGTCGGGGAAAGTGGTACACACAGCTTTCTGCTAGACTCTCAAAATGCTCAGCTATAGGGGGAGAGAGCTCACTTCTGGGTTCCCTTCCATCTCTTCACATCACCACCAGTTAGTGTCCCCCTGTACTTAACCCCTATTCCCTTCACAGAGACATTGTTGTTGTTGTTTAGTCCTTTAGTCATACAGAGATACTATTTGTCAATCTCTCTTCCCAGGGAACTCTGGGAATTGTAGCTCTGAGAGAGGAATAGGGGTCTCATAACAACCCCCAGCACACTTAACAAACTACACTTTCCAGGATTCCATGACTGACTGATGTAGTATGATCCTGCTTTAAATGTATAGTGCAGATGGGGCCTTTATCTGCTCTGCTATAGTTCTGTATTGCATTTTATACTAATAGTGGGGTAGAAGAGCTGAAAATTATGTCAATATATCTCACATCTGGCAATCAATGCACCCCTTTGGTTTCTGATAGTACATGGGTAGACGACTCTTTAGAAAGCCCCGGACACAAATTTCCATGCCCCTCTAGAAGCTATGGTGGCTCATTTACCAGAAGTAATGTAGTTAGCATTAACTCAGGAAGTGTATACTCGATTCTGGCCAAACTAAGCCTCATAGGAGGCTCTAGGAAAACAAACGAATCTGGATCCATGGAGGATGAAGCTGTCTGCTGATGGGGGGCACGTGAGGAAATGGTGCTGTTGCACCAGGCATCTGGTTTCTGTCGGGAGCCAGAGTCAAGTGTAGGACAGCAATAAAAGCACAGTGTAGGTGACGCTAACTCTTTATTCAAAGCAACCAAAAGCAGCCCAGGCCTAGTGATCCCAGGAACTCTTCCCAGTAGGTCTTGCCCCAATGAAGCAGCTGCGAGGACTGAAGGTGCCCTCTTCCCATAGATGCCTAAGTCCCCTCCTCTCTGGGATCCCCCCCCCCAAAGCAGTTGTATTCTTTGTCTGGGCACAACCGATCTCTGTCTGCCCTTTTCATTTCTCTGTGTGTTCCAGGAGACCAGCGGGGAGGGGAGCTGTTTGCAGCAGGAGGGGGAGACCCCTTGGATTCTTCAGCCTCTTGCTTCATTGCTGCCTCTTGGCCCCCTCCACCTCCAGCTTCCACTTCTGCTTCTGAGTCTGCACTGCTCTCTGCTCAAGCCTCTTCCTGCTCACTAAATCCTGTTGCCCCTTCAGTTTCCGACACTACCTCCTCCCAGTCTGCTCCCTCTGACCACTCATCATTGTCCCACCACCAATCCCTGGCTTCTGAGCCTTCTTCCCTCGGGGGTTCCCCAGCTGGTGCCTCCCACCACTTCTCTGCATTCAGCCAGTCCATAACAGTTGGACACCGTGAGGAGAAGATGATTGCCGACATAAGCCTTTGGCCTGATCCAGCAAAGCTCTTTCTGTGTTCTTCTGAAAGTTTAGTGCAGTCACATAGATCAACTTGTTTAATACAGCAGGTGTATTTGAACCATGCTGATTTTGCATCTGTGCATCTCTACAAGCTCCTTTCCACATTAATTATAGTGATAATAGCATCAGGTCCTCTTCAGTGCTGCTACTGCTGTTCCTTTCTCTTCCTGGTCCACATCAGAGCCTGTGTACCAAAAAAAGAGAGAAAACAACACAGTGTCATCTCTGGGTTCCATCAGCATGCCTTAGCTGTATGGATGCTTTTGACTAGACAACTTATTAAAGGTCTCGGCAGAAGGCTGCTACTTCTATTTGTACTTCACATGCTTACCAATGCTGCACACATTTATCTCTCCTAAACCTGTTCAGACATGACACAGAAAGTAAATGCTCTCTTTCATGTCACCAGGGATGGATGTCATCCCTTGAAACGTCTGCATTTTCAAGCAATGAATTCTGCATTACTGACACACAATAAAACTCCCACTCTGTTAAGGCTCAGTCACGTTGCTTGTCAACTCTCGAGCTCAAATTGAGCAGAAGCACCTACAACTGGACAACTGACAATTCCCTTGAATTTGGTAGGGGGAAAAAAATCTCTTCTATTGATCTTAAAAGGGAGAAAGTGACAAGGTGTGAATTATTCCAACAGGAATGATCCAGGAGATAAAGCAAGCTGGCCTGTTGGACTTTAAGGAGATCTTAAATATTGGGATGGGTGAATTTGTCAATTCTGGTTTCTCTTAGTTTCTGTATTTTCCAGTCGTACTGTGTAACTTGCCCCTTAAAGATAAATAATGTGGATCTCTGATTCCGCTAGAGATGGATGTGATATATTACACAACTTGGTTCTTAGCCTTGGTTTGTAGTGAATTAATCTGACATAGAGTCCGGCTACATGTTACACTCACCCTTTGACAAGTTAGTTGCATTGTAGAGTCGAGCTCTGACCGTTGAGACTTCTGAAGCATTTCAGGCAGTGGACAGAGGCTTGATGATAGGTAAACACACAGACAAGTAGGAGATGCTACTTTCCCCTTCCATTGTTAATCTCTGCCTTTTCTCTCTGCTAAATGGCTAATTCCCCTCCTCTCAACATCTAAGAAAAATGACCCACCAAGCAGAGATCAGGTCTATATAGTATGTAAACACACATACACACACACACATACATTTGTGGCATAAATTCACCTTGTGCATCAAGCTGTGATGAAACTTCAAGCCATTTTGTCATCTGACCAAATCATAAAAGCTGCCATAGCCCGTGCATATGGGTTCTGCCCTCGGTCTCCTCAGCCTTAACGTTTTGCAGAGCTGAAGATGGATTCACAAGACCTTAGTCAGCTGAAATTCCCATTGAGTGTCTGTTCTCATAGAGCCACTGCCTTGCATGCCAGCGGTACCTGTCAATTGAAGGCAAAGCTTACATGCGACAATCACAATGTGAACTGCTCATGTGAATCCAGCCTTGGCAAAATATCCTACGCACTTTCCTCCCTACTGATGCTGCCTCTTTGCTTGTGAGTGTCCAGCATTTTACAAACTGGCAGCATGCGCAGAATATTGTGCAGCGAGGGCTGAAACAATTCCAAATCGTCATGTTTTCTCCTCCCCCTCTTTCTTTCTCTCTGTCTCTCTGTCTCTCTCCCCCCGCTTTCTTCTTGTTAATTTTGACAGCCACTCCCATTATATTCGCTTTGAAAGGTATGCGAGTTGGCAGGACGCCAGACTCCAGTGTCAAACGTACAAGGAATGTTGTGGGCTCCTTAGATAGCACAGCCAAAAATAAAATAAAATTTAAAAAATATCTTGTGCTTTTGCTACCCATTTCCCACTCTTTGCTCCCACCATTTTCCTTTTCTACGCAGAGAAGGGATCCAGAAATTCGTTGCTAATTAAAATGTCGCAGTTACAGTTCTTCATAATGCTAGCTCTGATATTTATATAGAGTCCCCCTATTTAGCTTTAACAGCTAATAAGCAAAGATAGAGCGTAGCTGTCAGCGCACACACAGAAAGTCGTAAGAAACTTCATTGAGCTTGCTTTAAATTGCTATGCACCCCGGTATCTCTCTTACAACCATGCTTGCTAGGTCTTCTCCATGTGTCCCGATGCACAAACTGGGTTTATCCACCATTTCTCCATCAATTGTTGAGGCATGGTTGGTAATTATGTGGAGATGCCTGAATTCCCTGGCGAACTAGAAAAGGATAGCAGACCAAACAAAGCTGTGGACAAAAAAGAGTTTCGTAGAGGTCTTCAGATGTTGCTGTACTACAATTCCAATCACCCTTGGCCATTGGTCAGGCTACCTGAGGCTGATGGGAATTGGAGTCCAACAACACCTGAAGGGCCTCAGGTTAGCCGTACCTGCTTAGAGAATATATGCCTAAAACCTTCCTGAATATTGAATGTAGTGTTTCAGTAGAACAGCACCTGCTCTGGAGAGTGTGTGAATATGGGAAAGCACCGTTTCAGGTGGGTGGCAATGAGAAGCAAGGCTTTCTCTGTGATGGCAACCTTCCTGTGAAGCAAGACCTATCTGGCTAACCAAAATAACAACAACTACAACAACCAGTCAGCCTACCAACCGTTCTCTGGCCTCTGGGCCATATTTGACCCATTGATACCTCTCTCTTGTGTGTGGATGGTGCAGGTTTGACAACGTAAGGCTAATGGAAAACAATATAATATCCATGTTTTATTTTTCCCCTTTGGAAAAAACACACACCAAACAAATAAGGTTTTTGTGTTAATAAATTTCTGCCATGAACATCCTGAGGAGCAAGAGGGGGAAAGTAAGCAAAGCTAGATCATGTTGGGTCCCCCTCCCCATATTTTATACTTTTTGCTTTCTGCTAGTGAAATAGAATATAGGCTTCACTAGACTTTTCTTCAGCCATATCAGCTGCCTTTAACTCCCTGGGAGAAAAATCATCCACCTTATCTAAAATAGCTGGTCGATGATACAAGCCATTTTTAAACGCTGGGAGTCTCTCCCCCTGCCCCCGCCTCCATGTCTCAGGTAAAGTTTACAATTCGGTAAATAATGTGGGAGGGTTTCAACCTGGGCTTTCTGACAAGGGCAGAGGCGTATGGATTTATCCAGACCTTTAAAGCTGCCAATAAGAACATTTAGAGTTTATCACAGAAAACCGTAGTCTCATGAAAAGGGATTAGATAAGGGCATAATGCTAGGAGCCAAAGTCAAGTTTCAGATTCTGACAGGCCCCTCTTGTGTAAGATCACCCCATGCTGAAGATGCGGGGGGGGGGGGGAACCAAGCATCCTTGAACAGCCATTCTGACTGGGATGAGGGTCAGGTCAGGAAAGAGTGATGAAAGCCAGAGCATACAAGGATGGCTGAGTCTCTTCGGTGTGAGCCACAGGCTTGGCAGACAGTGCCTCACTGAAGAATTAGAACATGAATGGTGGGGATATATTTATTTATTTATACACTGTCTTTCCCTGTGATTGGCCTTTGCTGGAGCACTTGGCACTTTGGCTACTGATGAAGGGACTGCATACTTTTCAACATTTCTTCAATGAAAATAGGGATATCCAATTTAACAATAAGGGACGTGGGTGGCCCTGTGGGTTAAACCACAGAGCCTAGGACTTACCAATCAGAAGGTCGGCGGTTCGAATCCCCACGACAGGGTGAGCTCCCGTTGCTCGGTCCCTGCTCCTGCCAACCTAGCAGTTTGAAAGCACGTCAAAGTGCAAGTAGATTAATAGGTACCGCTCCGGCGGGAAGGTAAGCGGCGTTTCGGTGCACTGCTCTGGTTCACCAGAAGTGGCTTAGTCATGCTGGCCACATGACCCGGAAGCTGTACGCTGGCTCCCTCGGCCAATAAAGCGAGATGAGCGCTGCAACCCCAGAGTCGGTCATGACTGGACCTAATGGTCAGGGGTCCCTTTACCTTTACCTATTTAATAGTAATAGTAATAGTAATAGTAATAGTAATAGTAATAGTAATAGTAATAGTAATAGTAATAGTAATATAATATATTTATACCCACCCATCTGAATGGGTTGCCCCAGCCGCTCTGGGAGACTTTCAATATATATAAAGACATTAAAAAATTAAACATTAAAATAACTATAAATCTGAAGGCAGCCCCATATAGATAAGTTACCTCCTTGGCTTGGGGGGTCGTATAACTGACTGTAGTCTTAGCTACGGTAGCGTATGCTAGTAGGAATCCCAGCCCCCTGATTGTTTGCCACTATTTAAGTATGATTCAACTGCCACTGGAGTCAGCTTCTGTCTGTGGAAATTGAAGGGTGCCATCTTGATCTTTGCCTCAGGCAGCAAAATGTCTTGGGCTGGCCTTGCTCTCAGTGACTTGGTAGGAGGCCACTGGAAACACCATGAAACACATTTTATATTTATTTTTAAAGAAAGGACAAGAGGATATAAATGAAATAAAAATTGCCTTTTGAATGTGTGGGTATAGAGGGGCAGAGGCCTTTCCAGCAACAGAAGCAGCTGTTTCCTCATCTCCAAACCACTCCAGAGACAAACCTAGACAGCATCTTAAAAAGCAGAGACACCACCTTGCCAACAAACGTCCGTATAGTAAAAGCTATGGTTTCCCCAGTAGTGATGTATGGAAGTGAGAGCTGGACCATAAAGAAGGCTGATCGCCGAAGAATGGATGCTTTTGAATTATGGTGCTGGAAGAGACTCTTGAGAGTCCCATGGACTGCAAGAAGAACAAACCTATCCATTCTTAAGGAAATCAGCCTTGAATGCTCACTGGAAGGACAGATCCTGAAGCTGAGGCTCCAATACTTTGGCCACCTCATAAGAAGAGAAGGGGACGACAGAAGACGAGATGGTTGGACAGTGTTCTCAAAGCTACGAACATGAGTTTGACCAAACTGCAGGAGGCAGTGGAAGACAGGAGTGCCTGGCGTGCTCTGGTCCATGGGGTCACGAAGAGTCGGACACGACTAAACGACTAAACGACTAAACAACAACAGGCTGGTCACCAGAATGAACTCTGCTGCCAATAGGCCAAGTAATGGGTCATAAATGGGATACCAAAGATGGTAGCTATTTGTTTTTTTTTATAATGATATTTATTAAAAGTTTAAAGATTATAGAAGAAAGAATAAAGGAAAACAATAAAAAAATTAACAGAACATACATTACAATACATAAAAAGAAAAAACATAAAAAATACAACAATACAGCAAAAAGAAACAAAAACACTAAAACACACATCCAATATTCCATATCTTTACCTTTCATTTACTTGTTTCATTGACCTCCTCACACCTCCCTTTTTTGTTTTCTAGTTCAATTCACTATTTCAGCAAATTCTTTCCATCTTTCTCAATTTTTGTTCTATAATTTGTCTTAACGGTCTAACCTTAATTTTTTTTCATTTTTGCCCCTTATCAATCAGCTTTTACTTAATTCTTTATTACATTTCTGCTAAAACCATATAGCTTCATTCCAGCATCTCTAACATTCATTAATTTTGCAATGTTTTTGTAAATATACTTTAAATTTTTTCCAATCTTCTTCCACCGACCCTTCTCCCTGGTCTCGGATTCTGCCAGTCATTTCCGCCAGTTCCCTGTAGTCCATCAGCTTCATCTGCCATTCTTCCCTGGTGGGTAGATCTTGTGTCTTCCAATACTTTGCGATAAGTATTCTTGCTGCTGTTGTGGCATACATTAAAAAAATCCTATCTTTCCTTGGCACCAATTGGCCGACCATGCCCAGGAGAAAGGCCTCTGGTTTCTTCAGGAAGGTATATTTAAATACCTTTTTAATTTCATTATAGATCATCTCCGAGAATGCCTTAATCTTTGGGCATGTCCACCAAAGGCGAAAGAATGTACCTTCAGTTTCATTACATTTCCAACATTTGTTATCGGGCAGATGATAGATTTTTGCATTAAATTCTCTTTCATTAAATTCTCTTTTAAGGCATTACATGCCGTAAACTTCATACCAGCGGTCCATAACTGTTCCCAGTCAGCCATCATAATATTATGTCCAACATCTTGTGCCCATTTAATCATAGCAGATTTCACCGTTTCATCTTGAGTATTCCATTTCAACAGCAAGTTATACATTCTTGACAAATTCCAAAGATGGTAGCTATTTGTACCCATTCATTGCTCATTACATTTGCTTCAGAATGAGGGACAATGGACCCCAACAAGCACATTTGGCTTACATGTTAAAAATGCATTCTAAAATAAATGCACACCTCTGAAACCCTCATTAACCCATTCCTAGGGACGGCATGTCACTCTACTAGTGCAAAACTTTTAGATATTCCACCACTTGGGGCTTCAGGATGTTGTTTTCAGGGAGCAATGCTGCATAATTCAGCTGAATGGCAGTGTGCGAATGGCATTATTTATAAACCGTGCATTTAAAACCCTCTAGTTCTTGAGTAACAATGATGTAAATTAGGAATCTAGGTCCCCCCCCCCTTAATACTGTCTCCTCTCACAAAATCAGCAGACAGAAATTCTAGCATTGCTCTCCAGTGAATAAGCAGCATGGGAGTTGGCTAGGAAGCATCTTGCAGTTTTTCTCGAGCTCTGCTGGAAAGACCAAATCTATATCTCAGGTAAGAATCAAAGGCAATCCCATGAGTCAGAGGAATGTTCTGTCTGCTACAGAAATCTTTGCTTGTCTTATTAAATAGTTTTACAAACACTTTCTACCCTGGGGGAAACCATTTCTCACAGCACCTGAATTTTCCCAATTAAAAATGCGAAAGTTGAGTGCTTTGACAACTGCGCAAAACGAAGCATAGACTCCAATGTGTGTATCCATCCCTGACACTTGAGGTAGGGTTTACCAATAAATATTGCAATAGAGCCTAGTCTTGTGAATGGACAGAATACATTAGGGCTGCCATACACCTGAAATTTTCTGGACATATCAGCAGCTAAATCAATTTGGTGAATTTGCAAAAAAAGCTCAGCAACTTTGTCCCAAAACTTTTGTGGCTGGGTTTTCACTGTTTGAATATGGCAACCCTAGAATACATGATATGCATGGATAGAGTCACTCTCTCCAAAAGAACCAGTTTTGAAGCTTGAAATCCCTTGTCATGATCTGTGGGCCATTGGCTGATACTCCAGGCACCCATTCATAGAAGACTGTGATCTGTCGCTTGTCATTCCTGATTAGGTTACCCTGCATAGGACTTCCTATGAAGGTGGTCTGCCACTGCAGATTGCTGCTGCCTGATCTTTTGTGGCTTTCCACCTATCTTAACACACCCGCATCAGTTTGCTTCTGGCCTAATTCATGAATCCTGATTATTTAGGGAACTCATAGCCCTTTGCATTTGATCTCCTAATGAGGCCCTGCTGAAACGTCCATGTTGTATAGAGGCTATGTTGACCTCCATTAGAAGCAGAGGGAGTAGATCCAGTTATTTGGACTTAAGTCCCATAGAAAATAACTCGGCAAGTTAGCCACAACTTTTCTGAAGTCCAATTGATTTGAATAGGAATGGAGTTCAAACTGGGTCTAAATGGGAGTAAAGCTCACCACTGAGCTAGATGGCCTGATTCAGTATAAGGCAGCTTAGCCTGGATCCAACCCAATATATTTTCTGGTGAGGCCCAGGTGCTTAGAATGCATTCATTGGGAGGGCCACACCTTATTTCGCTGGCAAATTAAGACTCTTTGTGCCTTTGGGAAAATAATCAAATTTACAGGATGGTTAGTCTCTGCTGTTTTATGATGATTCCCTCCCACCATTGATTTTGTTAGTGTTGATTTTAAATGTCTACACCACTTTGATCATGTTACTGGATAACAGTTGGATCCACCACAAAGTCCCTCTCTCCATAAGCTAGAATTGGTCAGGTAGCATGAACAATTCTGGTAGGCCTCAAGTACTTGTGTTGATACTAAAGCTGTTTCCGTAACACCACACTCTGCCTTATCTGCATTTTCCTATGTCCCTGGAAATACTTGCACAATGTGATGTTGTGGGATAATTAAGCTAAGCAAGAACTTTGGGCAGGCTGTGATGGGTACCTGTTTTCCGAAAGAGCAGGAGATGGAAACCTTCAGAAGTCAATGGTCTCCAGCTGTGATGCTAATGAAGTAGACTGGGGTTGATTCACTGGAAGGCATATTGGGAAGAAACACAATGTGCGTCAATGGCAACTGCCGAGTCATCTGGCTGAGTCATCTCCATACACAAACAACATGGAAAGGATTGCATCTGAAGTGGAAGCAATTCTTTCAAGTGGGCATTACTGATGTATTCGACCATGCGGAGCTAATTTTGGAGCCGGGACCAAGGAATCGTTTGAGAAAGTGGACAGCGTGTCCAAGATCCTCAGGACCTGATTCTGCAGCCACTGAGAATGGGAGCTATAAGCTGGGGATTCTTTGGTTCCAAGCTTGCTTTGGCCGTAAACTCTCCTAACAAGCAGTTTCTTGAGCTGCTCCTTCCTTCTCCATTCACAAGATCGACAATAACATAGCCTTCCAAGTTGGATAAAGCATGTGCATGATCTAAAAAGTGGGATGTGCAGCATAACGTTGGTATGTGAAGTGCTCCTTCCACTTCATTCCATTTGCTTTCCAGAGTTTTCTGCTCCTCCAAAAGTCATTCAGCATATGGCCATCCTCAGATCTCATTATGGGTTGGCTTGTCCAAGGAGCTCGATGTGGTGCATGATTTCCCCCCCTCTCAATTTCGTCTTCACAACAACCCTGTGAGATCAGATAGGCTGAGGGACGGTGACTGGCTCAAGGTCACCCAGCAAGCTTCATGCCTGAGGGTGGATCTGAACCCTGGTTCAGCACTTGAACCACTAAGCCACGCTGGCCTACTATCACCCAGAGGGCCTTACAATAGGCAATCCCTCTCCCTCCTCATACAACCCATCTGTCACCATGACGGGCATTTTGCTAGGGGTGGGGGAGAGAATCTCCCATGAACTTAATGAAGCTTCTCTGACATAAGTCTTTTGAGGATAGCAGTCCTTCTAATTATATGAAAAGCATTCACAGCTGTGAGTAATTTTTTTTCTAATGAGACATCACCGAGATAATATAATATTTAGACATTGCATAAAATGCTGCTTCATAGGACTTCTGACAACTACACATCTCTCCACAAATAATGCACTACCATTTCAGCATCTCCTAGACATCTCTGTATATCTTTTGTCCTCAATGTTGTGGACTGTTTGAATATATATATGGAATTCATTTGAGAGTTCTGTCCTGGAGGTATGGTAAATCTTCTAAGGCTCGAATTAGAAAGAAGAGGGAAGGAATTAATCAACAATTAATATATGGATGGCATGTCCAGTAAACAAGATTTTCTATAATGAGATTAGCCTCAGACAGGATAAACCACTTGATGAGTTCATAGAGGTCTGAGACAATCCTGAAATGATGGTGGAAAGAGCAGGGAGTGTGTTGGGATAAACAGCAAAAACAAGGCACTCAAGCTGCAGTTCACTCACCTGGCAATAAGCTTCATCGGACTCAGTTGGTCTTACTTCTGAGTAAATATGCTTTGGATCACCCTATATTTTGTAAAATAATAGTTTTTATTAAGGTTTTTGTGTTACAAAGAAAATGCATAAACAAGGAGTGGTACATCTATTGTCTCTATTTTCAATTCATAGGCTTTTTCACAGTTCATTTATGTTTGGGGAGAGGCACTTTTGTCACAGACATCTTGCACTTGGGGGACAGGAGACATCACTGAGCACCCTGCAGCGCACCCTGCTACGCAGGTTTCAATGAAACCACAGAGGGAGACAGGAGGTCTCCCCCACGGGGCTTTTTCAGATCAGAAACCACAGGCAGCCAGGGAGGCTGCAGCATGCTGGAGGCAAATGCTCACTGGCAGGGGCACCGAATATAGGGGGTGGAGACAGCTTCAGTCCCCTCAGTATTTTGGGACAGGGGGCTTAGGCCCCCTGAATATTGAGGGGGCTGCCACCCCCCACTGCTGGGTGGGACACGTAAAGGTGAACATCACACTCTGTGCACCCTATCCCTCAAGTGCCGCAGCCTCTCTCTGCTGCTCAAGTGAGGCTTGGCCCAGGGATGGAGCTTCCATGGCTGGCAACCTCTCTCTGCTGCAGTGGAGCTGTGCATGGGGTAGCCAGCCCAGTTGAGGAGAGGGGCAGTAGCTCTTTACCACCAACTCTCCACTCCAAGGAAGCTTCCTTGGCAGCTTCCTTGCATGCTGGAGCCAGGCTTTAATAGGCGCCTGGTTTTTTTGGGGGGGGGCACCTGGTTGCACCTCTTCCAGAAAATGTGCCCGGCGGATAGCGGGCGGAATGGGCCTGGCCAGGTTGAGGGGGCATTATGAGTGTGACGGCATGCACACGTGATTGTTAGGATATTGATGTTCCGTTCCACCCTAAGAGGAACAGATATGTGGATTGTTGTCTGTCACATGCCTGTTTACATTCCAGCACAGCTTGCTGGGAACTTCCGTTTGTGTATTGCTTTTGCTTAGTGCTTCTTGCTCTTAGACATGAAGGAGAGCAGACATGTTTTTCTTTGTCTTGATCTGTGCTGAATAAACTGCTTGTGAATATGCTTTTCATATGCCTCTGTCCGCCCTTCCGTCGTGAAGAGATTGTTATCCCTGCTGGCTAGCGTGCTCCAGCTTCTGAAGAGTTCTGAAGCTGTGTGTCACTGTTTGATGCTGTTCCGAGAATTGGAGTTTGCCCGGCTACCGGCTGGTGGGCTGGAGCCAGCTGGGGGCCTGCCAAATGCCCCCGTTCCCTTGGACACATCACAACAGTGATGCGTGTTGGGCGCAACTTGGGAGCCCCTGCTCACTGCGGAGAAAAATCACACATGCACTACCATCAGTAAACTGAAGACCTGGCACCCACCAAAATGCAAAAGAAATTATCAAGTGCCCCAACAATGAGACATTAAAATGGACGCCCTTTCGCAGGGGACGAAAACGCCGGAGAAACTGGAAGGCGGGTTTGGGCCCAGCACCTGTCGCAGCAACTATCTGGGTCACTTGTGAGGCTGTCTGCTCGCATTAGTCACCTGCATGGATATCTCAAGGCCGACTCATAACATACGAATTGTCCCTCTGACACAGACCTTCAGATTTCTGCAACCGTAAAGCAACATCTGAAGCAGAGAGAGGCTTAGAGCTATTTGCTTCCCCCACACTCCCGAAATCCAGTCCTCCTGATCTCTCACTTCAGCGCTTGGCTCGTCGGTTAGTTCAGCGTCTCCAAATGCCATCATGTCAAAAAGGGACCATTCACCCGTAACTAATTAGCATGGCAATTTGGCATTCGCTCCTCACATTACATCTCGCATTGTACGCACCATTATCCCTGCGAATCCAGCTGGCACAGGAAGTTTCAGTTTTAACTTTATGAAGGAATGCATTTTGTCTCCGAAGGCATCATCCATAAGTCCCCTAGTTAAGTTCCTGTCTTGGGAATGGCGCCGCCGTCTTGCAGAGAGAAGGGCCTATTCCCGGAATATCCTCGTCACAGCAATACATCCAGCATATTTATTGCATTGTTTGTGTGTGTGTGTGCATGCGCAAAAAGAAGACAATTCGATGGTTGCATTTCATGCCTACTAAATAAAGGCCAGGCAACAGAGTGAATCAGTGCTCTGGAATGTCAAACGAACAAACAGTGCTTGATTTAAATTTGTGGCTACACTGCTTAAGTGCTGTAATGATAGAGAGCTGAGCTACACAACTCATTAACCCATTTGTAAATAGAAGACTCTTATTGGGCTTGTGTGGAATCATAATGAAAAGCGGGGAAATGCTCTCTGATATGGTAAAGAGAGACTTCTTTGCTAATGCAATC
This sequence comes from Podarcis liolepis, assembly GCF_965112155.1. Taxonomy (NCBI): domain Eukaryota; kingdom Metazoa; phylum Chordata; class Lepidosauria; order Squamata; family Lacertidae; genus Podarcis; species Podarcis liolepis. The sequence goes on along the minus strand of NC_139559.1, from coordinate 74,937,390 downwards.
CTCTGTGGAAACATAAATTCTGATTCCACAACAAACTGATTAATGAACTATGGCAAACATCTCCATATTACTGCGTAAACCCCCATTCTTCTGCCCAGCTTTGGCTGAAAAAGAAATGCATGCGAAAGAAACCTATTTTCTTTGCTGACAATGCCTCTGCTTGTTCAGTCTACATTGTGTTGGTATTTCAGGCTGCACCTTGTTGCTCTCTGCTTGTCCACCTTTCTTGCACTTTGGAGGACACCATTCAGCAGCATGGTGTGATAACTCCATTACCCTCCCTTTTAACCCCTAATCTATACCAAGGGTAGTCAATGTATTGCCCTCCAGCGGTCGTTGAGCTACAACTCCCACTATTCCAAACTATAGGCCATAGGATATTTTTTTTACTATATCCCCCATTATCCCTAACCAAGGGTCTAACCTGGAGCTCATGAGAACTGGTTTGCAACACCTGGAGGGCAGCATATTGACTATCCCTGATCTATGCCGAAGGACCACTTTAATGTTTTTTGATCTGGATGTATTTATCACACTTGTTTCTTGCCTTTCCTTGAGAAGCTTAGGGTAGCATAATTGGATTGGCTCACTTTATCATCACACCCAACCTGTGAAGTGGGTTAGATGGATAAATAGCTGCTAGCTGATCTCCCTGGTCCCAGTGCAATGCTCTGTTCATTACAACGGGCTTGTAAGATCTAACTGTTAGCAAAGTCACTTGGAGTCCAAGGAAAAAATAAATCTTAATAATATTTTACTGAGGAAACTGAACCAAAACACAGTATAATTTGAGGAGAAATAGAGATGTTTTCTCTTTCTTACCTTAGGTTTTGTACATAGCAAGGAGACATTCAACCAAACATACAAATAAAAGCTCCCTCAAGACTACACACCCAATCAGGACCTGTGTTACCTCAAAACTAAGTCCCATTGAGTGGGGCTGACTCCCTTATTGTTAACCATTTCCTCCACACACACACCCCGGTCAGTTGACTTACTGACAGCAGAATTGACTCTTAAGTTAGAAACTTAATGATCCTTCCTGCTGTGACTTGACCCCAAAGGTTTACCAATAAGAGCCAGATGTGAAACAGTGGCTCAGCCAGGTATATACACTAAGAATTGAGGAAATAATCTGTGCACATGTTCAGTCCAGAATCAAGCTCACATTTTTACCCCACACAAAAATGCTGAACTCCTGATCACGCCCCAACCCCCACCATGTACTTATTTCAACAACCCTATTTGGGTATAGGAGAAGATGTTTATTTGTTGCTTTAGCTAGAAAATTGGAGGTCAGATCCCCCAGATATCTTACTAGTAGATCCCAATTTACCTTCTGCCCAGAATGACATTTCCCAGCAAGCCCTGCTATGAACATTTTCTCTGGCCTGAAGAAAGGAAGCTACCATCCTTATGAGAAAGAGGGTGGAATGAAGGAGAGATGAGAGAGAAAGAGAGAGGAGAACAGGCTACTAAAGCACAGACTGAAAACCAAGGTAGCTCTGTGACTGTACACAAACCGAGTGTGTCAGAAAAGCTCTGGAAGAGAAAGGCCTAATACGTTCCTGAACTTGGCAAGGCCTACCAGGACCGTCCGTATCATGAGGGAGAGTGAAATGCCCGCCTCAGGCAGTTGGATTTTGGTGTCATGAAAGGGCAGCACATTTTTAACCTGCTTGATTTATTATTACTGTATTTTTACTCCCAGGGAGAGGCGCTTGAGGAATTTTCTGCCTCAGGTGCCAAAATGAGTTGAGCAGCTTATACACCTTGACTTGGAGGGGACATTTGCTGTTCAACTTCAGACAGCAAAATGTCTTGGGCTGGACGAGCCATGACTTCAAGCTGCCAGTTAATCACCGCCTGTATATGTGGATGTCAGGAAACAGAAGATATTTACCAGTCACTTTGAGATGTTCTATTTATACACTGCAGAGAGCTGCTGTTGTCTTGGTCCCTAGTTTATAGATTCCACTACCACTGGGGATGACTTGAACAAAAGCTGTAATTTCTAGAGAAATCAAAATGTGTGTGCAACTCAGGGCCGTCTTAAGCATATCAAGTGCCGTGGTGCAAATATCCCTCCAGCGCCCCTCCCCCCCCCGATTCCCAGAGTTGTTGATCTTTTCCCAGCCTCTGTGGGAATTTCTCTCCTCCCGCGGAGGCTTGGGAGGCAAGCTGCACGCCCGCCAACCATATGGTTGATGGGGCACAGCTGGCAGGCGTGCCGGGAAAGGGGAGGCCACCGGCAAAGCCGCGCAACTCCTCCACTCGCTGGGGCACCCTGAGAGGCCAGTGCCCTGGTGCAACGCGCCAGTAAGCCCAATAGGAAAGACGGCTCTGGTGCCACTTACAATATTGCATTGTGGCACAGAAACTTAGGGTGGTATTCAACCACCCTACAAAGGTGGTTCAACTAATTTCAGTCTACTCTGAGTAACATTGAGCTGGATGCTACTCTGAGAAAAAAAACTTTCCTAAAACAAACACCGTCTTCTACACCCAGTGTTTCTGATAGCACAAAGTCTTGAGGAACTGTAGTTGAGTTATAGGTAGTGTTCTGCCTCCATGGCTGGAGCCAGTATGTCTTCTGTACATCAGCTGCTGAGGACAGTGCTGTTGTGGTCATGTCCTGCCCATGAACAATCTGTAGGCCTCTGGTTGACCACTGTCAGAACAGAATACTAAGCTAGACGGGCCTTCGGCTGATCCAGAAAGGCTGTTCTTATGTTCATATACAGTGGTACCTCGGGTTAAGTGCTTAATTCGTTCTGGAGGTCCGTTCTTAACCTGAAACTCTTCTTAACCTGAAGCACGACTTTAGCTAATGGGGCCTCCTGCTGCTGCTGCTGCGCCGCTGGAGCATGATTTCTGTTCTCATCCTGAAGCAAAGTTCTTAACCCGAGGTAATATTTCTGGGTTAGCATAGTCTGTAACCCGAAGCATCTGTAACCTGAAGCGTATGTAACCCGAGATACCACTGTACAATAAACTTCCACGGCAGCTCACCATCCTTAATCTGATAATGGGACTTATACACTTGGAGTGGGTACTCAACTTTATTTTAACATGTTCTAGATCACTGGTCTTGAACTAGTGGGTCATGACCTGATACAAGGTGGATCGCAACAGGAGCACTTCCACATGCAAATATATGATTAAGATTAAGAAATGGCATACTCTCCAACATTTCTCTGATGAAAATAAGGACGCCGTATTCTATTATTATTGTTATTACCCTCCAACATTTCTCTGCTGAAAATAGGGACGTCCTAAGGAAAAGTGTGACATTCCAGGATCAAATCAGAAACCTGGGCGCCTTTTGTACATCCAGGACTGTCCCTGGAAAATAAGGACACTTGGAAGTCTGAAAAGGGTCCTGGAACTGAAAATGTTGACAATAGCTCTTCTAGATTGTATGTTTGTAATTACCTATGGCTAATTTTATGCTGTGAACTGCCCTAGCATTGTCAGATGAAGGGTGGTATAAAAATTTAATCAATAAAATAAATCAATGGAATGTGTGCATTTATTCTCAAAATACTGCTCTTCTCCTCCAAAGTGAAAGCAAGGGGCTAGATTATATCTTGCAAATCTCTGCTTTCTTCTGCTCACCAAAGAGTTGTTTGAGTGTCAGAGTATCTACGTAACTGCGGCTGTGCATATATTTGGACCAGGGCCATATCACGTAGTTAAACCAGAAGTTTGGGTGCAGAATGTATTTAGCAGAGGCTGTCTGGTATCCTAGCTTTTGTATGCGCCGTTTTTGGTGTGGCTTTCAGATCAACATGCCACGCACATTCCAGCCCCTGCATGGAAGAAACAAAATGTCTCTGTCACTTTGTGTTGTTTGACTTTGCAAATGTAATTAGGCAACTACCTGATGTTGGTACATCGGGGCACCTCATGGAGTTTTTAATAGCGCTAAGTTATGAGTCGCTGTAGCATGGAGCTGAGTTGTAATTGTCACACTTTACTTTTGGCAGTGTATTAACTCCCGCCAGATTTCTAACTCCCAGAATGTATGTGATTGCCAAGTTAGGCCATCTGTAAACACTAACACTTGGTGAACTAACCAAATACACAGTGTGACTATATTTTTTTTCCAGGACTCGAATAGAGATTATCTCTGGGGATGCAAAAGAGAGAGAGCATAATCCAGCCAGACTTAAATCTCATTGATTTTAACAACAAAAATTTAACACCTAATTAGCTCTTCCACCAAACTCATTGTTACTCTGAGACTGCAGGTCTGTGCATTTTCACTCAGAAGCAAGTTGCTGTGAATTGAATGGGTCTTATTCCTCATTGCAACCTTAGACTGCGATCCTGAGCACAGTTATCTAGGAATAGAGATAGGCCAAACTGTTAATTTGGGTTTCTCTCAGTCCCCGCCTCTATTAAATTCAGTTCTAGACATTTCCATATCTGATTGAGGTTTTTTTAAAGCCCTCATGAACATTTAAGTGTGAATTTCTCATAAAATACACAATTTTGCCTGATACACTCTTCTTCTTTTTTTTGCAAAACAATTTTGCCTACAATAATGCTTTTTAATGCGGTATTTTCATCAACCTATGCATTTTTATGCACACTTTGCCCTAGTATATGCATTTTGGCACACATTACTTGGCTAGAGAACTGCATTGTTTTGTAAAATGAGAATTGGGCAGGTTTACCTTCATGCCTACCTGGGCGTGGTCTCGGTTGTAGGTAGTGGATCTTCTTTTGGATAACTATGCTTAGAAATCGATGACTATGGGTCAGTCTCAGAGGTTAACCTGTGAGGTGAATCTACGTGAACCTTTTCTTCAAACCAGGCACTTTCTTTTGGAATATTTTGGAAGAATTGGTTACAAGCCTGTAGGAAATAAGCTGAATAAACAGGCATACTTTTTGCGTCTCGAGGCCCCAAGACCCACCCCCAAAATAAATACACACAGACACTTATATTAGTTTAAGTTTGGGGGCAAATTTTGGCTACAACTTTATTGAAATACAATCTCATGAGCAGTATTGGCTTAGGCATTGACTCCCCACTATAACTGACTCCACCTCTCAGGGTGATCTTTCAATGGGGTAAACCAAACGAGGGAGCAAGGTCGATGAGGACCAACCTAAGCTCACCCCGGGGTTCCTGTGGTCCTGGCATGGCCCTAGCCCCTCAAGCGGACTTCGGACGAGATCCAGGACCCCCCAGATTCCTTTAACGGAATACCCAATTCCTGGAGGGGCAGGTGATGGCCGCACCTCCTCTCCCCACAGTCCAACTGAGCCAATGCCTAACCGCCACCTTACAAGTTGTGATGATTTGCTAAGGGGTAGGTGAAAACCAAATGGCTAAAAGCCTATCTGCCAAATGGAAAAAAATTCCTACCCAGCCCCTGTTTCCAAAACAGGTGACCCAAACCAAAGCGAGGCCAAGCGACTCTACATAAACTAGGGAGGGTGGGCGGGTGTTCAGCCATGCAAATGCAAGTGCCTCACTTGCATCATACTGCTGCTTTTAAAGCCCCTGGGATCACGCCACCTACTGGCTTTGGCTAAAACAGCCTGGCATGATCCCATGGGAATGGCCAGGACTTCCTGCTCCCCCCCCATTTTAACCCTGTCAGGTGAGCTCTTGGGTCCCGAGTGCAACCAGGACCCTCTGTTATGAGGATCCCATTTGTGGCACAATCCTGTACATGTCTTCTCAAAAGTAAGTCCTATTGAGTTCAGTGGCGCTGACTCCTGAGTAAATGGGCACAGGGTTGCAGCCACAATCTATTGTGTCTGTACGATGATGGCATCCTCAGCTATGCTATCCATGTTCCAGTGTTACTGTTTCATTTTCTGAGAAATGCCCACTATTTTCAGTGTTGAAGAGGCCACACACTGTGTGGGAGTGCCAGGAGTACTATATTTCTCTGCTGTAAAGATGATGATCAGCGGCTGATAATGTCCATCTTGAGACTGTAGCTGTTTGCAAGAATAATGTATGTCAAGCAAACCATTCACATTAAATAAGCACACTTCTGGAGTTTCGAACAGCGAAGGATTATTACATACCCAACACTTCCTATGTGTGCATTAACCACACTCGGTGTGGGGGCATGGAGTTCATAAACCATGTAAGACAATGCGTGCGCCTGTGTGTGTGAAGCAAAAATCACAGAATTGATTGAATGTACCAAATTGAACGTGCAAGTACCGTATTTTTCGCTCTATAACACGCACCCGACCATAACACGCACGTAGTTTTTAGAGGAGGAAAATCCGTAGGCATGCCACCCGTAGGCATTCCCTCCATAACACGCACAGACATTTCCCCTCACTTTTTAGGAGGAAAAAAAGTGAGTGTTATGGTGCAAAAAATACAGTACATTTCAGTGAAAAATGTATGCTGTCTGCAGAAACATGGGAGCAGTAGACGAACACAGTTTAGAATACATGTCAAATGAGAGATCATCTGTGTGATCACCACATCTAGACAACATATCAAATGAAAATAAAGATATACAAAAAGGCAGTACATTGCTTCATGTGGTGTGTATGTGACAGTAGCCTTCCTGCTGTTTGCTCCTGGGTAAAAAAGAGAGAGATAGAGATGGGGCAGGGTGATAAAACAAATTGTGCCTGTATGTGGAAGGGAAGAGAAGGAGAACATATATCTTGCTCTTTATTAACAGTGTTACAAAAAAAAAAAAAGGCCAACAGATTCTCATGCACTTACACAATTGCATTCTGCACAGCAACAAATCACAATGCCACATTTTCCCTGGCATAAAATATTGCGCCTTGAATATTTCAGAAATGCAACAGATGTGCTGCTGCAATGAACAAATGGGTTATCATTTCAGTACCGTCAGCTAACACTAGCTTTTCTTTATAACCAAAGAGTACAACCTTAGCAGATCCAAAGGCACTTCGTCACCTGTTATGGTTTGGATTTATTCTTTTAGACCAAAACGGCCTTATCTCCAGGCAAGACCAGAATATGCGGAGTGAATCAGGATTACAGAAAGCACATCTCAAAGAGGTGTTCTTTGCACCATATGGTTGGGTCTCTTAGGTGTTTTGTAAAAACAAAAAAAACAAAGCTTTCATGCACTGTACATGGTAATTCAAATGTGGATGACGTCCCATCAAGGTAATTAAAAACTTCAGTGAGAAGTCACCAGTTTGATTGGTATGTTTGATGAAGAAACTTGCTCAGCTGCATTGCGGAACAAGGACCACTTGCCCCATAAAGTCTTCTCTTACTTACCGAGTGGTCCAAAGTCCCCTTAGACCAGGCGGGATGTGTGTGTGTGTTGAACAGAGGTTTCCTTCCACTCAACACGACTGGCAGAGCTGCCTACCACTGGTTGCTGAGCAGCAGGCAGATCTCTTGAGATTTCTAGAAAGCCCTTAAGCACTGTGTTCCAGGAGCGGGGCAGAGCTGGCCAGGGATCTCGTAGATTTGCTGCCTCTGCAAAGTGGTTGGACCAATAGCACAACCCAGGAGACAGCTCTATGAAACAGATATGCTTTAGTCCAAAAGCCTACAATTCCTACAGTTAACCATTGAGCCAGTTCCCAAACTGAGTCAAGGAGAACCACAACCAATGAGAAATGAATGCCTATTTATTGGGGCTGGGTGGAGAGGGAATTGTGTGAAATAATGTTGTTTCTGGAAATGGCCTCGTTCGCTCTGTTGTGTTGTTCCTTGTGACTTGAGAGGTGTCTTCTCATTTGTCTCTGGGCTCTCAAGCAACATTTTTAATTACAAAGAAGAGACGAATTGGTGAGACCCGTTATTGCTTGTTCTTGGCAAAGTGTACACAGCTTCAGGAGGGAGGGACGAAGGATTTAAACCTGGTAAGCACGGAAGGATTAAGTGTAGGAAACAGTGGGAATAAATGTTACGAGAAAAGGACTGACACAAGCTTGCATTTTCTTGGTCGGAAAACAAGTGCACAAGAGGTACGTAGCCTTCAAAGAACTATTTGATGGGGGAGGGTCAGGTTTTAATGGGGGGGGGCCTGCAATGACTGGCATGGTACAGCATTATTCATGGTGTGTGACTGCTTGTGGTGGCGATTGGTGGAAAGGAAAACAGTCTGCCTACATACTACCTCTGCAGAAAATGGGTTTTGTTTATTTCAGGGACTGCAGTTGGGTTGTTCACCTAGTAAAGGGAGCTTTTTTTGGAGTTGATTAATGTGCCTTTCCACCCATTAGGCTGTAATCCAAAGGGGGTTCAGCCACTATATCCTGAGCTCTGCCAGGCTCTTGCCAGCAAGGGAGATTCCTGTGGGTTGTCCCACCTGCAAGAATTTCCCTTCCACTGGAAATGATAGAAGTGCGAGTAAGGGCTTGGCAGCACCTCCATTTGTCCCACTGCTTTCCCCCAGGGAAACTGCAGTTTACTTCTGAATCAGACCAGAAAGCAAGCAGGTTTCCCGCAGAATGCTGTTTGGTAAAGAATTGCCTGTCTCGCGATAAAAAAAGGACTTGTCTTGTTATGATATGACATGACCTGCCCTGTTATGACATGACCCAACCTGACCTGTCATGACCTGACATTATCATGACATGTCCCGTCCCGACATGATCTCTCCCCAGAATCTGGCACCAGTCTCACTTGTTGGGCACGTTTCCTAGTTCCCCTGCTCTGTTGGTGCTTCTGGGATGCAAAACAAAAACACAATAGAGGGCTGTTCAGTAGCACCTTAGAGACCAACTAAGTTTGTTCTTGGTATAAGCTTTTGTGTGCATGCACACTTCTTCAGATAACTGGTATCTGAAGAAGTGTGCATGCACACGGAAGTTTATACCAAAAACAAACAGTTGGTCTTTAAGGTGCTACTGGACATTTTAAATTTTATATATATATATATAATCGACAACAGAGGGCGAAAGTCCTAGAGTGGCAAAAACAGGAATGAGGGCAAAACTCTGTAAACCGCTCTGACTTGGCCTGGGATGACTATCTGGATGTAAAGAGCAGAATGGGGCCTCCGCTGCCCTCCCTCACAGCTGATAGGCTGGGCAGTCAGTTCCTGCAGTGGTGCTGGGGGGGGGAGGGGACATTCCTAGATCCAATCGAATGCTGGGGTGAGCTCTTGTGAATTTGTGATGTCCCAGGAAATTCAGGGCACTTGGAGGGCATGCAAAAAACAGCCTACACATGCGAACCTGTCTATGCAATAAACAGCACGATTCTAAACGCACTTCCTAAAAAGTAATTTCATTGAGCTCAATGCACTATATGGGACTTCCCTCTGTGTAAACATGGTCAAGCTTGCACTGCAGGTTTCTTATAGAAACTTCATTAACAAGGGATGGATCCTTTTGTGTAGCAGCAGCTCAAGTGCCATTTGTGATCTACCGGAATACCTCCGTGAATGTCCGCCTTGTCTGGTGTCCATTCCGGCGAACATCCATGGCAAACCTGGAAGTACTGGAACGGGTTACTTCCGGGTTTTCCACTCGCACATGTGCAGAAGCACAAACCACTCCATGCACGTGCGCAGATGCAGCACTTTGCCCCGCGTCCTTTTTGGCTAGCGGCTGGGGCTCTGGAACAGATCCCAGCCACAAAATGAGGTACGACTGTATTTGCAAGTACAATTTTTAAAATCCTGGAAACAGAAAACGTTTTGGCAGTTTCATTTGTGCCCCACAAAAACAGTTCTGTTCCCCTTAAGGGACAGTCATTAGGATGTTGTTGTGACCAGCCTGCAAGGCGGACAGAATGGTATTTATTTTGTTTATTGTGATCGTTCATTCTTCCACATACAAATAAGGAGAGTGTAAAATCCAGAGCGCCTTTCCGCTGTGGCAAACAAGTTAGTTTTTAATGCCCCTCATTTCTCGCTGTAAGATTTTGATTCCCCACCCCACCAGATAACCAGGATAAAGTTAGAGCTACGAATTAGAACAGCTTCTCTTGGGGTTTAGTGACTTTACAACATGTAGCCTATCATAACCTACAGTTTCCTCCTTGCCTCGGTTAGTGAAAGACAGCTCTGGAGCAGAGAGGCATCAGGTATTCAAACATTTATGTAACACTGGAGATAAAATGTCACTAGCAATATAAACAGTTGACTTGCAGCCCACGCCATAAATCATTGGGCACACAAGAAAGGAGTCAGCCGGCATCAGGATTCCTGACATCTTCTGGTAACTGTACTTTCTCCAGATAGCCGCTAAGCCGGGCAGGAGCTTATTTCATGCATTAAATTACTTGCGGCCGAGACAATTAGAAAATCCAAACAATTAGTAAGATATCACATGTCTGCCATGTTATTGTAAACTGGCAAAAGCTCTTCCAAAGTGGCATGTTCCCGGATTTAAGGAAACGCTGCCCTCTTGTGCAGGAAAATGAAGCAACCACAATATTTTCCCCCCTTTTCTTTGCCAAATAGCCCACTTCCTAACAGCAAGCACAACACAGGGACTCAGCCCTGAAAACCCATTCACAAGCGGAGCAGGGGAGGAGGAGGAAATCTTTTCCTTTTTCTTCTCTGTATCCCAGAGAGAAGGTTGTATGCACAGGTGAAATATTGCTGAACTTTGCAAGCAGTCTAGGAATTTCGTATCTTTTTTAGTGTGTTTCAACGCTCAGATCCAAATTACATGGGGGAACTGGTCTCTTTCCTGCCTTTGTACTATTGGGTCCATAATAACCTGGTGATGTAATGCTGGGTATAAATGCAAATAGGGAAAAGGCTGTTGTTCAGTGGTAAAAACCCTCAGGTTCAATCCCTGGTGTTCGCAGGTAGGAGAAGTCTCCTGCCTAAAACCCTGGTGAGGAACTATTAATCAATGTAGACAACACTGAGCTATGCTGAGCTAGATAGACCAATGGCCTGATTCGCTATAAGGTGGCCTTGCGTGTGCCACTAATGAAAAAAGGGGTTTGATTTTAGCAGTTAAGCAGAATGAATTCTGTCCACTCTCGTTACATGAGAAGTTGATGGCCTCAGAGTCATGCTTATGTTCCCAAATGTCACGTCTGTGTCACCGTTCTTGCTGTCTGTCTTTCTCTTAGAACCATCCTTCAGGCAGTAAAGCGCCAAGCAACGATTAAAGATTTGCTGCAGTCGCAAAGTCTGGCTGGACGGAGTGCCCCCAACAGTTCAACGCCTCCACTGAACTGTTTAACAAACACGGTGCATCGGTAAGTGGCAGAAATGAAATCCGGTCCCTCTGTTGTGCAGAGCGAGGATGCAAAGCAGATAACAACTCACAAACCTCCAGGATCGCTGTAGAGGCTGGAGTGAGCAGGGCTGTTGCTCTTTGTTTAGGCAGCCATAAAAATCCTTTACAGCTTCATCTCTGTGGGAAAATGGAACAGGGACAGAGGGTGATGAAACTTCTTTCCAAATTCATGTTTAGGCTGCAATCCTGTAGCCCATGAATAAACTGCATTGAATTTAACAGGGCTTCCATCTGAGATCACACTTTTTCATTTGTTGTTGTCGTTTAGTTGTGTCCGACTCTTTGTGACCCCATGGACCAGAGCAGACCAGGCACCCCTGTCTTCCACTGCCTCCCGCAGTTTGGTCAAACTCATGCTGGTAGCTTCAAGAACACTGTCCAACCAGCTCGTCCTCTGTCGTCCCCTTCTCCTTGTGCCCTCCATCTTTCCCAACATCAGGGTCTTTTCTTAACTGCAATACCATCGGATGTGGCCATATGACAGCCATTGATGCAGTTTAAACCAAGACACCCACTGCCCTGAAATAAAGTCCTCATTGCAGCAGGCCAGGATGTTGCTGTGCTGTTTAGAACATTGATGGGGAACCTGTGGACCTCCAAATGGTATTGGAATCCAGTTCCCGTCAGTCCCAGCCAGCATGACCAACAGGCATGGATTTCGAGAGGATTAGTTCAACATCACTGGGAGGGCCACAAGCTCCATACCCCTGATTGAGAAACAGAGGCAGTCCAAGACATTATGCTGCCTGAGGCAAAGGTGACAATCCCTCTCAATTCTATGTGTAGCGGCGAGTGGGCTGGTAGCTGAATCTTCCTTCAGCACTGGTGATGGGATAGCATCCTCCACCATACCAGAGGACCTCAGGAGATACCATATGGCAACAAAGAAGAATGGCTGGGTGCTCAAGAGGAATGGCCAGAGACTGTTCCTGTTTCCCCTGAGCATCTGCTGCCTGAAATGGTTGCCTGCCTCTGCCAAATGGTAGGGCCGGCCTTGTTTTGAAGAAAGTAAGTGGGGAGTTGGCGAATATTTATAACATTATGGAGTGTGTAGAGAAAGCACACAGAGAGACATAAGACTAAAATGAAGTTGGTTCAGGACAAATGGAAGTGCATCTTCATAAGAAAGCTATGTAATTCAGTACTTGAAGGGCCAGTTATGGTCGGCAACTTAGATGGTTTTACAAGGAGATTAGGCAAAAAATGGAGGACAAGTTTATAATCGCTCTTAGTCATGCTGGCTTTGTACTACCCTCCAGGTTCAGAGGCACGAACCTACCAAATTTGCCCATTCTGAAACAATAGAAGAACTGAAACACAGGATTTCTTCAAAATGCCCACTCCTCTGAATTTTGCAATGCAGTTCTTCCATGAAGTAATGCATACAATAGTGCATATTCTTCAGTAAAGTGTCCATAAAACAGGGATATACTTGTGAAAATAACATATACAATGCATTATTTTAGGGGAAATTGCCTTGGGGGGGTGAATGTGCATTTGGGGCAAAATTGCATACAAACATCCCTATTAGGAGGGGGGGGATCACAAACTGATGTGGAAATGTAGAGAGTTGCATTTAAGATTGGAAAACGAAGAAACTGAGAGAAGCCAAAATTAACAGATTCATCCCACCCTAGAGAGGACCCTTATGCTCAGCTTTGGCCTCCCCAAGATCTGGTTGGCCATTGTGGGAAACAGGACGCTGAAGTAAATCATCATTTTGTCTGATCCATCAGAGCTCTTATTATGTTTCTAACTAGAATTTTGGGGGTCCAACACCCTGGGTGTAAATCAGGGAGGTGGCTAGTCAGATATTTGTTGGGAGTGAGTTACTTACAGCAGTGTCAGGAGCAAGCTAGCAATAAATCACACTGTGCATGTTGGAGTCCCCTCCCCCAAAGCAGTCAGAGACTGTGCCTGTGTGGCTGTCTTTGCTTCTCCCGCTTCATGCCTCTTCTGATACTGGGAGACCAGTGGGAAGGGAGCTTGCCACAGCAGGCAGGGGAGACACCTGTGGCTCTTTACCATCCTGACTTATCTCTGCTTCTTGGTCTCCCTCCCCCCACCCTCCTGCTTCAGCTTCTGCCTCTGATTCTGGAGTTCTCTCTGCCATAGACTGTTCCAGCTCACTAGGTCCTGTTACCTCCTGAGCTTTGAAGACCTCCTCTTCCCAGTCTTCTCCCTCACCATTTTGCCAACACCACTCCCTGGGCTCTGGGCCTTCTTCCCTTGGTGGTTCCCCTGCTGGTTCCTCCCACCATTCCTCTACATCCAACCAGTACATGACAGGCATGTGTCACAACAGAAGAGGTTAAGAACACCATGCATAGTGTTGCAGTCTTTGTGGAGCAGTCATTTGGAATTGTTTATGGGGCGGTTGTATGTCAATAAGCATTCATTCTGCAGTTGATCTCACACGTTTCAACTTGGTTCCTCTTCACTTTCCAAAATCTACTATTTGTTAATTTTTTTACATGAGCATTTGTTGTGCTATGGAAACAGAGCACTTTAATTCCCCTTAATAGCATAAATGCAAAGTTCTGTCTTGCTAAATGCTGAGGTATGATCCGTGCCTCCTTCTTTTATGGGCTGGTATTGACTGGACCCAGAAGAAGAGGCAAGCAGATAGGCAACAGCAGCAATGGCAAGGTGATGATGGGTGAAATTTTATTAAAAAAATTTTTTGGAGGAGGAGGGCAAACGAACTTGAATTCTGGGGGAAGGGTTCCTCTTCACTCACTTGTTTAATATCCAAAACGGCTGCTAGTCTTGTGTCATCTCTAATGCTCACAAACCTCTCACACAGAAGGCTGTTGATTTTCTAACTATTGCTATTTCCATTTTTACAAAATCTGAAAAGGGAGGCAGTCGCTACGAACAAAGCCCTTGTCTTGCCAAACGTGGAATGGAGGTTGAGACGAAACAAGTGATTTTCTTTTTTTCTTGTTCCTTTATGAGGTTGTTAAATGACTGTATCCTCACTTCCAGTGGTCATTTGTTCTGTAGTCTACTTGCCTTCTCATGGGGACACTTAACAGAAGGCAGCCAATGAAGGCAAAATGAAATGTAATGATAAAATACACTCTCACTAAAAAAAAAAAAAATCCTTCAAAAGCATTGAGATAATAACTTGGGCATGGGGGAAATCCCCCAGAATTCAAGCTTGTTAAATATTTTGAAATCTGAGTGGGGGGGATTAACTGGGAGGACAAAGAAGTTTAGAATGCGGTTTATTCCATTATGTTAATGAAATGGTTAATTCTATTGCCATAGCAACAAAGAACAGCCATGATAAAAAGCTAAAGGTCTCCACACAAATGCCTGATACAAGGTCTCTCTAGTTCTAAAGCTGATTTTTAGTAGCTACAATAGAAGTGATATGTGTTTTCAATATCGTCTTAAGCTTCCATATCAAAACCCTCTCGCTTAATCCAATAAATAGACTGGTAGCATAAAGTGGCATATATGTTTGCACGTTTAAAACCTGACAAAAGAGGTTTACCGCTACACAATCTTAGCAGAGGATCTCAAGCGAAGATACGGAGGGCAGGAGGGGGATCATAGGCAAGAGTAAAACCGAAAATAAAATATTGTAAGTGGGGATAGCTGACAGAAACACAATACTATATTAAATGCCCAGAAAGAGGACCAAGACAGGGAGAATGAAATTTAAAACTGAGGAATGCAGACTATTGCTCCTTTAGTCCCTTCTTCTTGCTTGGTTGTCTTGAAAAAGCTGTAACAGGGCTTCAGGCAGGATGGATGGATAGAAGCAACATGATGGAAAAGGGCAGCAGGGCACATCAGGTGAGCTGGATTTAGAGACTGAGACCTGGTTCAAAGTATAAGTGTAAACAGCTGGGAGGTGTTTGGCACCATCTTAAGAGTCATATTCTTTCTCATTCTGTCCAACTAGAAAATACTGAGAGGGTGTGCTAGGATAACTATGCTAGGGCTGAATTAACAACCACAACAACAATAACCACCTCACCCTGGCAAATCATTACTTTGGCTGCATTGCAAAATTTGGAGAAGGGCAAAATTTGAAGGGAGGTTATGTGTTTCAGTTCACACCTTATTTCAGAAATTCAAATGAGGTAAGTTTGCCTTTAAATGTGAATTCAATCAGCTATCTTCCCCCCTTCCCTACTAACAACCTTGACTTACTACCACATGCGAACACTGTCTACAGCTGTTTATTTCGAAAGAGAAAGCCAAAAACAAGCCTCTTGGGTTCAAAGAAGATTTCTAAGGACAGGTTTCAAAAACATCATGCATCACTAGCAATTAAAAATATAGCGCCAACTAAAAGGTGAGCATGTGTAAGTCAGGGAGCAGTGCCATCTTTATCTGAATTTGTGAAATGTTTTTTTTTTTATAAAAGAATAATCTGAGAGGTGCAAAAACCCTCTGAAGCCAAGTACGAGCAAGAGTTTTGACAAAATAATAAATTAAGAGAAGATTTAGATTGTCTGACTGCCAAGATATAGCTAGACAGGGAGATAATTCTGCCAATTTTAGGGCTTGGTTGAGCCCAATTAGTTTTTCTTCTTTCAAAAAGTTAGAGAGTTAAGAGAGTGCTACTAATACATAAATCCTAGTAATTAGTATCTGATTCCCATGCATTCATCATTTTGATTTTATGCTGTTTGGTTTTTTTATACTATCCCCAAGGAAACCTGGCTAGCTGTGAAACCTGTGACCTCTTTAGCAACGTAGCATCACCCTGTCACCGCCATGGATATGAATAGATATTACAATTCACAGAGGAGATGAAGCTACAGTACCATCCGATTCTTGGTAAGACAGTCTTGATATGCCATCTGTCCAATTGCATTACAGAAAGTTACCATGAAATGTTTAGGATTGGACCCAGATTACTTACTTTATTTCAGGATTTTGCTGTATTTTTTACTTTATGTATTTTACTTTATTTACGGCAATCCTGTGCACTCTAAGAGTGCAATCCAAACCCAAGATCCGTGGAACAGGCAGATCTTGTGAGGGTTATTCCAGTGTAAGTTCCACATTCTGGCCATGAATATGCCAGCGTAACACCTTCAACCTGGCTAAGTTTGACCATGCTGGCTAAGCCGCAGCTCAGCAGAGGAACTTAAGCTGGAGGAATTTATACCATCTTAAGTTCCCCAAAGGTGGAGCAAGCAGAGACTTGCATGTATTCCAAGTCAGTCACATGATCTGGCAACCCAGTGGGACTCATGCCAGCCAAACTCTGTTTTAAAGACTTTGAAATATACTCAGAGTCGCAAAGTGATTTCATGCTCTTTATTCAGCTCATAGTGGTGAGGAGGAATGAATGAAAGTCCCCTCACAGTCAAAATAAAAAAATTCCTTCCAGTAGCACCTTAAAGACCAACTAAGTTAGTTCTTGGTATGAGCTTTCGTGTGCATGCACACTTCTTCAGATACACTGAAACAGAAGTTGCCAGATCCTTCTATATAGTGAGAAGGTGGGGAGGGGTGTTACTGAGAAGGGTGGTGGGAATGGGAGATAGGCAGATAGCTGAGAGAGCCTCTTGACGACTCTTAACGACTGTAATAGGTCTTACAGGAAAAGGCAAGGGGTGGGAAGGTGAGAAATGGTTTAGTTATGTATAGTGAGATAAGAATTCTTATCTCACTATACATAACTAAACCATTTCTCACCTTCCCACCCCTTGCCTTTTCCTGTAAGACCTATTGCAGTCGTTAAGAGTCGTCAACAGGCTCATCTCAGCTATCTGCCAATCACCCAGTCCCACCACCCTTCTTAGTAATACTCCTCCCCACCTTCTCACTATATAGAAGGATCTGGCAACTTCTGTTTCAGTGTATCTGAAGAAGTGTGCATGCACACAAAAGCTCATACCAAGAACTAACTTAGTTGGTCTTTAAGGTGCTACTGGAAGGAATTTTTTTATTTTGACTATGGCAGACCAACACGGCTACCTATCTACTACTACTCCCCTCACAGTATCTGCTTTATATACATTATTTACACAATGGGCTGCACATGATTGGCTAATTCCGGAATTCTACTGTAAGCCAATCAGGTTGTGGATTCACTTCTATCTGGAGCAGGATTGGGTGGTTCCTGCCAACCAATCATACTGCTGTATTGTTCTAGGACCAATCAGACTGCTGCATTCTGAATCCTATTGTTCTAGGACCAATCAGACTGCTGCATTTTGGATCCTATTGTTCTAGGACCAAACAGACTGCTGCAGTTTGGATCCTATTCAACTCAGTACATAACAGACTTGTTTTCTATCTGCCAGGTTCGGGCTGGGTCAGCTGGCAAGTCTCCAGTTCCTGAATCAAGCTTGGAATATGGGTAGGTCACACTGGCTTAACTTAAAATACCAGTTTCCTATGCTTCATATTGCACTGTAATTTGGAAATAAGGCCAATTGAACTCAGTGGGATGTTCATTTGCCTAGGCATGCACAGGATTGCAGCATATACTGCCTTTAGGGTGCTGGGCAGCTAAAATAATCCCACCCTGAAAAACATATTCAGCATGTTGATATACTCTTAGAAAGCATTAGTTGTCAAAGTCATCTGTAGAAGTCATGGTCTTTTTGTTCAGCCAACTTCTGTAAACAAAGGGGAAGAAGCTGGTTGACTTTCCCCCACCAAATCTTGAGTGAAGAAACAAAGTGAAGAAATCCTCAAAAAGGATTTGTTTTCTCAGTATAATATAATATAATATAATATAATATAATATAATATAATATAATATAATATAATATATTTCTACCCTGCCCATCTGACTGGGTTTCCACAGCCACTCTGGGCAGCTTCCAACATAACATTAAATAATAATAATAATAATAATAATAATAATAATAATAATAATAATAATAATAATATCCCGCCCATCTGGCTGGGCTTCCCCAGCCACTCTGGGCAGCTTCCAAAAAAATATTAAAATGCTGTAATACATCAAACATTAAAAGCTTCCCGAAACAGGGCTGCCTTCAGATGTCTTCTAAAAGTCTGGTAGTTGTTGTTCTCTTTGACATCTGGTGAGAGGGCGTTCCACAGGGTGGGCGTCACTACTGAGAAGGCCCTCTGCCTGGTTCCCTGTAACCCCACTTCTCGCAGTGAGGGAACCACCAGAAAGTCCTCGGAGCTGGACTTCAGTGTCTGGGCTGAACGATCGGGGTGGAGACACTCCTTCAGGTGTACTGGATCGAGGCCATTTAGGGCTTTAAAGGTCAGCACCAACACTTTGACTTGTGCTTGGAAACGTCCTGGGAGCCAATATAGGTCTTTCAGGACCAGTGTTATATGGTCTTGGTGGCCACTCCCAGTCACCAGTCTAGCTGCCACATTCTGAATTAGTTGCAGTTTCCGGGTCACCTTCAAAGGTAGCCCCATGTAGAGTGTGTTGCAGTAGTACAAGCGGGAGATAACCAGAGCATGCACCACTCTGGTGAGACAGTCCGCAAGCAGGTAGGGTCTCAGCCGGCGTACCAGGTGGAGTTGGTAGACAGCTGCCCTGGACACAGAATTGACCTGTGCCTCCATGGACAGCTGATAGACCAAAATGACTCCCAGGCTGCACACCTGCTCCTTCAGGGGCACAGTTGTCCCATTCAGGACCAGGGAGTTCCTCACCCCCACCCACCCCGTTCCCACAAAACAAAATAATTGAGAATCCCTTAGGAAATCATGACACATCTAAAACAGCATTATCTCACAAGCAGACGAATGCTGAAATCTGTATGCATAATGACATATTTAGAATTATATCTCTTGCAACCCTGGCAATTTTTGCATTGCATGTCTGTGCTTCAGGAAAGCTGTAGTGACCAACGCCAGCTAGCTTATTCTTTCAACATTAAGGATGCCAGTTGTGAATTAAGAACTCTCGACGTTGTGGCAAAGATGTTCTTGTAATATGGTGAACAATTATAGCACCTCAGAACAAGATAACACTACACAGCAGGTGGTCTGTTTAATGGTGCCTCTTGAGGTCCTCAGGGGAAGTTGCAAGACGGAAAGAGCATTTTGATACGACTTGGAAACATACCCACAGTTTTTCTTCTTCTTCTTTTTTGGCCTCTATTTTTATTGATGACATAAGTGAGGAGATGCAACTTGTTATAAAATAGTCTTACTATAGAATTTGTTTGTCAAGAAGACCTCTGAGAGAGATCAAGAGATTGCACACAAACTCCTAAGGTATGCATTCTTCTAGAACGTTCCCAAAGGAAGCTGAAAACATTTCATCTGATCAAGATGTGAGTGTGAGACTCAGAGGCTCCTCAGGGCTTTGCAGTTGGGCCAAGTTTATTTCCATTCAGGTGTGTGAAGATGCTCAGAATAATTACAGAACACAAGCCAGGAGACAGTTTAGTAGCTAAGCCTTTAAAAACAGTGTTTACTAATGTGGGTGGAACTGCCTCCTGGGCGGGCATTGGGATTACATAGTAGGGCACAAGGAAGCAAGCGGGCAGTGGAGGTGTCAATGACCATCAGACTCCGAAAAGCTGGTATCACTGGAACAAGTTCATCAGTTTTGTTAAATTAATTAAACTAGTTTTACTTGGATTTTGAATAAATGTGCAATGAATTGTTCTTGTTTTGAAATTTACTGTGTTATTGTGGGCCCAGTCGCATAGCTGCCCACTCCCAGGTCAGTGTCTACGTGTGATATATGATTAATAACTAAGGCAAAGAATCTGGATTAAAAATGACCAAAACTTTATTGATTACAGATGTAGGTGGAATTTTGGTTCAGGCATTCCATTCCAGCCTCTTGCTGGAAGGCCGGAAGCACTGCAGGGTCGTGACAGGATTATGGCCTCCCCAAGACGCTGATCTACTGAGTTGGCCACCCCAAGACCGCAGAGTGCGAGAGGAAGGGGTAAGCATCCATTATCTTCCTTAGTGGGTTGGGCAAAGAACTATTCTAAACAATGCTTTCTATAGGACAGGGGAAATCAATTTATGGAACCACCCAGAAAAGTTTGGGAACCACTGCTTTAAAACTTGACTGATAAAAGGACACACCCAAGACAAACAGTGTAGCTTTATCTGCAATACTGTTGGGTTTTTGATACTGTCTAGAAACCACGTGGTCCAAGCCTCACAAGTTCAAGACCGTTTAAATTACACAAACTCTTGAATATATATATATATATATATATATATATATATATATATATATATATATATGGGTTCCATTGAAAAGAAGCCTTTTTCTTATCAGATATCAGAATACCGTTTTTGTGTCTGCATCTTTAATTTTA
This sequence comes from Podarcis liolepis, assembly GCF_965112155.1. Taxonomy (NCBI): domain Eukaryota; kingdom Metazoa; phylum Chordata; class Lepidosauria; order Squamata; family Lacertidae; genus Podarcis; species Podarcis liolepis. The sequence goes on along the minus strand of NC_139559.1, from coordinate 74,916,937 downwards.
TGAAACTGTTCTGCTGTTTTTATGTTGTGTTTTTGTATACCGCTTAGTATTTTAAAATCTGTAAGTTGTTTAGGAATACTTAAAGACAAAACCAAATAGCTCCAAGAGAAGCATGGAAGTAGAGCAGTGCAACTTAGCCAAGCTATGAATCGATTTAGTCTGTCAAAATACTACATTAATCTGCTTTGTCTTTGATTTGCTTACCTGCTTGGATGTTATTCAGGGCCTGACATTAATTAAAAGCTATGAAAAGATCCCTGACAAATAGCCACAGAAAACACAGCATCTGTCAGAGTTAGTAGGTACTTTTAACATGCCTGTGTTCACTTTAGGACTGCTACCTTTTAAGTGTCAACAAGGCATGTGCATCTGGTCATGTTGGGTTATTAAATATGGAGGGGGAATCTCTCTCCCTAGCAACATTATAGCTAAGTGCCATGAGGTTGATGGAGAATTACACAGTATCTACATTGCCTGATAGAGTGAATTAATCAATATGTCCTCTATCAAAATGGTGAACACATCATCTTTGATTTGTTAATGCTGTAAAAATTACTGTTGTGTGCTGGGATTTTATTTCTTATGAAAAAAAGTCATGGCAGCCACACCTATGGAGGAAATTTTAAGTTGCTCTGGGCAGAGCTCTTGAAAAATGAACAACCTGCATGGGTTATTTCATTTATTTGGACATTTAAATCCTGGTTGTTGTTTTGCTGCATGCAGGGAGGTCCCCACCCCTGAAAAAAATAAAAAGAATTGCTTATCTATATCCCCAAAATTGTGGAGGGTTGTTAATTAATTTCAACAATAGTATTGGTCAGTAAAATGTTAGTTGAATACCACACTACGAATAGTGATGAAATAGAAACTGCAATTTCCCCCCGCAAAAGCCATTTAGAAAGACGCATACAAACCAGGTTGCACAATGTTCTTTAATTCTGATTTATTAACCTTGTAAAAAGTACAGAAATCTGAACATAAGGATTATTTAATAAGCACGATCAAAATTTTGTATTTTTAAGTTGATGGCAGAGAGTATAAAGAAATGAAGGGATCCATTGTTAGCTACTTAAACAGCATGTGGCTTTCTTTGGGATACAGCAGCTAGTGCATGAACACCCTAACTGAAAATGAGGAATAAGTTGTAACTGACTAGGCTTGGGCAATATATTGCCTAGGACCGGCATGCCAGCTTCACTCAGTGGTATCACTGGTGAAACCACCACCGCTCTTGAGTCCCCCTGCCTCCAGCACCCAGAGGGAAAAACAAGCTGCAGGCAGAGAGGAATGCAGGAGTGGAGGTGCTTTCACCAGAGATACACCCCGAGTGAGACCGCTCTGCCCTCCAAGTGTTGCAGATGAAGAAACAAGCTGCATTGGCGAGGCGCGATACAGCTTGGCCGAGGAGTGCGCTGCTGCCCTTGCCTCAGCCAAGCAGTTTTACAGATCCCCGACCCGCCGCCAGCTTGCATGACCTAGCGGTAGGGTGGGGGCTCTGCTAAAGTGCCCCCCTCCCCAGCAGAGAGAGCCCCGATTGTGCTCCTGCTTGCTTGTTGGGGTGGGATTGTGGCTGCTCAGCGGGCTCCAGTGTGGTGTAGTGGTTAAGAGCGGTGGACTTGTAATCTGGTGAACCGGGTTCGCTTCCCCGCTCCTCCACACGCAGCTGCTGGGTGACCTTGGGCTAGTCACACTTCTCTGAAGTCTCTCAGCATCACTCACCTCACAGAGTGTTTTTAGCTCTAAACATAAAACTGGCCAAATTATGATCTAAAAAAGTAATCAATGCTCGTACCGAGCAATCATCTTGATGTAGATACTCTATAGCGGCTATGTCAGTTGCTTTTACTACCCCCGGTAAAATGCCACTTATAATGGACAAGAAATGGTCTATACGGTCCGCCCCTACATAAAATCTGGGCGGTTTGGGGTAATTAGCAAAGACAAGCTTTTGAGGGGTTAGGACTAACCTCCATTCTCTTTTGGAACACAACATCTGTCGAGCTTGGGAGGGGTGGTTCCCCTCAGTGGTTTGGAATGCCAGCTCACCTCTGTCTGTGGATTCTATGGTGGCCATAAGAGGACTCTGAGGCAGTATGACTGTAGATGGATTAGATTCTTTGTCCCAGCTCGGAGTTAATTCTTCAGGACTTGGTTTAGATTCTTTTGTGGATGTATCTATTTTGCGTGTCTCATTGATGGCACTCGAGTTAGATTTGTTTGTTCCACTTGTGGAGAGGGATGGAAGAAGGTTAAAAAGCTTCTGCCAATATTTTTTGCAAGTACGGTGAGTTGTCTTAGACCGCCTTAGGTTTTTCATGTTTTTGCTTTTCTTCGTCTTGCGCTCAGCTTTTTTCCTCCGAGGTTTGGGGGACAGTAATGGATCCGGGTTGACTAGGGGATTTGTAATCTGGACTGAAGCGCTCACATGTTGTTTAAAATTGTCCACTAGAGTCAGGAGGAGGTTATTGTGGGGGAGGAAGGGAAAGGAGAATGTTAGCCGCTTTGAGACTCCTTAGGGTAGTGATAAATTGGGATATCAAATTCAAACTCTTCTCCAGGCAGGTGTAGCTTTGCTTAGTTGCATCTTTTCCTCCTGGGTAGAACAACCACCGCAGGAGGAAAGAGGCAATGCTCCTGTATGGAGCCTGACAGGCTCTGTGCACTTGACTACTGCTGCCTGGTCTGTCTTTGGGGAGTGGGGGGGGGGGGCAAGGAAGCTTGCTCAGTTGGTGGCAGAAGCCTTTTTGCTCCCCAGCTGAGCAGCAGGCTGGGTCCAGCTGTATTAGCCCAGGAGCCGCTGGGGTGAAAGCGGTGGCAGTTTCACCCCAAGCCAATACAGATTCTTTCAACATCGCGGTTTATTGCCAAACTGTGATGTTCGGCTGGTGATACGCCACGATGTTGAAAACCCAGCATCGCCCAGCCCCTGTTACTGACATGCGAATTTAGAATAGTGGGAAATCTGTCTCTCCCTCCCTTACTGTAGTTCTACTGTAAACAAACACACAGCCAATTTAGGTTGAAAACTCAGAGGTAAATAGTTGTCAGCATATTACCGCCATATGTCGCAAAGACACGGGTTCTATTTCTGAGAAGCAAATACTCAAAAATAAAACACATGCCTTTGCAACATATGGCGGTAATATGCTGACAACTATTTACCTCTGAGTTTTCAACCTAAATTGGTTGTGTGTTTGTTTGCAGTGAAATACACGGCTAATAAACATTTCTCATGTAATTAAAAAGTTATTCACTTCCTGGCATGGCGCTTACTTACCGCACAGTTGCAGAACGTGAGTGTAACTTCATTTATATGCATTTCCCAAGCCATACTGCACAAGAGAGATATAAAATTGCTATACTGTGCCTATAACTTTTCACTCACAAAACTGTGCCCATGTGGAATGGATGCCACAAGCTTCCATTCTGGCCTGCGTCCCATGGGTGACTTCCACATGGATGGGTTAGGCCATTGTCCTGGATGCACAAGAACCCTCCTGGCTGTTCCCAAAAACATGAGGGCCTCCTGCACTTCAGATAACTTTGGGCTGCTCCTCTGCCCCAGGGCACTAGAGCATTATATCACCCTCTTTTGGGAGACAGGATGTGTGCCTGGAATGGGCACCTCGGTGTTAGCCAGGTACAGGGAATATCAGGGCCCCATTCTGTATATTCAGCACAGAGGCTGCATTGGTCTGGGGTGAGGAGAAGATGGCCCAGCAGAAACCTGTGGGCTTCCCATCCATGCATGAAATGGACACCTGTAGGGCTGGAAAACATTCACGTATGTGACATTTTCACTTAGCGTATCTGCCCAACTGCTCTGTGTCGCACAGGTTGTTCCTGCTAAAACTGGCACCACTCTCTTTTGTTTGGCAAGAGTTGCAGAGAGCCTCTCTATATGGGCGAAAAAAGGAATTGCCGCCTTGCACTGCAAGAATAATCTCATCTTCCAAAGAGTGCACGGATGCAACAGAAAGATGCCATAAATCAGATTCTTGAGCTAACGCTTGCATTTGAAATAATATAGCTAATAGACATGCTCTGGAGATTCATTAACAGAAACAAAGAAATCATGCAAGCTACTGAAAAAAGCACTGAATGGTGAAGAGTGCATTGTATTTGCAAATTTAGTTTTTAATGCCTAGTCAAAAGCAGAATTTAGGGAGAATTAAGGTAATACAGTGCCATATGCTGCAGCCGTTGAAACTGATTAATAGTTCAGAAATACCCATTTAAACCTCTTTTTACATCCTCCTGTAAAACACACACACACATTGAATCTGCATTGCTTTGTTTGTGTGTTTTGCAGTTAATTACATCTTCTAAAAAACAGTTTTAAAAGGAAATGAAATGTGTAATTACCAAATGTTTCCCTGGTAACAAAGTTGGCTTGCGTGTCGGGGTTTAGCTGATTTGGTGGGAGCGGGGAGAGACCCCTCTCCTAATTTTGTGGGGGGTTATGAGGAAGAAATCACCAAAGCCACCATAGCGTGCAAGAATTTGCAGAAAGAAAAAGAAAAAGTAAAGTTCTGCTTCTGGGGGGTGGGGGTGGGAAAGACAAGGATAGCTAACATTTGATAAACTAGCCACTGCTGGTCTGAAGGCTAAATAAAAAATAAAAAATTTAAATTGGAAAATGCAGCTGACATTATAGCAGTCTCCCATCATTAGGTGTCCCCCCGCAATTCTTTTTTAACATAGTTGTTGTTGCTGGTACTAATTAGATAGCAAATCAATAGAATCAAGTAAATGTAAGGTTCGCTTTAACTGCTGGTCTGATCACCTCAGCACACTGGGTTCACAGCTAAGGGCAGGCCTCTCTTTGGTTCATAAGGTGTTGTCCTGGAAACCATTCGGATGCAGTCAATAATAGGGCAGACGCTGAGACACAGAGTGCAGCCTGTACAACTGTCAGTAACAGTGGGCAGGTGGGTTTCTGGATCAAATTGTATAGCCTGCAAGCAGAAATAAACAGCACTGATGTCACTCACAGAAAAGGTCAAAAACAACCCCATTTTTAGCATCCACATTTCCTGTAGTTGAGGTGCTTGGAGACATCTTTGTCTGGTTCCGCACTGCAGCTATAGTAACAGTTTCAACCATTAAGAAAATGCATTTTGAAAAATTATGAACACAGTAGCCCTGCTAGAAATCAACACACACACCATTTTTAGTTAAAAACCGAGTCGAGCCTTCGAGCCTCAGGACATGTCGTGTCCATGATATTTAAGTTCCATGAAGATATTTTTGTTTTCTGTGAAATCAATCTTTCAGAGCACAATGATTTACTGGTGTTATTATTGCAGAAAGCTAAACAGTTCAGTTCTGTGTGGCTTCTGCAGAAATATTTCCACAAATGTTAATATTAATAACAGTGGTACTATAGTAATAATAAGCTACATAAAGTCATTGAAAACAGCAGCAACTCTTGGTTTTGCCAGAAGGTGTACATAAATTCATCAGTGAGCTGCAGCCAATGAATTTTCCTTGAATGATACACATCTTTTAAAAACGCATTTTGGAACGCTTGAAAAATCTTCAGTGTGTATCTGAAATGCCCCATTTCCTTATTCTGCTTCTGCAGAGCCTGAGACAGCACCCTTCAGAGAATAAACTCTGAAGGCGGCTTACTGATTTACACTAGGGTTGGATCTACACACAAGGGGGGGGGGAACACACTATAAATAAGTCAGAAATTAAATCCTTTTAAGAAAAAAAATGTTATGTAAAATTGCATAGAAAAGTTTTCTGCTCTACTGCACCATCAGGCATTGCATGTTTATATAAAATGCTGTGGGGTTTTTTTTACTAACGTTGTCAATGTGTGTTGGCTCCATTTCTGAAGAACAGGCTAGACACTTGCCACACTTCATGTGTGACTGCTTTGATTTTCCATGGGAGGATCTTGGGTGGAGGCCAGCTTCTCTAGTGGTCCATTTTCTTTCTTTGTTCCAGATAAAAGAGCTTTTGCCTGACTGGGATGCGTCCTCAAATTGTGTAATGCCTCCATTACTGAGGTAAGAGTCACCCCTGTTGCTCTGCACACCTAGGCTCATGGCTCCATGTCCCCAGGCAATGCTGCCCCAGGATTAGGGAGCATGGACCTCTGTCCCTAATGCAAAGACTTCTACTCCCCATATGGCTGAGCTTCCTGGCAGCTTGGCAAACCACACACAACACAGTGGACCTCTCAAAGGTCTGGGCACTCCTTGCATTGTTTGCAAACACATTAGAAATCTGATCCACACACCTGAATCAAAGGAGAAGCAGCCAACGAGGCAGCAGCTACTATGATGCAAAACTGAATACTTAAAAGAGACCAGAGAGGCTACAGGTTTTGGCAAGCAGACCTAGCACAGCTCTGTACATCAGGGAATCACCATCAGGGCTTCCCAACTAGCACAGCCAGATCAATTATTAGAGTGCAAGGACTGTTGGTCAGGGTTAGTGCGACTTTTTCAGTCGGCGACTGCAACACTCTGCTTAGAAATTAACCACAGCCCAGGCACAACCAAATGCTACCTACTGCATGCACTAATATGCTTTATTTATAGCACCTTGCATTACTTTGCCCCCTTTGAAATGCATGGGTTAATCACATTCTTTTTTTGTTGTTGCTGCTGCTGCATTTCAGAGCAAGTTCCTTTGGCACAAAGAGGCCACTATTCCATTGTTAAAAACAAAACACCAGAAACATTATTGCTGCTGCAAGTGAACTAAATTATTTTGCACTGTCACTGTAACATATTATAGTACATTTTTATTAGACTATGATGGTCTTTGATAACAGCGCTCTGTAAGACAAACTCAGCACTGGTGGCTCTCTTATCTTCCGTTTCCATAGTTTTCAACTATGTGAAGCTGGGTTTTAAACTTCATGTTTACTTGCATTAACCCTTTTCTGGGGGAAAAATATCTCTGCGGACCCAGACAGGCTGTTCTGCTCCAGGCCCTGGTTTTGCAGCAACCTCAGATATATATATATATAATGAACTTTACAAATGGTTTGCTTGCTGCTTGCAGCTACTGCGGAGAACATGTGCTTTGCCAGCTCACCTTAAGCAGACATACAAATCTGATCTGACCGGTGGAGCTGAGGGGAAAGCAATGTACCAGCAAAGACTGCAAGTCGGCAGTGGAGGCAGGGCTGGCTGAGAGGGGTAAACGTTGGGAAAAGATACACCAAAAAAATAAAAATAAACGTATCACTGCTTCCGGCAGGCAGACTCTGTGGGGGAGGTCATTTACAGGATTATCTAGCTAGAGCAAGGGTTGCCAAACATTTTGGGCCTATGGGCACATTTGGGATTTGAAGAGAGTGCTGCAGGCACAGCATCTCTGCTCACTTCTCTCCCTGCGCTCCTGGGTCATGCTCTCGGTGTTGAGCAGGCACAGAGAAAGTGCGTAAACATACACACATGCACCTGCAGAGTTTCTCTGCTTTTCCATGAGGTCTGGGTAAAAAGCCAGATCTGGCGGAATTAAAACAACTGCATGATTTCCTCGCAAAGTCAGCCTCAAATTAAAGCGTACAGTGGTAGACTGCAGAGTAAAAACCAATGAGACAGCACAAAGCTCCTGTTCTCCAGTCCAGTGCTAGCTCCGCATGTTGCGCACAGCTAGTAGTTGCAGATATGAAAGCCCATCTCTATCGAAAGATGCAGAAGGCCAGTATGCACACTGCAATGTGGACACATAATTGTAGGAGTTGTATATGTTCATATCCTCACTGGATCAGGATGCTGGTGTGAACGAGGGCTCACTACCACCACACTGCCTTGCCTTCCCAGCAACAACTTACTTCCTTCGTTTCAAGATATTTGCTATTTAATCTATACTATGTGCCTTACCGAAGCTGAAGACTTCCTTGCTCTGATATAGATACCGAGGCTGTCACTGAATCAGCTGAAACCTATTGGAGTTTTACATAATTTGTTTAGACTCTGGCGTGTACACTGTCAAAAGGGACGCATGGCCCCATTGCAAGCACAATTCTCATAACCCCAGTGTGGATCTTCCACAGTTTTCTGCAGCCTGCAATATTGGGAGGAAAATGGCAGCTCCACTCTGGATGCTGTGCAGCAGGAAAATAAACTGGGATAGCTGAAGGCGTGTGCTCTGTGCATCCCAAGTCTCTACGAAACCCGCTTTATTGACAACCCCTGAAAATGGATCGGACACGGTTCATGCAGTCTATACCTGAGAGTGCACCAGTGTTAATTTCCAGTATCTTGTAAATCTCCTTTTCCCACATGCCCATCAACAGACAGTAGATCCCTTCTGCCTCAGCAGCGAAAAAGATAACTCACAGTGCCCTTTTGCTAATTACAGCTGTACTCTTACCTGGTAGCCAGAATCATTACAGGTCATGTAGCATTTGCCACAGTTGATACACATTTCCTCATCAATCAGAGCCAGAACTTGCTCCGTATTACTGAGCTCTCCATATGTTCCAATATACCGCAGCGCTTTTCCAATTACATCCTAGGTTGGGGAGGTGGGAGGTGGGGAGGGGGAGGAAGAGAAGAAAAGCATTATTGAAACACTTTGGAGATATCCAAGGTTGTTTTATGGCCAAAGCAAAGCACTTGACAGCATGTTTCTGAAGGATGTTGTTTTGCAGGCACTACGGCAATGCTGGGAATGATGGGACGAGTCAAAAGCACTTCATGCTTGCTACACTGCAAAATGTGGATAACAGGTATTGATGGATAAGCAGCTCAAGCATTGGCAGAGCTAAAAATAGCCAGGCCACACAAGGACCCTGCCTTTCAGATCTGCATGCATCAGAGGTAGCATTTAATTAAATCATCCTCGGTGACCATTGTTTAGCGCAACAGGAAGCAACGGGAGAAGTGACATGACACGCACAGCCTGCCTATAGCATCCATGGCTGCTGTTCATTAGCACACCTCGGAGTACTCATTACGAGAGAAGAAAAGGAGGCCATTAAACAACAGGGAACAAAGGACAGCGCCATTGGAAAGAACATGCAAATGGCCTGGCGACCCAAACACACGTTATTGAAGTCATCATTAGTTTTCAGTCAATTGAGCCGATCGTGCCGTGCTGTAGTTTCGTTACCCAAATCTTGTTTGGATGAAATTTTGCCAGGGGAGATTTACAAAGATGGCGTGCTAAGGGTCACACAACTTTGCAATAGGACAGGGGCAGCCAACGTGCTGCCTACGGGATGTCATTGAACTCCGACTCCCAACAAATGCCAGCCAGCATGGCCAATGGGCAGAGATGATGGGAGTTACAGTCCTGCAACATCTGGAGGCACCAGGATGGCTAGTCCTGTAATAGAGGTTCAGGTGGCCTCTTGCAAGCTTGCAAAAGTGAGATCTGTTTGTTGATTTAATTTCACAACATTTATATACCTCTAATAAAACCTCTAAGCAGTCAACAAAACAAAATGAGTAGCACAACGTAGGAGAAGCAACAGGGCAGAGCCAAACATGGCAGCAGCGTGGCTTCAAAGGCTGGCAGCTCCTCCTCCTGCTGCTGCTGCCACTGGCCAGGAGCTGCTTCCCCTTCCTTCTTCTGTGTGGCAGGAGGAGGAGCCAACCACTGAAACCACTTGGCTCCATGTTTGGCCCTGACTTTTTTGGACACTGTCCCCCCAAAATATTGGGGGGTCCTTTTTTGGTTGGGCCCCCCAGGAGTTGCAATATTAGCCGATTCAGAGTGTTACTGAATATGAATAATGTAGGAATTAAAGTCTAGTTGCCATTTGCAGAGTATGCAGAAGACATCAGTTAGTTCTCTTTCCCCCTTCTATAAAAACTATGCAAGACACTCCCTGTTTAAAGTTTTAAAAATATACAACTTTTACTTAGTGTACTTGCACTTGCAGATTAAAATCTACAATGCAGGTGGATGTTTCTTAAATTGATAAAAGTTTCCTACATTAATTAAACTGTTACAGACTAACTAACTCTGAGGCAGACAGCAACACAACACAAGTGCTGCTCTGACTGTTAAAACTGTACAACTAGCTGCCATAACTGTACCAACCGCCATTACTGCCTCAGAGTGCATGACATCACAGAGTTCTACAGCTCTTGCAATTAAACTCCTTACATATGCATTTTGGATGCTAGCACCCCACAAATAATACCGAAGGAGCACAACAGGCAACCAATACTGTTGAGATAAGAAAAAATGGCTACAAATGCAGAACACCATCACTAAGTGCTTGTCAGTTTCCAGTGGGATTTATTCCCCACCCACTCTGGGAACATCAATTCAGCATGCTGCATCCTGAACTGTTTTTGTGAGTTCCTTTTTTTAAAAAAGTGCTTTGCTAGAACACACAAAAGAAGAAAAAGGCAAATTGCTCCACTGAGTGTGAACAGTCAAAACAGATCTAGTATGGAAATAAGAGTTGAGCTGGGTGCAAGTTTGGCAAAGTTGGGCTGGATGCAAATCCTGGGTGCAGGATCTTTGGCAAAGTGCCTCCTAATGAGATCCCTCTGAAATAGGAGCACCAGTTAATTTTCCCACTTTGTACTGTAGAGGGAAGTGAGGGGCAGATGGAGCTTGTCTCTAGACGGGAAGGTAGCCCATCTAGGAGAAGAAAGAAAACTTTGATCCTAAACCTCCACTGCCTTGCGGGACATCTTTGTGAGAAGAAAAGGCTAAGGAGTAAACCCTACAGGAATCTGGCGTGCAGTCCCTAAGACAGTTGGATGGCACCTTGTACACCTCCTTCCAACCACTCCTGCAGCCAAGCTGGTGCCAAACACATTGCTCTGCTTCCATTGGACCAGATCGATGAAGCCAAGAGGGAGGTCGCTTTGGTGCCGCTAACACAGCCGTTTGACTTTACCCCCAGAGACATACTCCACTGTCTCTCAAGACAGACAGATGCCAAGCACTGCTCTCTACACTGGACCCCACCAATTTTAATTGTCCATCATGTTTCAGAGCAATGCTACATTGGGAGCACTGGGGGAAACTTTAATGGCAGTTTTCAGACGCAACTATTCAATGCAAATAAAATAAAATAAATGTTTAAATGTGTTTTTTTTGGGGGGGGGTTGGGGGTTGGTGTTACCACACTAGACAGAGCCCTGACAGCTGTCTGAAGATGCCATGTGATGATGTTGGCCTGGCAGCATGGGCAATTGAGTTGTGCCTCGCATTTCCCGTCACGTGATCTGAAATCAATGCAGATTATCCTGGCAGAGAAATGCAATGAACAGGAAGCACAAATCACCTAAGCTTCTTGTTTCCTTCACGTATTATCGTGACCATAACATTGCTTGGTCACAGTTCTCTGGGTTGTGGCTTATGTGAGGAACAAACTCTATTTGTCTGAAATTTCCATTTTTGTTTTATACAGAAGAACCCAGCATCTACTGAACCAGGAATCTGAGCGTTGCAAAAAATAAGTAAGCCCCTTTCTATTTGTTCCGCAAACAAAACTACTTATAGATCAACAAATACACTTTAGTAGATTGATGGACCTAGCATTTTGTTTTTATTGCTCTCTAGTCTGTTCTAATGACTCAGTAAGGAGATAGGCATGCTTAAATCTAATGGAAATCTATGACACTTAATATGTGCTTAACAGAGCAATCCTGTATTGGGAAAGGAGAAGTCCAGTGGCTCAGATATTGCCACTTCCTAAGCTCTGCTGTTTCATCGCGGCCATTTCTTTTAGCCTTGTTTTCTTTTCTCTTTACCAATAGGAGATAATTTCTTTGCCACATCCAGAACTGGTGCAGTTTATAGCTATGTGTGTGTGTAGGGCTGTCTAGTAAATAAGGGGGCTTAGGATCTTACAGATACGTGGCTGCCCCGACACCCAAATCGCATAACCTCTACTGTTGATGGACATTACACCTGTGATGCTTTCTGCAGGTGTACCAGCAGAATTAAGTACCACCCGAGTGGCAAACCAGCATTCAAATGCCCTGCTAGGCTGTCCTTTGGAATGCTCCATAAACCTTGCTGATTTCATTAGGGGTAGTGCACTTAAGTAGGGTGTTGGAGGAATCCACTGAAAATGATCAGGTGGAATTCCTTCTATCAGCCCATTTGACATGCATCATGTCACAGAATCTTGTTGTGTATGCTTGTCACCTTGGTTCCTACAAAAAAATGCATCTTTAAACATGCACACATTATACGTCAATTGTTTTGCAATATATGCCCCTTTACAGGTGCCTCCTTGCTTTTCCTGAAGTGATGCTTGTTGACTTTGTGCAAGTTGTTTGTTGCTAGAGGCAACCTGTATGCATCAATTTGCAATCCTAACCCTGTCTACTCAGAAGTAAGACCCGCTGAATTAAATGGAGCTTACTCCCAGATATGTGGGTTTAGAATTGCATCCTCAATCCATTTCCTATTGTGAATGCTATTCCTTTTTTGTTATCTGTAGACTTTATCTGTACGCCTCAGTTCAAGACCGAGCCTCTTCGGGAGAACTATCTGGATTTGACCATTTATTTTTCTCTGTCCATCGATCCATCCGCTAAATCTGTGTTTTAAGATTGTCCTCGATCCACTGCCAGCAAAATCTTAGGTGCTTTCCTTCCTCCCAACTTGAAGTTTTGTTGACTTATATCTCATTCTTTACCCAGTGTCCTCTGTGCTGTGAATTTATTCACAGCACATTGGCACAAATACGAATATAAAGCTGTCAAATGTAAAATCATGTTTACAGTGAACATTTTCATAAATTAGCTGGAGCCTTTGTTTCAGCACACACACACACGACCATTTTCCGAACAAAGTACAGATTTATGAAACAAAATGCTGTAATCAAAAAGGACTTGTATAAGGGCTATGTTTGCTCACCCTTTTGGTGGGGTGGGGTTGTGGGACAACAGAGGCTCCTCTAAGGCCCTGATGAGGGAATCGTGGCATCAATGCCCTGTCTGGATAGGTGGCGGGGGGCGTAAGCTATATTGTGCCTATGGTGGTCGCCTATTATGGGGCCGGGTAGGCATTTGTCCACCAGGCAAATTGGCTCCAGCCCAGTTGTTTTGCCTACCTCATAGCAACTGTTGTGGTCCCTTCGGGGGTCACCCTGTTTGATGTAAGACTTAGGAGACCCCGCCTGGATTGGCCTACGTGTCATTTCTGGTGGGCGGGCCGGAAGTATTTTGATTGCCAAACCTTTTTCATCTGTATTCAATAAAGTTGTGGCCTGTTTCAATCCAAACCAGTCGTAGTGGTCTTTTATTTATCTGGGGTGGGGTGGGGACTGGGGAGCACGATGCCTGGGCCTGCAATTACCATTAATCTGTGCGAAAGAGAAATTGATACAATCCAGGACACAAGGAGCCAAAGTTCAACAGGGAGTTAAGATGGGATGACAAATTTATACTGAACAATGAAATCAAGCTAGTGAAATAGACTGCAGTCCTAACCCCATTTACCTGAGAGTAAGCTTCACTGAATTCAATGGGGTGTACGTCTAAGTAGACATTGGTTAGAATTGCTTTGTGTAGGCCACTGGCCACTGCATTAACTTTGTCTTTATAGGTGGCACAAGACAATTTGCTACTTTTGTTGCCAGACACTAACAGATTTGTAAATCTCTGTTGATGACTGTGATATGTGTGCCTATTGAGCATTACAATGTACATGAAAATAATGTACAGCAAATGATGAAATGGAAGAAAGACTTGTGGAAAATAAACTAATTGCAGGACAGAAAATACTAGATGAAAGTGTGAATGACTATCAGAACAGACTGAGGCACACTTGCACATACCTACACTTAAGGTCCTTTTTGGATGGTGGTCATGGATTACCATGGTATTAGGTTACTCTACTTTTTAAAAATTGTGGCAGAATTTGGAGGAGGAGGAAATAAAGGCATGGCTGGGCTAAGAACCTAAGAGATCAGCCTGGGGTGGACATGGTGGGATATGCACCCTTCCCCCTTTCAATCCTCCCCTTTACAGGGGTACCTCGGGTTAAGTACTTAATTCCTTCCGGAGGTCCATTCTTAACCTGAAACTGTTCTTAACCTGAAGCACCACTTTAGCTAATGGGGCCTCCTGCTGCTGCCGCACCGCTGGAGCATGATTTCTGTTCTCATCCTGAAGCAAAGTTCTTAACCCGAGGTACTATTTCTGGGTTAGCGGAGTCTGTAACCTGAAGCGTATGTAACCTGAAGCGTATGTAACCCGAGGTACCACTGTATTACTATTGCATAGTAATTAGCTAAGCCAATTTTGGGAAAGATTGGCACAAATGTAGCTGCCCCCCGTCCCCCATCATTCCGGTTATGCCTCAATCTCGATAGGAGGCAAGTTCTGTGGGTTTTGTGCTGGGGGTTCTTCTTCTTCCATGTATAGTTTCATGAGAACCTCCTTAAACTGTGCATCATTTAATTGCAAATGGCTTGCATCAGTACCATTTTGTTAAGTCGAGAACGGGGGCATTACTTGTGTGGCAAAACAAGTTATGCAGCTACAGATAATAAGCGCAGAAGATGCTTTGCAGGTGCAACGCTTTACGGCCTCTGAAACCACCTTAAGAGCTTTCTCCTTGGGCTAGCTCCGGCATTCCTGGAACAAAATCACCTACCCATCAAGATTAATTTGGTGAGTTCTCTCCCTGCCTCCCAATGTGAAGCAGAGATTTGCTCCCGAAGAGAGAGATGCTTTAAAATGGCACTGTGGGCTTTATCTTGGTTGCCTTTCCTCTAGATCGCATTTGTTCAGTTTACAAGCATAATGATGTTTTTGTTAACTGCCAGCTCCGTATGAGGGCACGCCAGTTCTTCTGATAGTCAAGCTGTGTTCTTTCTGACTGGTGCATTATCTCCAGTAATGAGGATTGCACCGGCCAAATCCTGCCCTTAATTAGACCTCTGCTATCCTGTTGCTACCTAATTCTGCCCTTGGTGACACCTGTGCAGCTCATCCTTCTCAGTGGGGCTACCAGGTGTGTGAACAGAACTGGAGCCAGCTGACGATTTGGTTGCTAATGACCTAACTCCACAGTCAAAAAACAATTAGCTGCTGGGGAAACAGAAGCAGGGAGAAAAGGAGGGTTTAAAGTGATTTTTAATTTGACAGTGCTCCGCGGATTCAGTGGGAAACAAATTGGACTCAGAAGAGGGAAACCAGGACTTGTGTCCCAGGATGCTGTGTTGGGCAAGAACCACCGCTCAGCCTGAGAGTGAGAGTAAGCGTAACGGCAAGGCTTGCACCCACCATTCCCTGCAGTATAACTTAACTGGGTCCTGAAGTCCTGCCATTCTGCATTATGGCTCTGCTCAATATCATTGCCTGTCATTTGCAAGTCAGCCCCTCCACAGGGTGCCACTGTGAGCCTCCATTTTCTCCCAGCAATGATGTGGCATCATTAGAAGTGAGGCATTGTGTGAGGGGGAGGGGGGGAGGAGGAGGGAGCAGCCACTTGGGGAGCGATCCTATGCACAAGAATCTGGCATAAAGCAAGCTGATCTAAGGTACGCTGGCGTAAAGTTACACCAGATCCAAACCCTGTTTAGCAGCTCAGTTGCTGCTACTGCTACTGCTCTGCCAGGTAAAAGCCTGGCAGAGCAAGCCTTTTAAATAGTGTGACTTAACTGAGCAAGCTTAGGATCCAGCCCAAGTCTTCCCAATCTGGTCCTGCCCCAGCCACACTGGAATGACTCTTTTAGAGGGGCTTACACCAGCCTCAGCTCCGTCCGCTTGGGCTGAGCTGGCAGGATGAGCAAGTTATGATGGCGTATCTTCAGCTGAGCTGGGGCTGGGGAGCCAGGAGTCAGTCGGCTGAGCTAGAGATCCTCTGCATCCTCAGCTGCTCATCCTGGCTGATCACACCATAAGATTGCTCCCCCTCCATTTGCTGAGAGCAGAATGCTGTGGCGAGACTCCTTATGGGGTCCTCGCCATGGGATCTCATTCATCCGGTGCTATACCAGCTGCACTGGCTCCCGGTGGAGTATAGGATCAGGTTTAAGGTTGTTTTAACCTTTAAAGCCCTATACGGCCTAGGACCCTCATACCTATGGGACCGCCTCTCCTGGTATGTTCCACGGAGGACCTTACGGTCTTCAAAAAAAAAAAAACATCTTGAAGGTCCCAGGCCACAGAGAGGTTAGGCTGGCCTCAACCAGAGCCAGGGCTTTTTCGGCTGTGGCCCCGATCTGGTAGAACGCTCTGTCACAAGAGACTAGGGCCCTGCAGGACCTGACATCTTTCAGCAGGGCCTGCAAGACAGAGCTGTTCCACCAGGCCTTTGGCCAAGGCACAGTCTGACCCCCTCCTTTGGTAATCCTCACAGAACTCTAGCCCAATGGTTGCCATTAATTTGATTTTGAATTGGTTTTAAAATGAATTGATTTTAGAATGCTGTGTTACTTTCATTGTTGCTAGCCGCTCTGAGCCCGGCTTTGGCTGGGGAGGGCGGGATATAAATAAAAATTTATTTTATTATTATTATTATTACTGCTTGTGGTGACAGCAAAGCTACAGCTTCTTCTTGTTGTTGTTGTTTAGAAAAAAGACTACTTGTCTGTAAATACTTGTCTAGAAAGCACCCCCTGACAAGTTCTTGATTTTTCCTCTCTATCGCCATTGACCCCAAACACACTCCACTTTTGCAGTCTGTGAATGGGGATGCAAAATTTTCAGCTTAGTTCTAAACTGTGCTGTAAACAAGGCTACACAGATGACAGTTTACCAACAACTGAAGTGGGAGTATGTGAAGGCAAATGCAACAGGGGGAAAAAACCACAGTAGAGAAGGTGTACTTTTTAATAAAAAATATTAACATATTAAATTGATTGCTACAAGAACAACTTCCATCGTGGTGATGCAGTTTACCAGCGAGGTTATTGTCTTGTTTTGCGATACTGTAAAATACAGCGAACCCAAGAGACCAGGGCATAAATTAAGAGGAATTCTTTTATCCAAGGCTCCAACACAATGCTTGTATTATGTCTCCCAGAAGACATACTCAAGGGGAGCACACATGTGCCTGAAAAGTCGCATTGTTCATTTTAAAATGAAAAGAGCTATTTTGGTGTACAGCACAATATCTGGGAAAATGAAAGATTTGCAGATTAGATATGTCAAGCAGTTATTAATCAACAGCAATGGAGAAATGCAGGGGGGGAGGGAGGAAAATTAGACAAAAACAGAGGGGAGGGAATAAATGTCTGATGGGAGGGAAGATGGATGGGAGCTAAGTTGCCAAAATGGAGGAAAAGGGGGTGTATTTCTTCTGAGGAGTAACATCCTACTCGGTGGAAAGGCCAAGGAATTTCAGTCATCTGAGAGAACATGGAGATGCAGAAAAGCTTCAGTGATAAAGTTGTAAGAAAATAGCCATAACAAAGTGGTTACATTAGATCCTACCAATCATATTCGATTAAGTCATTTATATGCACGTGCGGTCCTGTTCATTGCACTAGTCTTCAGTTGGTGTAGATTTAATGAGTCCAGGATATAATTAGGAAAAGGAAATTAAAAACAGAAGGAATCTAATAAGCTATTCCAAATGTGTTTGGGGGAAACTTGGAGCTCAGGGTTAGCACTACCATTAGGCAGAATGAGCCGCGATCCATTCTACAGCATTGTTGTGGTGCCGTCTTCAGGGGCACTACCCTTAAACCACACTACCCTAAAACCACCTCTGCTAGACTTGTAAAGGCCACACCATACTGTGTTCACTAAGATGAAGAAAGTCAGGTCAAAGGCTTTAACCAACAAACAGGATAATCTTCACAGAGAAGCCAGTAGTGGGAAGGAGCTATGAGGTAAAAACAATCGTATTGCAGCTGGAATGGCAATATTATTAAACAGGTAACACTGGCCCTAAAGAGAAGGGGGAAATGAAGTGATGAGAAAAGCTCACAAGATCTAGTAAGAAAAAGGGAAAATAAATGAGAAATATGGGGAGGGAAGAGTATTTGGAGGGTGTATACAGATAAAAGGAGCTTAAGAAAATAAGAAGCCACAAGTATCCTCTGGATGTCATGAGGAAATCAGATACTAAGAAAATAATATGACACTCGCTGACGAAGAACACCCCAACGGAGAGAGCTTATTGCTGGCTAAAGTGTTTATTGTACACGGATTGCGAACTGAGAGGAGTTGTGGGAGGCACTTACGGGCTGCTTACGCTCAGCTGGGAATATCATCAATGTTCTGTGTGTTCTAGTGCTAGTTACACGAAGTGTTGCCTAGTAGCAATCTCCTAGTCAGGGAAATACCTTGAGAGAAAGTGGTGGTGGTGGTGGGGACATAACACGGTAAGCTGACAGGTGATGACAGGGATGAGGAGAAAACAATGGCGGTTTGGGGGAGATCAAGGGCCGGGGCAGTCCCGAACTCAAATCAACCTCGCCCAGGTGCTGAGGAATGGATTTAAACCTGCTAATACATTCCAGTTCTGCAGCCTCTCATTAAACACTGGACCATTGTAGTGAAGCTAGGAATGGGTGAATTAGTCTTTGAATTTGTGCCACCTTTGCATGTGCTCATCAGTCCCATGTCTGAATTAATAAGATACTTTATTTTTTTTAATGTGTGAAAATTCATATTTAAGTATTTTTTAAAGTATCTGTATTTTCCTTCAGAAAACATCTCTAAATATATTTTATCTCCAGTTGTGAATTGCTAAACTTTATTCATTGATTGAATTATTGATTGATTGAATCAAAGGCACTCCAAACCATGGAGGTGGTTTGGGGCTGGATGAAGGCACTAAGAACTGTATTGGAATATTCAGGAAGTGCAAAAGGCAGTGGATAACTACTTTCCAGTCTGCAAATTAGCCTGGGAGGTCTCCAACAGGATGCTGTGTGGCAGAATTTGAAATTTGAATTTGCAAGAATTCCTAACGGAAGCATAGTATTTTTAAAAAAATCATTTTTCTTTTTGCACTTGGCAATTTCAATTACTAGTCCAGTGAAGTCGGCTGTTGCCAACATATATCATGTCAAAATGCCTAAGATCCCACCTGCACTATACATTCAAAGCAGTACCACACCACTTCAAACACTCATAGCTTCTCCCAGAGAAGTGTTTTAAGGGTACAGAGAGTTGCTAGGAGACCCCTAGCTTCAATTCTCAGTGGTATTTTTTTACTCTTTTTTGCCTGCTGTTCTAGGGTTCATATGGATTTGTTCTAGGATTTTGACTTGGTCATTATATGATAGTAATTGCAATATCTGATAATGAGTCATATTGAGGTTCCAAAAAGCAGGATACAAACATTTTATTTTATTAAGTATTATTCTTTGCCTATCTTATTTCCCCCCCTTTTCATCATTTCAAGGCCTAGATCAGTATCAGTGCCCTGTTCAGATTGTGGTATATATATATATATCTTATATATTTCTACTATGTTCTCTCCTTTCCTACCTCCACCCCCAAACACTGCCTGCCCTTTCACACCTCTCCAGTATTTGTTCTTGTTTCATCTGCCGTGGCAAAGTTAGCCCTCATTGAAACTGCAGGTGTTCTTCTCTCTGACAATTACATCAATATTTTCCCCGAAAATAAAAAAAACCCTAGTAAAACCCCTAAGGTGAGAGAAGTCTTTGAAAGCTTCAAGCCTCTTTCAAAACAAACAAACAACGATATTTGCTGGGTGTTTCCATGTACACAGAGAGAAGGCTTGCAGTCGGAACAATATCAGAATAGAGCTGTTTGAACTGTCAGTATGATGTAAGTCAAGGGTAAACCAGTGTGGTGCCTTTCAGATGATGAGGTTGGATTCCAGCTGCCATCAACCCCTTCTGTCATGCTGGCTGGGGCTTATGGGAGTTGTAGTCTGACAACATCTGGAGGGTACATTCCCTTAATGCAATGGTTCTCAACCTGTGGGTCCCCAGATATTGTTGGACTACAACTCCCATCATCCCTGAGCTCTGGCCTTGCTAGCTAGGGATGATGGGAGTTGTAGTCCAACAACATCTGGGGACCCACAGGTTGAGAAACACTGCCAAAATGTAAGCCAGGGGAAAGAGGAGTCCAGACATTCATGAGACTATAACACCATTCACACTCATTTCCCCCTCGTAGGATTAACAACTGCAGAAGCCAGGAGAGAGGACCAGTCCCAACAGGACCTCTGTAGTATCTCTAGCAGCCTCACCTCCATCATTCACACATGGAGGTACGTCTGCAGAGGAGAACCCAGTTGAGTACTCAAAGGCTCCCACTGTGATTGTGAACCTTGGTCATGCCTTATTCCCCCGCCCCACCTACAACTGTTAATCACATATGGGCAGTGCTTCCCCCCAAATAAATATAGGTGCTGGAACTTGCCATGAAGTCACCGGACGACTTGGGGCAGCCCTGAACAGATGCCAGTTTGACAACAACTGTGTTCACTGCCTGCAGAAGGTGCTAAAACTACTGCAAGCTGTCTCCCTAGCTGGTTTGGGGGTCGTCCCTGGTTCTGCAGCAGGCCAAATAAATGTGCCCCAGCCTCCCTCATTCTCTTAGATTCAGGCAGATGGCTAGGGCAACTCAGAAGGGCTGGAAAACTTAAAGCCCACCACCAAGTACATGGGAGATGGACTGAAGAAAAGGAAATATGAATTGACCACGCCCCATAGCTTGACCAATCATGGCTAGCAGCCAGGAGCTAGGTGGAGTCATAGATCTAAAAAACAAAAGAACACTTTGGCCAGCTTCCATTTTGACTTAAAATGTTTGTTCTGGGCTTCTAAGAAGTATGTAAAGGCAAGAAGCAGGCAGGGGGAGCACCACTCCAGAGTACCTGGTGCACTCTGGCTGAAAAATGCATTGCATATGAGTGAAATATCTGATTGGGGCTTGGGTACCCTCAAAATTGAGAGCATACAGCTTGCAGTTAGCTGTGTTGTTCACAAGTCCCTTCCCATCAATGTATTCAGCATGAAAAAGGCTGGCCCCACTTTGGCCTATGACACTCACCTGCTACTTCAGAATATGGGATGCTTACTAACAGACAAGAATCTGGATCCTGTATGTATCACCAAACTACCCCAAGGTGATCTCACTCATCCCAGAATAATCTGGTCTTTTGTATCATCTTGACAGACGAAAAGCAGAAGGCACATAAGGTAAAACGGTGTGTACAGTGGTATCTCGGGTTACAAACACTTTGGGTTACAGACTCCACTAACCTGGAAGTAGTACCTCGGGTTAAGAACGTTACCTCAGGATGAGAACAGAAATTGCGCGCCGGCCATTTAAATCAGGCTGGGAAACCTGTGGCTCTATATTACTGCACTACAGTTCCCATCATCCCTGACTACTGGACATGCTAGCTGAGGCTAAGGAGAGTTGGACATC
The DNA here is from genome assembly GCF_965112155.1 of Podarcis liolepis. Classification (NCBI taxonomy): domain Eukaryota; kingdom Metazoa; phylum Chordata; class Lepidosauria; order Squamata; family Lacertidae; genus Podarcis; species Podarcis liolepis. The sequence goes on along the minus strand of NC_139559.1, from coordinate 74,895,662 downwards.
TGCAGGTTCCCCTGTCCTTATTTAACACACACACACACACACACACACACACACACACACACACACACGTACATTCTCTTTTTCTAAAAATAAACACCCTCACATAAGGCTGGTGTTGCATCTCCTAAAGGCTTGTAGGATTTAGTTTTCTTCTGTCACTGTTCCCGTGCATATGACAACCACAAACCATCCCAAACTCACACCACTGAACCACGACACTTTGTACAAGAGGCCCACATTCTGTGATGCTACTTACTTTCACAGCTGGGATGGGCTTTTTAGGAACAAGATGTTTTCTCTCAAGCTGGGAAACCAGGGTGCTCTGTTCCATCATGTTCACTTTGGACTCAGCTATTATCTTCTTGCGCTGCTCAAGGTAGGGGCCAAAACTAGGAAGTTTCTAAAAGAAATAGAAAGTATGCCATTACTGTTGTATAGAAAACAGTGGCCTCAGTGAGAGCGAATGACTTCATTCCACATTTGACAGACATGATCAATGATTTGAATGCCGAATCTATCTTTCTTTCCCTTCTCCCATGCTTCGGGGAGGCTATCCACCTTCTTCATTTTAAAAGTGCCACATGCATATTTATTCAATTAAAACATATATTCATCAATCTATGAAAACTTGTTTAAGAAAGATTTTTTTTAATAGTAAAAATTGTGCTAGGTTGTGTGCGTTTTTATATCCTTTTGGTTCTTAGCCAGTTAGCCACAATTCCCCCAAGAAAAGTTTTAGTGGCATCACTAGTCATGATGTAAAACAAATAATCAACCTTGGATAAAGACTGCAAGGTATGGACAACAAAAATTGGAAAGTTTGGTAGCGGGATAATCTGTCCCTCAGTTACTGCATTTCTTTGGGGTATGTATCACTAGGGTCCTGCTATATAAAAATACACATCACTCATTAAACTAAATGAAATTCACTCTATGTTTATTATTATGGTGCAGGGAATATTATGCACTAAAGATTCATAGAACTTGGTTGAGAAACCTCCATTTGCTTAATGCTTTACATCAGTTTCCCCTTCCAGCTAATGGATTTGCTAGCTAACTTTATAAAGCATGCTCTGAGATTATTTTGACATGGCGCTTAAAGGGATATTGGATCGGTTACTATAATGGCAGCCAGTTCCAAGCAAACTCTGGAAAGTGCTAATTTTATTCATTTCACTATTTGACCTCATTGAGCTTCTTAATCTTTAGCCTCTGGGCTTCTTTCATATAATGCAGCAAAGGGAAAGAATACTAAGCTCCAAAATACTCTACTTCCAGCCAGAAACCTATAAACGCCGACTCCAATTTCTAAGCACGCCAGTACCTACAGATAATGACTCTACACCACCAATCCATTAAAGTTCCTTGCAACCCATGAAGGTCATTGTGATCTTCCACCTAAGGAGGAGGACCATAACTCATGACACAGCATATGCTTTGCATGTAGAAGGCCTCAGGCTCAATCTCTGGTATCTCCAAGTAGAGTTACCAGCAGCTAAGAAAGTGTAGCATAGGCAGGACAATGTTCTATGCAATGGTACCACATCACATACTTCAGGAGCCCTCTTCATGCATTCAAGAGAATACCTGAATGAGCGTCTCCACCCCCATTGTTCAGCCCAGATGCTAAGATCCAGCTCCAAGGGCCTTCTGGTGGTTCCCTCACTGCGAGAAGTGAGGCTGCAGGGAACCAGGCAGAGGGCCTTCTTGGTAGTCATGCCCACCCTGTGGAACGCCCTCCCGTCAGATGTCAAGGAAATAAACAACTATCTGACTTTTAGAGGACATCTGGATGATGTTTGATATTTTTATTTGCTGGAAGCCATCCAGGGTGGCTGGGGCAACCCAGTCAGATGAGAATAAAATAATAATAATAATAATAATAATAATAATAATAATAATAATAATAATAGAAGAAGAAGAAGAAGAATATGTGTGCAGGGGGAACAGGTGTGGGCACTGTTCCAATGTCCCAGAGCAGATTTACAGGGCATGCAAGAAGCATGCAGGTAGAGGAAAAGGCAGGGAAATGTCATTGCACTAGTGGAACTGTTTAGCTGGATCCTCTATTCACATTACGTTCATTTCCATCAAAACAACCATATGGTGAGATTACCACCTGAAGATCATATAATCCCACTTTAAAGTGAAAAATTCTCTATGATCAGCCACATATTCCACACCCCATATTGACCCCAAAGAAGTCACCCCAAAGGAAATGTATCTGGGATATCTATCTCTCTTCCAACATCCCTGATCCTATTTGACATATCCAGGAGAACTGTTTGTTGAGCTGTACATTTTGCCCACATAAGGTCTGCATTCTTGGACCTCTGACTTTCTTTGAGGAAGACTATTGTACATCTTTAAGGGTTGGGAAGAGAAATGGGACGAGCTGTATCCTGATGGAGCTGTCCTTTCAGTACTTCATCTGAGCTCTTCTTCAGATTGCAAGAGGAAGGGAAAGAAACACACATTGTCCTTCACTTGAAGCAACAATGTGTCTTGGGGTGGCCTTGAAGATGACCCAGTGCTGGATCCTGATGCTGGGGTTTGAATAGAACTGGCAGTCTGACCCTGATATAGACAGTACAGATCAGAATAATTTGTAGGATGGCAACGTATCCCAGTGGCAGAACTCCCTGTCCCTTTGGTTTCAGTGCGGGGCTTTTCTCTTGCCTCCCCTTTTTATCCAAAAGTAAATCTCTGGCACTCAGCTTCCAAAAGCAACCTTGTAACTGATGAAGTGTACAAATCTCCTGCAACCATGTGATTTTTGTTTCAGTATTTCTCCAGGGATTCATCATTGATGAATTTGTTCTCACTGGATAAGCTAAATCCTACTCATTTAAAGATAACAGTATCTACCAGTAGAACTGTTTCTATCTAGATATAAAAAGCATTAGACTGCCAATAGAGAACTGACAACATAATGAATCAACAATGAAACCTTAAGCCAGCAAAGCTTTAAGGTGAATAAGCCTGTTTCGATTATAATTTATTCACAGATCAATCTAAAGCCAATTGAGCATATTATGAACTAGAAAAGAGGCTGCTTTCCTAAGAGAAGCAGGCGCCTGATATCTTCATTTTCAAATTACTGTATCTTTTTTTTAATGGAAGAAACACTGGCCATGTTTGAGGAAGGAAGGTAATATGACCAGTTCATACTAATTCTCTCAGATAATAATACTAGTAATTCATTACTTAATGATGAATACATGTACCTTATCCTGACTAGATATTTGCAAAACTAATGCACTTGCAGGTATTTAGTAACCTGGCAAAACATTTCCTCTGCTTCCAAGATTACAGGACTTTAGAGTGTCTCACTAGCCCTTTTAGTAATCACGTGATTACGACTGCATAAAGGTAAGAGGAGGGCTGTCCTCACTGACCTTGCCATGGGGTTTTCCCTGGCTCTGCCCCCTAAACCCAGTCCATTCATTGGAGGGGAAGACTTAAGCGGGAGCCAACTCCACACATGCGGGCTCCCCACTCGGTTTAGAAACCGGATTGTGCATAGTTCAAAATTCCATAAGGAGCCTATATGTGTGCAATGGGTTCTCCATTTCAGACTTCCCCTTCCCCACAGTGGTGTGGGCAGCAATGATGCAAGGACTGGGTCCACAAACAGAGCCCACTCTTTCCCGCTCATGACGTTAATCAAATATTGAGTGAGCATCAGTACAGCACTTAGTCAAGTCTCAGATATATTTAAGATTAAAATTCAAAGCAGCAGCCAGCTTTTAAGAATATGGGTTTTGTCAGGGCTTTCTTTCAGCTGGAACTTGCCAGAACTCAGTTGCCTTTCTATGAGAGCAAGGGAGGTGTTTGTGGTGAGTTCTGGCACCTCTTTTTCTAGAAAAATAGCACTGAGTTTTGTAACAATTTGGGGAGGAATTCAACACCATGTTCTTCTGATCTTTCTGTCATGACAATCATTTCTGCTTGCCAGACAAAATGTTTCCCCTCTGCTCCCCTTATATGCTTTTCTCCTAACCCTCCAGAGCAGATCTGGAGAGGCACAGGTAGCATGGGAAGAGAAAAGAGGCGAAGTCCCATTTAACTAGTGGGAGCCCTAGCACTGTCTTCCACTTGTATTGTAGCTTAGCTGAATCCAAACCCATTTTTTTCCAGACCTCATAATAACTGCCTTAATGTTATTTTTGTGGGATGCGGGTGGTGCTGTGGGTTAAACCACAGAGCCTAGGACTTGCTGATCAGAAGGTAGGCAGTTCGAATCCCCACAACGGGGTGAGCTCCTGTTGCTCGGTCCTAGCTCCTGCCCACCTAGCAGTTTGAAAGCACGTCAAAGTGCAAGTAGATAAATAGGTACCGCTCCGGCGGGAAGGTAAACAGCGTTTCCGTGCGCTGCTCTGGTTCGCCAGAAGCAGCTTAGTCATGGTGGCCACATGACCCGGAAGCTGTACGCTGGCTCCCTCAGCCAATAAAGCGAGATGAGCGCCTTAACCCCAGAGTCGGCCACGACTAGACCTAATGGTCAGGGGTCCCTTTACCTTTAATGTTATTTTTAATGTCATGCAATTTGTTAAATTTGTATACAGGCAACCCTCATTTTGTGTGGGGGTTCCATGCCGGACTCCTGCACACATAAGCCCACTCCACCACCACCCCCATTCAGTGGATTTACCAAGACTTAATTTGAACAGTTCAATGCATGGATCACTTATAAGGTTTTGCTTTTGTGTTCTGTGTGAAGCAGAAGTGATGAACCTGTGATACTCATGATTTGTTGGGCTCAAATTCCCAGCAGCCCCGGCCAGCATGACCAATGTCTGGCAACACTCGGAGCACTACTGTTTCTCCACCGCTGTTATAAAAAGCAATTCCTAGGCAAAAATAGGAGGGCTCTGTGCAAGTGAAGAAGCCATAAGCAGTTTGACTGAACATCAGTGTTTGTGTGTTGTATTTTGGTAGCAGTGCATCTGTGGGGATTCCAAAGGAAGTAAGAAGAATATTGACAAGATTAATGAAGTATCATGGGAGGGGGGAGACGTTCCTCACACATCTAATCCTCTTGTAGCTAAACAACAGGGAGTGTAGCCTTCATTCCCCTTGAGAAATTTTGCTCATCTTTTTTAAAAAAAATACTTTCTGCCTTCAACATTCCACGAACGTTTTGCTTGAACAGGGACCACCCAAATCTGCCTCAAAGTTTTGGCTTGGATAACATCACTCTCTGCAACATCACATCATTTGCTCATCTGTTAAAGGCAACACCATTCCTTCTTGTTTAGACTTCACTCAATGATCTTGATCTGATTTATTTGTCAGCTTTGAAACAAGAAGATTTGAGGGATTATTCTTTGCTACAGTACAACATCATTTCATGTTCTAAAAGACCAACTGGTCTGGTCTTCTGGCTATGTAATATTCATCACACACACAAAAAGGGGAGTTAAACACCATACTGTGTGTTAAACCAAATGCTTGATTAGCAAGGATGCCAAAATGAATGATATACCTCTGTTGTGGGAAGTAGGGAGTGTTGGATAGAGGGGGGGGCACACACAATGAAGATTTCAACAGATTACTGTGCTACTTGGTGAACATCTGGCAGACTGTCACTTAATAGACAATAACGTCTTCTCTAAACAGAAGAGACTTGAATCCATCAGGGATTCCTTCAGTACCTTATGTGCTTAACTTAGGCTGTAATCCTACACACACTTGCTTGGGAGTAAATCCCATGGAAACCAGCAGGGCTTACTCCTGAGTAAGACATGCCTACACTTCCACTGCACAACATCTGCTTTGTGCTCTTTCCATAGATTATCATATTCATGACACTTTGAAGTGAAAACCGTTTTACTGTCTCACTCTACCCAAAGCATGAAAAAGAAATTAAAAACACTGGCAAGTTCTTTGCTTTCAGTTTTTTTGGGCGTGTATGAGGAAGGCCTCCCTGGCCATTTTGGGGAAAGAAATTCTGACAGCTTAGCAGACTAAAGCTGTAACAGCAGACGACAGCAGACTGCCTATTAAGAAACACCACAGAGCAACAAAATGTAACTGCTTTCCCCTCGCCTTAATAAATATGGTGGGGGACTCTATGCTTCTGTACTAGCAAAGTGTGTGCAGATAACACTGTGGAGCATTCTCGGGGGGTTTCTACAAGCAAACTTACCATTTTGTTTTGCATACTGTACCTTAAGCCAAATGAAAAAGTGGCACTGCATATAAAACATACAACTGAGAAATGGCCACTGTCCATTTTCTTTTTCACATTTAACAGAGTTCAGAAACTGTTGGCAAGTCGTATTTCCAAAGAGGACACACCTGATGTGATCTGCCCGGAACCATGTGGAGATCAGAGCATGAGAATCTATGCACTGCTGGAGTCCTGCTCTCTTACAAAATGACACACAAGGTGGTCTGAGGGTTATCTGTCGGTCTTCTCTAAAAAGCGATTCCTGCCACCTAGGAGCAGCTAGCTAGTGCAAATGGGTCTTGCTGCTACGCACTATAAAACCAGTGTAGGAAGTTCTGCTGGGAGAGATGTGCATTGATGACACATGCTCTCAGGGTTCCTTTTACACATTTTACTTACTTTGCAGACTCCAAGGGGGAAACTGAGCACAAAAGACATAAAATGCACCCAAAATATATATGTGACAGGATGTAATTAAGACCCGTTGCTCCCAGCAAGACTGGCTACACCGATTTTTGGTGGCTGAATTTACTTTTTAAAAGCAACAAAAATGACAGCCCAACAGCCCTCAGAGCACCTCAGAGTTGCTCACAAGCCCACCCACCTTTTTATTATTTTTGTGTGTCAAATTTTTTTTGGGAAGTAGCTTTTCAAGGATACGATCATTAAAAACCCAGCATGGAAATGAGATGGAAGAAACTTTAGCCTGACATAGATTTTTGTCCTTGAGTCAATCTCTACTTTTCACATGCTGCAAACATGTGCACAATGATGGGCGGCATGGGAAGGGTGGGGACTTTGTCTGAACCCCCTACGATAAGGGCAGTTTTCTGAGGCAGATTACCTGGCCAAGGAAGCCTTGAATTTATTCAGGCTGGCATCACTCACAGCAACTCTCCTTCTAGCTAATACAGACAGATAAATCAAGGACACTGCTCCCCCCCCCCCAATTCTATGTCTGTTTCCTAAAACCTTCACCAGCCACTCAAAGCCCTACCTTCTAGCTGCCTCAAGCTGTTTTCTTTGGCAAGGAAAAGCCTGTTGCCGACACAGCGCGAGTTAATTTATTGAAGGGTTTACCATTCCCTTTGGTTCTGATCCCAAGTTATAAAGAAAATAATTCAGTTTTGTGAAGTGTCCTTCATGCTCGGTGCTCACCAAAACCCCTTTATATTACAACAATGATTTAAATTCTTGTAAAGGAAAAAGACAAAACAGCACTGCTGGCCAACTTACGGAATCGTGAAAACAATTAATTTTGCCCAGCAATAAAAGTTCCGCCTCCAAACAAAATATCAAAGCAAATGGAAGTAGAACTACAACTTTCGTTTTACTGTAGTTTGCCTTCTGCCAAGGAGCTGGAATGAGCTGGCCCATTCAGATTCTGAAAAGTGTATTTTTCCCTTATACTGCTTTATATTTTTAATAAACATCTCAAAGCGGTTTACAGCATATCAAATAAATCAATCAATAAAACAACAGCCAGGTGATGTTCCTCCAGCCTCATGAGGAGCCTCTTCAGTAGGGCTGGTGAATCTGGGCCCAGCCCTCTAGACCAGGTGGAAAGGGTCTTGCAGGGAGTGGCCTTCACACTCACAGCTGGGCAATGTTCCTCTGACCTCATGAGGAGCCTTTTAAGCAAACCTTCACCAGAGACAGTTTTAGCTTCTTGGGTTCTTCAAGCCTCGGGTGCCCTACAGGGTCCTACTGAAATGAGACTAGATGGGGCCAACCTATGGAAGCTTCCAGGTGAGCATCTCCAAGTTCTCCTGTATCACTGGTCTTTGGCTATAAGGCACAAATGGAATAGCAGCTGATGCTCCACACTACCAGGGGAATAGGAACATGGAAAACAGTCTTCTACTGAGTCAGACCATTGGTCCTTCTAGCTTGGTATTGTCTATGATGACTGGTGGTGGCTCTCCAGGGGTTTCCTTCAGCCCTAACCTGGAGATGCTGGGGAGTGAACCTGGGACCTCCTTCATGCAAAGCAGACACCCCACAACTAAGCCATGGCCTTTCCTATTGTGAATAGCTGACATTGAAAGGGGTGTGTGATTCTCACTAGGATTGTGGCTGTGGCATAAGAATAAAGCTGCCCTTCCCTCATGCCATGTCTCCAATCCAGCTCAGCCCTCTCCCACTACATTTTCTCAAGTGATCTGATAAGAATCTCATGGGAGAAACAGGAGAGAATGATAGCTGCTAGAGATCTGTATCTCTAGCACAGTTGGCCAATTAATGCACTGACATTTTGGGGATGGGGCTATGAAGGACTATCCCTTCGGTCTCTACATCAATAAGAAGACTAGCTTAGGCTTTGAAAAGCATGACTTAGGAATTGTGAGGATTCTATAGGTTGACATTTTCTTGAAATTTACACTTTAATGTAAAAAACAAAACAAAATCAGAATCTAATCTCAAATGTAGGCATTTCAGATCTAGAAAACAAAACCACTCCTTCTGGCCTGGCCTAATAAATGTCTACTTAGGATATTTTCTTCAAAAGGCTCTTTGGTACACAAAAATGCCAAGCATTTCTCATAATGGTTTACTCATCTCTCTTTTATATTAGTTTATTAGTGCACAAGTGACAGTTCCTGGTACTCGAAGCAGCTTTTTTAAAGATTAAAAATATGTGATAATACAATGCTTAGATGCTCTGAGACACATGCTTTATATCTTGAACTACCCTAAAGGGAAAATATCAACTTCTAGCAAGCACTGGTGATTTAGCACAGTGTGCAATTGAGGTATGTGCATACTTTGTGTAAGCACACAGATTATATATGGGTATGGAAAAGCCAAAGGAAGATTCAGTTGCAATTTTGTTTCTCTCCCATGTTGAATTCTTTTGTTTCGTTTTTTTCAAAAAAAGGAGATGGAAATAGCATGTGCCTTGCATATATTAGGTTCTGAGCTGCATTGTAAATAGGAAATCTCTCTGATAAATCTAGAAGTAAACTCCCCCTTCTGCTGGATCACATAACTCTCCTTGTGTTATACTAATAGATTACATAAATGCAAACCATTGCTAATAATTCCTAAATAAACCTTCTTCCACTTCAGATTCACTGTAATCCATCTCTTATGTCAGATGAACTGTGGTACTTATCCTCCTTACTGCAAAGGCTATAATGCGGCTCCTTATTCATCTCTCATACACAGTAATCCCTCCACCTCAACTTTGCAGATTTCTAATTTAAATGTAAAATATTCATGGCAGACAAAGGAGCCCTAGTCTAAACAACAGCTCTTATAGCTAATACAAAGGATTCTGACATTGTCTTTACCTAATCTTTTTAATAAAATAAAAAACCCACAGGCTACATAGTGATTTTATTCATCACAATGATTATCTGCATTTTCTGCAGAAATACAAGCTTTAATAACAGCAATTAGGAATAATCTTGAAGCTACTATAAAGGTAAAACATTCTTCCAGATTTTTTTTAAAAAGTCTTGTTGTTTTATTCTGCAAGACCATATGCTGCCTTGAATACTTCTTCTTTTATTATTCCATGATATTAAAATGTATGGCATTCACAGCCACAATGTGGGGCACTGGCCACTGTTTTATGGCTTTAAAGGAGGATTAGACAAATTAATGGAGAAAAGGGCTATCATATGCTTAACTCAACCAAACCTTCCTGTTCCGAGGCAAGAAGCCTTTGAATTCCAGTTACTGGGGGTGGGAGGCAACTGGGATGGGGTGCTTCCTCCATGGCCTGCTTGTGGATTTCTGGAAGCATCTAGCTGGTTACTGTTGAAAACAGAAAGCTGGACTAGATGCACCTTTGATCTCATCCAACAGGGGTATATTTTATGCATCCAAATTTGGGATGAGGAGCCTGAAACTCCCCCAGACGTTGTTGGATTCTAACTCCCACCAGCCCCAGCCACCACACCCAATGGTCAGAGTTGTGGTTGAACAACATTTGGAGCACCACAGGTACCCTATACAGATATATCTATACAGATACACAATTGTTTTGTTGTTGTTTAGTCGGGTCTGACTCTTCGTGACCCCATGGACCAGAGCACACCAGGCGCTCCTGTCTTCCACTGCCTCCCGCAGTTTGGTCATGAAATCTTACAGTGGTGCCACATGGGAATGGAATCATTCCCCGCCCCCAACCTTCTGAAACTGAGTAATTTAAATTTGTTTGTAAGAATAGGGCACATGCATTATCCCACTTTTATGGGACTACTGAAGAGCTCATTGCAAATCAGAAAAATGCATCCCTATGCAGCAATTTACAAGGAATAAGAGGAGCGTAACTCTATATTCAAAGAGCAAATGGATAGGGTTATGGTTGAGCAGGGACCTGAGCTAATTCATCGCTGACTTCAGCCTTCCCAACTGCAGAGGAATATGAATTATTACAGTAGCTAATGAAAATATATTTATTGTTTTTGATTTATTTTAACAACCCTAAGTCCATGAAGCAAGTAACGTTACTAAACAAGTAACATGCACCACGGAAGTGTCATAGGGGAGAACAACACTATCTCTTGGGTGTGCAAAGCCAAAGCTCTTTCGGGTCAAAAATCAACATCTTGAACTGAGCCCAGAAATAAACTCTGGAACAGAGGTCTAAAGTCCTCTGGTGGCCCATCCATTTAAGGAAACACATACTAAAAAAAAATATTCTGAATATAGCAGCTTTTGCTAAATGATTCATTCAGTCATTTTATTCATATCCCCCATATCCAAGAAACTCAAGTGGCATACATTGCCCCCTTCCCCCCAATTTTATTCCCACAACAATCCTGTGAAGTTGGATAGGTTTGGAAAGAGTGACTGGCCCCAGGTCATCTTGTGAGTTTAGTGGTTGCATGGGAATTTGAACCCAGGTCTCTGCACTTCTAGTCCAACACACTAAGAACTACGCCACAGTGACTCTATTGAACTGTGGCATCCGATTCTGAGTCAATTGTTCTTTGCCAGCCAGCCTTTTTTAAATAAAATAAAATAAAATAAAATAAAATAAAATAAAATAAAATAAAATTAGAGTCAGCATGGATGCAGTTACACAGAAAGCTA